>NC_056750.1:840360926-840708426 GCF_019279795.1 Protopterus annectens | reverse complement strand
TTAAGTTGTCAATCTCGCCTTCATTCTTGCTTGATGGGACCACGTCCCTAGCACCTCTATCCTGGGTGGCTCAATGGAACAGACTCTTGAGGACTGTAGAGCCAAAACTGGCTCTATCCCTGGAGGCCAAGTCCAATTTGTAATGGGAAACAAAAGTATGAGGAGTGGCCCAAGTGGCCGCTGCACAAATAGTGTCTAAAGGAAGTCTAGCTTGAAAGGCTGTAGAAGTAGCTAAGCTCCTAGTTGAATGTGCTTTGGGTTTTGAGCTGTTTTCCCCTGAGCAGATAAATTTCAGAGATGACCGAAGAAAGCCATCTAGACAAGGTCACTTTAGAGACAGGAAGGCCCTTCTTGTTATCCGCATAGGAAACAAAAAGTTGATCAGATTTCCTAAATTTTTTTGTTCTGTCCAAATAATATCTGAGTTGGCGATGGACATCAAGATAATGTAGTTTTTGTTCGGCTTTGTCTGAATAGTTTGGGAAAAATACGGGGAGATCAATGGATTGATTCAATTTGGTCTTTGAGGCGACCTTAGGCAAAAAGGTCGGATTAGTTCTCAATGATACTCTGTCTTTGTGAAAGACCAAATAGGGGGGTCGAACCGATAGAGCCTGAAGTTCAGACACCCTCCTGGCCTGGCAAAATAATGGCCAAAACTAAATCTTTTACATCAGTTAACACTAAAAAAGTTTATGAAATCCGTAGTCTTATAACCTGTAATAGTACCTGGGTAATATACATGGCGGTTTGTCAATGTGGTGCTTTTTACGTGGGGCAGACTTCATGTGCTTTTAAACAAAGAATTGCTTTACATATTAGCGATATTAAATGTCAGCGCAATAGAAGTGCCCTATATAAGCATAAATTGGTACATGAAACTGCTCATTTTATTTTCATAGGATTGGATATGGTATCTATGCATATTACCAATGAACAAAGAAAACATGATATATTAACTCAAAAAGAGCGTAGATGGATTGTTAATTTGGGTGCTTTATTCAAACCAGGTCTAAATGACCATTGGTAGTGGGATTGAACATGTAATAAAATATAATGTTACTATTTTGGTAATATGGTTAACTATTATGGTTAATTATTTGTTTATACTGTATTACTATAGGCACACCACAGATTAACAAATAGATTTCTTTGTTATTTGTATTTTTTAATAGTTAATATTTTATTCTATTAATATTGGGACATTGCATAGATAAAGTATTTTGTTTTATTTTGTTTTTTTTTCACTTTTATACTTTATAATCATTTATTTTTGGGGTTTACTGGTGTTTTTGTTACATTGCTTCACTTTTTCCACATATGTGCACTGTCTCCTTTAAAACGTTACTGCTAATGCAGTTTACGTATAAAATCCGGGTCCTTGACAGCTAGTATTCGCACACTGAAGACGCTGCGAGCGAAACCGGCCACCGGTCTGTGTATTTATGGGCTGTTTTGGTCAATAAACAGTTCAAACTCTGCTGACTTTGGATTTTCTTATGTTGTGAGTGCTGGATTCACTTTGTGGATTGTATATATATATATATATATATATATATATATATATATATATATATATATATATATATATATATATATATATATATAATATATATATATATATATATATATATATATATATATATAATATATATATATATATATATATGTATGTATATAATTATATATATATATATATATATGTATATAATTTTATATATATATATATATATATATATATATATATGTGTGTGTGTGTATATATATAAATATATATATATATATATATATATATATATATACATATATACATACACACATGTATAATGTATATATTTCTTGACATTTGTTAACTGGGTTAGTCCAGCTGAGCCAGGGACCCATTTTCATTGGAGACTCAGAGAAAAGCTCCAGAAGTAATACATTTATGATAATTACAAAATATTAAAGTAGGGTCACAGAAATATAGTTGTTGTTGTTTATCTTTCTGCTTTTCCCGGTAAGGGGTCATCACAGCGGAAGTCCGGTCCGCTAATGATTGACAGTAGATTTTTATGAAATGCCGCGGTGCCAGCTCAACCAACCTTCAACGATGGCACTTCCATTATGCATGTCTTTCGAACGCTACTCAACCGCGTGGAGGACATGCAGACTCCACACAGACAGCACTCCCAAGCCAAGCTGAGAATCGAATGGGAGAACCTCTTGCTGTGAGGTAACCGGTCAGAGAAATATAGTTCAAGTCAAAAAATGTGTGCACAGCAGTACATTGCATAGGTAAAATAACAATTACCAAGTACACTTTCCAAAATTTGAGAACAACAATATATAGCTTAGGCCAAATAACTAAAAGGTTTAGAGAATATTACACTGAGTATAGTATTAATATGGTTTGTTAGGAGTACAGTATGAATACAGTTTGCTAGGAGTGCAGTATGAATATGGTTTGCTAGGAGTTCAGTGTGAATACGGTTTGCTAGGAGTGCAGTGTGAATACGGTTTTCTAGGAGTGCAGTGTGAATACGGTTTGCTAGGAGTGCAGTGTGAATACGGTTTGCTAGGAGTGCAGTGTGAATACGGTTTGCTAGGAGTGCCGTGTGAATACGGTTTGCTAGGAGTGCAGTGTGAATACGGTTTGCTAGGAGTGCAGTGTGAATACGGTTTGCTAGGAGTGCAGTGTGAATACGGTTTGCTAGGAGTGCAGTGTGAATACGGTTTGCTAGGAGTGCAGTGTGAATACGGTTTGCTAGGAGTGCAGTGTGAATACGGTTTGCTAGGAGTGCAGTGTGAATACGGTTTGCTAGGAGTGCAGTGTGAATACGGTTTGCTGGGAGTGCAGTGCGAATACGGTTTGCTAGGAGTGCAGTGCGAATACGGTTTGCTAGGAGTGCAGTGCGAATACGGTTTGCTAGGGCAAGTAGAAGGAGGAAACAGGGTTGATAGGGGAAAGCAGATATGATGAGAAGAGAGGAGACTAGTTCAAGTGGGGTTTCACAAGTACATGACCAAGTCTTCAGGAGAAAGTGTAAGTTCTTTCTAAACAGGTATTTATGCTGAATGGTTCTTATGTTGAGAGGGAGTGCATTCCAAACATGGGCTACAGAGTATTTGTAAAGGGTCTTACCAATGTTTTTTTTTTGGGTTTGTATAACTGGAGGAAGTGTTTACAGGCAGTACAGAGGTAACGAGGGATTTGATAGAAGGAGACAGAATTGGAGATGGAAGGATAGGAAGATGTTTCATGTTGGATAGAGTGTGCAATATAATATGTAGCTGGGGTATAAGTAGCTGTTTGGAGGATTCTGGCTTTTGGAGTGAATTAAGGGCAAGACAGTGGTGAGATTTGTAAGGAAGGTTGGCAGCAAATCTGACAATTTTGTTATAAGTTTGCGCTAGTTTAGTGATGAGATCTTTAAACATGAGTAAGGACAGAGGCAGCGTAAAGATGGCAGGCTAGGAGTAGAGCCTGAGCGAGGGAGGGTTTGGAGGAGGGTGACATAAATTTTTGACTATAAAAGAAAAGTTCAGGTTTATGGTGGGATAACTCCAAGTAGTTTAGTATGTGGTTCATATTTAATAATGGTGTTATTGAGAGAGGATGTAGAGAAAGAGGCTTTGTGCTGGGCAAGTGTTTTAGGGAGAAAGAGGAGGAGTTTTGTTTTAATATGAGTTCAGAGAGCCAAGTTTCGAGAGAGGATAGTGTTTGTTGAGTGAGAGTTAGTAGATCAGAGGTGATGAGGGTGGAGTCGTCAGCATACTGTAGAAGTGTAGAGAGGTTAGTAACGGAGAAGGTTTATTAGTGAATATATTAAACTGGAAGGGACCCAGAATTGATCCTTGGTGAACTCCTGTGTTAATAGGGAGTAATGGAGAGAGGGCAGTTTGCCAGTGGACAGATGGCTACCTGCCAGAGAGATAGCTGTAGAACCAGTTGATGGAGGAGTTAGAGAGATGTAAGTCTGAAAGTTTAGTTAGAAGTTTAGAATGCGAGACCGTATCAAAGGCCTTTGAAAAATTGAGGAAAAGACTGAAGACAAGGAGGTTATTGTCACGGGCTTCAGCTATACCTTCTGTAAATTACAGTAGAAGTGCTATGGTGGGGCCTAAAACCATGTTGGGTAGGAGTAAGTGGATTATCAAGAAGGTGTTTGAGTAACCGAACATGGATTCACTTTTCCAAGGTTTTGGATAGGTGGGACAGGATAGCAATTGGTCTAAAGTTAGAGGAATCTGTGGAGTTGCTGCCTTTGTGAAGAGGGATAGTATAGAACGATTTGCAATTGTCAGGGACCGAGGCTTCTGAGATGGAACGATAAATAAGAATAGAGATAGGGAAGGCGATGGATTTCGCAGCTGTTTTTAGGAAATGAGGGGTTAGTTGGTCTGCTGAAGGAGAGAAGGCTTTAAGTTGGTTAAGGAGAGATTTAATTTTAGTAATTGGGGCTAGCTGTAAAGAAAAAGCATTGGGGATGGTTTTGTTATGTGGTAATGGAGGTGTTGAGTGAGATGTACTGTTTTGTGTATTGTGTGAGGTTTTGAATTGTTTCTATGAAGTAGTTGTTAAGGAGAGAGGCAGTTTCAGAAGCAGTGTTGTTTGGAAAGGGGTTGGGAGTAGTTGGTTTACCTGAGTCAAGTAGGTTGTTGATGGTTGTCCAGAATTTTTGTGGATTTTTGTGTGGGCATCTTTGGTTAGAGGAAAAAAATAGCTGTCTTGTATTTGTTGACAAGTTTTTTTAGCCAGGTGTCTTCTGTATGTCTCTATTAAGAGAGGAGACTTGTTTTTAATTCAGGCTTTCCAGGAAGCATATGTTTTGTGCATGATTGAGTGGGTTTGTTTTGTTAGCCGAGGGCATAGTTGGATTTGATTCTGATTTTTCTGGCCGGAACAACAGAATCGAGTTTATCAAGGAAAATCTTACTGAAGGAATTTACTGCCTTATTGAGGAGAGGAGGTGATAGAGGAAGAACCAATTAATGCCCGATAGTTTGGAGTTAGAAGTGTCTGGGTTGAAGTGGGTATGGTTTCGGCATACCCTGTTAGGCGAGTGTTGGGTGAATCTGTGTATGAAGGTTGGAGGTGGTCACTCAATGAGTTTATATATATATATATATATATCTATGTATATATATATGTCTATGTATATAAAATATGCATATATACACACACACATGCACGTATACATATGTATACCCTCAGAAGGAAACACGGTGGCAGACACTGTAAGCTGATACAGGGCAGATCCCCACCAATGGATGCTAAACATAGAGGTCTTCTGGACATTGTCCATTAGTGGGCCTTCCTCAGATAGATCTTTTTCCTCTACCCACAACAGGCATATAGATCTGTTCTGTTTTAAGGAACCATGACCTCAAGCATGGAAATCGGACGCCATGCCTTTTTCATTAGAAGGGGATGTTCCTATACACTTATCTTCCCCTACCACTGATACCAAAGGTCCTTCTCACCATCATGAAAGACAAACAAAAGGATCTTATCAACCCTTTTACCCCAAACAACATTGGTTTTCCCCCTTTTTTTCCACTTGGCCAGGGTCAGTCATCACAAGTTTGCCTCACAGGGTGGACTTGCTCAGACGGAACATGGACTTGTCTCATTTACCCTCCTCTCCAAAGTCTGCATTTAACTCTTTTGGTGGTGGAGGTTCAATTCCTTTCATGCACCACTTTTCAGAGGGCAAGCCTAAGATTTTCAAGCTTTTGGTATTCTGGCCTCCTGTAAAGCCTGATGCTTCAAAATGGAAGGCTTTATTTGTAGTTCCCTGTTCAAATGGGTATTCTTACTGTTCATTTTTTATTTGTGTGAGTTGCTCAACTTTAGCCTGGCATACTCTTCAGTAAAAGCTCATTTCTCTGCCATATCTTCTTGACAGCCTATAGATCCACCTCTTTTTGCACACTGAGGTCAGACAATATTTGAACGTCTTACTCTTCATCAGGCTTCCAAGAAAAAAACTGTTCCATCTTCTTGGGACCTCAGTTATGTTCTTGAAAAACTGACTTTTGCATTTTTGAGCCAGTTGCTAGTTCTTCCTTAAAGTTTTGTACTTGAAAAACTATTTTGTTAGTGACTCTTAATTCAGCTAAAAGAGTATTTGAGCTGCAATCTTTGACATTTAATCCTCCCTTGTTATCCACAGTAATGGGATCACCTCTAGAACCAATCCTTTCTTGCCCAGTGCAGTAATGAGTTGTCCTTGTATCAGTCCATCAATCTTGTATCCATTTCCGTTTTTCTTAGAACAGATAGGAAAGAATTCTTCATTCATTCTTTGGATGTGCATAGGCAACATAGGTTTTACTTGGACAAAACAACAGGCATTAGGAAATCAGACCAGCTTTTTGTCTGTTTCCAAGAAAAGAATCTGGGTTTGCCAGTCTCTAAGCAAACCATTTCTGCTTGGAGTTTTAAAACCATTTCTCTTTGTAACTCCTTTCACTGCAAGCAGCTCCCCACCTCTAAGGCTCATACCACTTGGGACAGTAGCTTCTTCTAGAGCTTCCATCAAGGGCTTAGATTCATTACAAACTTGATGTATTTTCCTGAACTATGGCAGGATTTGTTAGAACTATCTTGCAGGGCTTGCTAGATCACAACTGTGCTTCATTGTTTTCATCTGGGACAAGTAAATTCTGAGGTAATTCATACCCTCGAGCCCCCTGTGTACCTCCCACCGTGGGGCTTCAGTCTTGTCAGACATACAGCATGATTCGAAGACGACTAGATTTTGATATGCTTGTTGGATGTACGGCTATACTTGGCAGGGTGTCCCATCTATCGATAATACTGCAACAATGATAAGTAGGACATCTACTTTTATGGTAAGTTCTTACACAGCTGTACATTGATTGGGTGGTAGTCAATGCAACAACTAGAAAAAAAATAAAAGGCAAAAGGGCGCTTGTCATTTTCTTGTGAAATTCCTGCCTAGAAGGGACTGATGGACTTTCATGTTACAGAACAAAACTACTAAAATGCGGACTGCACACGATAAGAGATTACTGTTAAAACACAACTTTAATGTTGCGGATAAAAATCCAAATAGCAATAAATTCCAAATGTCAGTTTGGACATTTGGAATTTATTGCTATTTGGATTTTTATCCGCAACATTAAAGTTGTGTTTTAACAGTAATCTCTTATCGTGTGCAGTCCGCATTTTAGTAGTTCTGGTCTTTTGTTTTTGTTTGTCGGCAATGTTACAGAACAAGTTATGTACTTTGCAGAGAGAAAAAAAAAAACTGAAGACTGAAGCTTGTATATATTTATTCTTCCCCTCACAGCTGAGCTTTTGGGTGATGATCTCTGCATGGGATGTGGCATGGTGCCTGGAATAAGATAATCCATACTCTTCTTGAAATCTGGCTGCAATTCAGGCACACATCTGTGCCTAATTCTAGGGATCTTTAGTATTATATTTAATAACTTTTTTCTGGGTTTTTATCTCTACTGTCTGACATTAATCAGTTGGTCCATTCATTTCCAGCTCAGTCAGCAGCTGATCACAGGCGGATCTTATCCATTTTATTTTTGGCCCTACATACTCACCTGACTGCAGACATGCAGCATGCTTACAGACACAGAGTTGCAGTGCCTTCTTCTGTGGGCCATGCACCTTACCATGTATGTAGTAGAAGTGTTTGGTTTGCAAGCTTGAAATGTTCCCCGTACAGCAGGTAAACGTGTGTTTTGTACACTTTGTGCTTACAAATTCCTCTGCAGTAGCATGTTGTTTTCCATATCATAAAGTCAAAGTGAACTTTATTGTTATTTAGACAACACAAGGGTAGCCTAAACAAGATTGCGTGCATCAGGCTCTATATTGAGATGACAATTTGCACACACACAATTTACATATAGCACATGTAACATACATAACATTAACTTTGTTAGACCCTTATTTTACTACATACTACTATAAAATAGTATGTCTACAGTATTTAGCATCTAAGTGATTATTGCACATTCATTGATTTTATACATATTTTCTGATATGTTAGAGTAGCTAGCAGATAAATGTTACACTTGCTTGATGTTGTAAACAGATGACTACAAGCGAGCATCTCGTAATTTCTATTCACCATAATGGTTTATCTGACAAAAGAACTTGTCAATGACTAACATTCCTGAGATTCCTTCCAGAGGTTCAAGAACTTAATCACCTGTGGGAATAAAATGTTCTTGAACCTGCTTGTTTTACAGCGCACACTGCAATGTCAGCTACCAGATGACAGGCTTGTAAACAGACCATAGGCAGGGTGTGTAGGATCACTGGATAATTTTGTGGCCCTGTTGTAGCAACGTGTCATACATACTGTGTATCGCTGGAAAGTTGGAGCCTGTTATTCTCTCAGTGACCTTCATTACTCTCTGTAGGTCTCTCTGACCTGCAACTGAACAGCCCCTATACCACACCATGAAGTTGATGATTAGGATGCTTTCTATGGCACCCCTGTCGAAGGTGATAAGGTTAGAGGGTGGTAGATTAGCTTTCCTTAACTTCCACAGAAAATGCAGGAGTTGGTGGGCTTTCTTGACTATGTGACTGGTGTTTAGTTAACAGGATATGTCCTCTGCAGTATGGACTTCCAAAGAATTTTGTGTCATTCCTGTTTCCACCCTCTTTCCATTAATCATTAAACTAAAATTTGACATTCACATATCCATGTCCATAAAAAAAGTCCACAAAAAACTAGGAGCGTTATACAGAAATAAGCAACTTCTCACCAAAGCAGCAAAGATTTCAATAGCAAATTCCCACCTTATCTCCACCCTACTTTATGCCTCTCCAATATATACCAACCTAAGGCAATGCGATCTTAACAAGCTAGAGACCTGCTACAACAAAATCGCCAAATTCGCCACAGGGGCATCCGACCGTAGTCACCACTGTCTCTTACTTGCTGAACTGGGCTGGCTTGAACTCCCTCACCTCCTTCAGTGGTATCAACTCTCACTCGCCCACAAACTAGTAAACCATCCTCTAAATATCCCATCCCTCCAGATCTACTCCAACCCTGTCGCACCACCAGACCACTAAGATCCAGCAACAAAAATCTCTTGCAGATCACTCATGTGAGGCAGAGCACCTCGCTGGCCTTGTTCAAGAGAAATCTTGACCAATGGATGGGAGATCGCAGATATACCCCAGGGATTACCTCAGTGTCACTGCTTGACAGAGGCAGAGCAAAATAATGGGCATAGTTTTCTTCAAACTAAAGGGGTGGTGAAAGCCACACAAACTCTGGGCTAGGCTTATAAATGCCCTTGGGCAGATAGCCTAGTATGAACCTATGAACCTATAAAGCCAATAACTCTGTTGGTGAAGCACTATTCTCTTGCACCATAGCCAAATTATGGAACTCCCTTCCACCCACGATTACCTCTGTACCATCATGCACCTACTTCAAAACTTTACTAAAAGTGCACCTAAAAACATGCTGGCTATGCCCTTGCAACTCCCACTCTAATATCACCCACCCATCCAACCACTACCTTTCTTTCCACTCCACTAACTACCTTGATTATAGCAAGCTCAGATGCTCATAAGCCTAGTACTTATTATACAGCAGGAACTTCTTATTGTAAGATTTGTTAATGTCTGTTATGTACTTCACAGATAAATATTCTAGTTGTCTGCTGATGCACTACATTCTTCATCTGTAAATATGTTGTAAGTAATTGCTGTGTTAAATTGTTAATCGCTATGTAATCCAATATAACTATTGTCTGTTTATTTTAACTGTGGAGCTTTTCTTCCCGGGCCTCTGCTGAAAATGGACCTACGTCCAGTCGGACACTCCCAGTCAACAAATGTAAATAAATTAATCATGAGTGGAGAGTGAGCTGGATGGGTTCTCCTGAAGTCTATTAGGATCTCCTTGGCTTTGGTGATGTTGAGATCAAGGTTGTACCTAGCAAACCAGTCAGTCAGTAGCTTCACTTTTTCCCTGTATGCTCCTTCATCTTCATTACTGATGAGGCCCACAACTGTGATGTCCTCTGCACACTTGATGATGTCAGTGATATTAATTCTGGCTGTTCAGTTATGAGTTAGTATAGTAACCAGTAGTGGACTCAACATACATCCCTGGGGTACTCCTATGTTAACTGTAATGTTTCTTGAGAAATTCTTGCCTACACATACTTTTTGTGGTCTTTCGATCAAACAGTCCAGTATCCAGTCGCACTTGTGGTTACTGATGCCTAGATGGACAAGTTCCTCTAATAGCTGCTGTGGGATGACTGTGCTAAATGCTGAACTAAAGTCAGTAAACAGCATCCTAGTGTAACTGTCCTTCTTCTCCGAGTGTGCCATTGCGAGATGCAGCACAACAATGATGGCATCAGCCGTGGAGCGACTGTATGCAAACTGTAATGGGTCAAGTGCAGCTGGTAATTTTGCTGATAGGTGTTTTTTGACCACTCCTTTTCATGAGAGTCGATGTGAGGGCTTTTGGTCTGTAATCATTCAGGCTTGAGGGCATTGCTTTCTTCGGCAGTGGTATTATGTTTGTATTATTGAAGCATTTGGATACTTTTGCTTGGACAAGGGAGATGTTAAAAATGTCCACAAGTACAGCGCTTAGTTAATCAGCACAGTCCTTTAACACCCTTCCCAGGATGTTGTCCAGTCCAGCAGCCTTCCTGGGTTCACCTGTCACAGCATTTTCCTCACCCCACCTGTGGTTAGACTGAGCACTTCATCTTCTGGACTTGTTGGAAGTTTCACTGCCTTTGAGCAGTTCCTCTCCTCAAATCTGCTGTAGAATATGTTTAGCCTATCCAGGAATTCTATGCCAACTCCACATTTAGCTGATAGCGGTTTGTATTTTGTAATGGCTTTTATGCCCTGCCACATGTTCCTGGAGTCCCTTGTATCGATGAAGTGGCTCTGGACCTTCCTTCCATAGGCCCTCTTTACTTCCTTTATCCCTCTCTTCAGATTTTCCCAAGCCACCCTGAGAGCTTCCTTCTCATACATTTTGAGTGCCTCATTTCTCTCCCTCAGAAGGTCATATACTTTGCTTGTGAGCCAAGGTTTCTGATTGGCTCTTACTATGATATTTTTGTTAGTCATCACATCATCTACACATTTGCAAATATATACCATCACCATTTCTGCTTATTCGTCCAAGTTAATTTGTTGATCAGTTGTTGTAGCCTCCTTGAATATGCTCCAGTTAGTTATCAAAACAGTCTTGGATTTCTTTGATTGCTCCGTTTGGTCACACCTTCACTTCCTTCACAGTGTGGTTTTCTCTGAGTGGTGCAGGTTAGTATGTTGGTAATAGCGTAATGGTAATGTGGTCAGAGTTGCCCAAGTTTGGATGTTGAACAGCTTTATATGCTACCTTTATGTTGGTGTAGACTTTGTCCATGGTGTTCTTATCTCTTGTTGCAAAACCCACATATTAATAATAGTGTGGCAGTACTGATTTCAAATCTGCCTGGTTGAAATCTCCTGCAACAATGTGTTCAAAATCTGGGTTTTTATTCTGTATCTCACATACTGAGTTATGCAGTGTATTTAGTGCTGCTTTAGTGTTTGCACTCTGTGGGATGTATGCCACTATGATGCTGACACCAGTGAATTCTCGGGGAAGATGAAAAGGTCTGCATCTTACCGCCAAGAACTCTACATTATCAAAGCAGTGACAGAGGGAAATGTCACAGTTACTGCACCAGCTGTTTACATATATGTAGACTCCTCTTCCTGTAGATTTCCCACGGACTGCATGAGTTTGCTCAACACAGTGTGAGCCCTTCTAGTTGTATGTAGACTCTTCTTCCTGTAGATTTCCCATGGAGTGCATGAGTTTGTCTGCTCGACACAGTGTGAGCTCTTCTAGTTGTATGTAAACTCCTCTTCCTGTAGATTTCCCACGGACTGCATGAGTTTGCTCAACACAGTGTGAGCCCTTCTAGTTGTATGTAGACTCTTCTTCCTGTAGATTTCCCACGGAGTGCATGAGTTTGTCTGCTCGACACAGTGTGAGCTCTTCTAGTTGTATGTAAACTCCTCTTCCTGTAGATTTCCCCTGGAGTGCATTAGTTTGCTCAACACAGTGTGAGCCCTTCTAGTTGTATGTAAACTCCTCTTCCTGTAGATTTCCCCTGGAGTGCATGAGTTTGTCTGCTTGACACAGTGTGAGCCTTTCTAGTTGTATGTAGACTCCTCTTCCTGTAGATTTCCCACGGAGTGCATGAGTTTGTCTGCTCGACACAGTGTGAGCTCTTCTAGTTGTATGTAGACTCTTCTTCCTGTAGATTTCCCCTGGAGTGCATGAGTTTGTCTGCTCGACACAGTGTGGGCCCTTCTAGTTGCACTGCACTGTCACTGATATCAGTGTGCAACCACGTTTCTGTAAACATGAATATACAAGTCTTTCTCACCTTGCTTTGTGATGCCATTTCCAGCCTTATGTAATCCATCTTGCTGTCCAGAAAGCGCACATTTGCTGGGAATAGGATAACTGTCCACTGTTCATTTTTCAGTGACATTCTGATGGGTAAGAGCTATATACTTGAAATATAAGGATACCATCTGTGCGGCCTCTTCCACAGTAGCTTATCTATTTGCCTACACTTTTAGCATGGATTATTTATTGAAACTGTAACTGCAGACGTCTACATGAGATTCTTTGTTTTGCCCATCAGGTTGCGTATTACATCACTGTGGAAAGTCTGTGCAGGAACCAAGATAAGTACTTCTGACATCTCTTCAGGCTGTATTACATCTGAAGTATAAATGACACCACTTTAAGTTAATGGGTAATCTCTGACTAAAGTTCCAGATGTGTCACATTGTTCTTTCCTGAAAAGTGACACAGTAGTCTTTGGCTCCTTTTGTATGGACAGCTGAGGAGTATATCTCCATGTGGTGAGACAACCTCTTGTAGTTTTGGAAGATTAGGTCTTGAAGTGTGAAATTGATTATGCCATTTTACTAGTGAGGAACTAGGTTCTGACTGAATGCTTTATCCTGTGAGGAAACAGTGTTTCAGATTCATTGTTTCTAATGCATTGCAAGCCTTTAACTGTTTTTGTCTTTAATTGTTTCAGTTACAAGCACATCCTTGACAGAGTCCACTTTGAAGAACGTTCCACAGGTGAAGAATGCCCTGGAAATTAAAGATAGCAATCCCCAGTTAAGTGTTTCACCAGTCATTGGGTAGGTGTTTTTTAAAGTTTTTCATTGTTGTAGGTCAAGGTATAATTTCCATTTCATGCAGAGGTTAGTTCTGTGTACACTCATTCATGTTTTAAATCTCCATGTTTTTGGCACATATGGCAGCATTTTGCTTTAAGTTTTGGTATGGAATCATTTTTTTTTTTACTTAGAAATGCACCATGCACTCCAAGGGTTTTAAATGCACCATTGTTAGAAGTCTTTCGTAATGGAAGTCTTTTCCAGCAGTATAACACATGGCTTCAGCTTACTATGTTCTTCAGTTATGTAGTCTCTTTTCCCAGCACTGAAAGGGCCCTCAATGCTGTTAGGACTGTATCAATCTCGTGCAAGGACTTGGCGTTATTGCATTGCATCTGCAATTCTTCTAGTGAGAAACTCTCGCTCTGTCCAAAAGTGGAAGCTTCAGCACAGTAACTTAATGTCTGTGTACAAAGTTTTAGAGCAAATTTCTAGATTAAATAGAAAAGGTATAGTGGAAGAACAGGTAATTCTTGCTATTGATCCTTCAGAACTAGTGATGTGAAGTAGTTAACTTCATTTGTGCATCAACCTATGGGTCTTCGGATCCATATCAGATCCGAGCCGGCAGTTTCCAGCAACTAAGATCCAAGCTTCAAGCTCCTCCCCCTTACCCATAACTCCCTGCTATCCCTTCCTGACCTCAGATCTAGTTTGCCGCGATTTGAACAGCAGCTTGATCTTGAGCGTTCGAGTTTCCAGTGTTTTTCCTGTGAGAAAAATCTTTTCTTTTTTCTTAAGTTGGGTGATTTTTTGTGTTTGGAACTAGTTTAGTTTTAGTTTAGAGTGTTCCCTCGGGTTTTGTGTTTCTCCCCCTTGTTTTTTTTCTAGAGTGTTAGGGTGTGTTGTGTGTGGTCTTGGGGCCTAGTACTTGTGTTTAGTTAAAATGTCTGAGGCCTCCAAGACATTCTTTTCTAAATGTACCGTGTGTGGCCATAAGCTTTCCCCGGCTGATGGCCACACTCGGTGCGTTTTATGCCTTGGTTTTGAACACCTTTCTTCTGGCTGTACTATTTGTGCAGCGTTCAACCCCAGGGCTGTCAGGGACCGGAGGTCGAAGCTGATCCTGGCGGGACTACTGCTCCCGGATTCGGCTCTGTCCTCCGGCCCTTCCATGGTCCCTGCCGCAGCTGCATCCACGGACCCTTCCCTTCCTGTGGCTGGGACTCGACCTCCCTCTTCAGGCCAGGAGGATAGGGAAGCTAGGAGGGAGAAGCGCCATGAGAAACACAAGCGGCGGGCCGAGGCCTCTGCGTCGGCCCCACCTGCCAAGCGGGTCTCTTCCCCCCGGGATGGCCGGGCCTTCTCTTTCTCGACTCCGTTCTCCCTGCTTTTCGCCGGGGCCAGAGGAGGAGGAGACCCGATCTCCCTCGAGGTCATCGAGGCGGCACTCCCGTCCCACCTCGGTGGCCTCTTCCAGGTCGACAAGAAGCCTGACGGATGCAGACTTGGACCAGATGATAAGTTTCCTCCAGGCCCAGCTGCAGATGGGAGTGCTCCTGCCCCCCCTCCCTCCGGGGGGGGGGTGGCTCGACTCCATTTTTCACCCCAATAGCTCCTTCCCCGACCCGCTTTCCGGGTTCGGGGTCTTCGGAGCCGAGTAGCATCTGAGCCGGTGGGGGTGTCGGCACCGGTAGTCTAGGGTACTTTGGTGCCGACAGTACCCTCGAGTCTGTCGGGTCCCTTTTCTACGGATCCTAACTCTCTGAGCCAAGAGCTGAGCTTCGGATCTGAGGCGGTCAGTGTGCCTTCGGCTCCAACTAGGTCGGAGCATACTGGCCCTTCGGATCCGATGGCTTCGGCTCCGGCCCCGATCTGCCCGTCGGATCTGAGGGAGGGTTGGCGCTCTGATCCTAGGGGGGAGCATCTCTCCTTCGGCATTCAACGTGGTAGAGAGGGTTTTGTCGATGGAATCCAGGCCCCCGGCTTTAGCTATGGCTCCACCCTGCACTCCTTCGCAGATGGGTCCGACTTCCATCACCCGGCCCCAGGGACAGCCTGCTCAGACGTCCCAAATAGTTTCCTTGTTGGAACAAGATGTGGCTGGTGAGGCCTCCTCAGACAGCCCCCCTGAAGAGGCCCCTCACAGGCGCAAGTGCAAGAGGAGGCACTTGGACTCCCCCGAGTCCTTGACCTGAGGACACGGATTTGGAGGAAGGGGAAGGCTCCCCAAGATTACCCCCCGAAGACGTATCATTTGGAGACATCATGAAGATGCTCAGGATTGGGGGGGGAGACGAGTCCGTGTTCCTGGAGGCATTTGAAGCAGGCCCGTCTACCTCTTGGGTGTCCCCTCCGGCCGATCCCCTGGTAGATCTGATCACTACCAGGGCCTGGAAGGAGCCGGACACTGTGGAGCCCGTCCCTAAGAGGCCTGACAGAATTCTCAGCCTGCCTTCAGACAGGTCTCATTGGAGCAAGGGAACCCCTGTAGATGCCATGTTGGTGGCGGCAACTACCAAGAGGGAACTGGCCCAAGAGAGTCCCTCGGTCCATCCCCCTGACAAGGAGTCCCGGGCGATGGACCGTTTGGGGAAGCGGATGTTTGCATCAGCCACCTTCTCCATAAGGTCGCTGAACTACATGGCACATGTCATACGGCTCCAGCGAGATCTTATCAAAGAATACACTGGGTCGCCCCCAGAGTCCATGTCGGCAGAGGACAAACAGGTGTACTCTACCCGAATGGACACACTCAGGTCGATTTCCAATACCTCTGTGCGGCTACTGTCCCATGCTATGGAAGGGGCCGCTAGAGTTAGTGGAGCGGGCGTCGTACTAAGGCGACAGGTTTGGCTCCGCCACTGTGGTTTCACGGAACCCTTCAAGGCGTCATTCGCTAATGCCCCATTTGATGGTTCTGCCCTTTTTGGCAAGACCGTACACGATACCTTGGTCCAGAGCGAGAAAGACGGGAAGACGTTGTCTGCCGTCGGAGTCCACTTCTCTGCTCCCCAGAGGTCCTTCTCGACGAACCAAAAGGGACAGAAGAAGATGTGGTTCTGAAAGTCTCAGCAATCGCGTTTTGCTCTGGACTGCCCGTCCTTCAGAGTCAGAGGAGGACAGGGTGGACGTCGCCCTAGAGGTAGAGGGGGCACGAAGAACTTTGGGTCCAGAGAACCTTTCTCTGATCAGCCCACGCAGCAACCCTGAGGGGTTACCCGACTGCTCCACTCTGGAGGCAGTCGGGGGGCATTTCTCGAAGCACCTAGCAGCTTGGGAGTCCATCACGACAGACCGCTGGGTGCTTTGGATTATATCCAGAGGCTACGAGATTCCGTTTCTACATCCCCCTCTCAGACCCAGATTCCTCCCCGATGTCCCACCCGATCAGAGGGAGGCCGCAGCTACAGAAATTCGGCAGCTGCTAGAAAAAGGAGCGATCCAGCAGGCCCCCCTAGACCAGTACGGATCGGGCTTTTACTCCAGCTTCTTCTTGGTGCCAAAAAAGACGGGGGACTTGAGGCCTATCCTCGACATCCCTACTGAACCTGGCAATAGCCAAAGAAAAGTTCCGGATGGTCACTCTTCAATCAATTCTCCTCCTCTTGCAGGAGAACTGGATGTGCTCCATAGACCTCAAGGATGCGTACTACCACATCTTAATGGGCAGACTATCCAGGAGGTTCCTCCGCTTCCGGCTAGGAGCCAGTCACTATCAGTTCAAGTTCCTCCACTTTGGTCTCACCACAGCCCCCAGGGTGTTCACCAAGGTGTTAGCGGTAGTAGCGGCCCACCTGAGACTCCAGGGAATTCAGGTCTTTCCGTACCTGGAGGACTGGCTCCTGACCGCCCCCACATGGCATCTACTCTGCACAGCCAGGAATTTCTTCCTTCGCTTATCTCCCCGGCTGGGGATCACAATTCACGCTGGGAAATCCTCCCTCCTCCCGACTCAGGTCATAGATTTTACCGGAGCCAGGGTAGTCACAAACCATCTCTTAGTTTTCTTAACTCCGGACCGGTTGCGATCCCTAAAACTATATGTGCAGGCCATTCTTCATTGTCCGAACCCTGTGGCGGAACTGGTCCTGAGGGCCCTAGGCTCGATGGCGGCTACCATTAATCTCCTCCCCATGGCGCGCCTGAATATGAGAATTATGCAATGGACACTCCAAGTCCAATGGTCCTTCCTATGCTTTCTCCTAAGCCATCCTGTCCCTCTCAGCAGGGTTTGCAGGAGTGCCCTCTTGTGGTGGCTCCAGTCTCCAGACCTCCTAAAGGGGCGCCCCTTCTCTATGTTCCCTCCCCTAGCCACTGTGACCACGGACGCCTCTCGCCTCGGGTGGGGGTGGGGGGGGCATTGTTGCGGCAGGACCGTCCAAGGCACGTGAAACCAGAGACCTCACTGCATATCAGTGTTCCGGAGAATAGAGCTGTGCTGTTTGCTTTGCAAGCACTTCAGAGCCTTCTTCCCGTCGGGACGATTGCGATCCAGACGGACAACATGTCCGTCGTTTGGTACATCAACAAACGGGGGAACCAGGTCCTAGCCACTTTGTCAAGAGGCCATGAGAGTTTGGGAATGGGAGATTTCCACCAACTGCTTTCTTATAGCGATGCACATTCCGGGTCGGTCCAACATCCTAGTGGACAGACTGAGTCGCACCATTGTTTCCCCATACGAGTGGTCTCTGAATCCCAAAGTAGAGAAGTAGATCTTCTTTAAATGGGGTCAACCTTGTTGTGATTTTTTCGCCTCTCCTTCAAACACGAAGTGCGACACCTACTTCACTCTACTTCCTCCACCCGGGGAATCCCCAAGAGACGCTCTGGTGCATGCTTGGCCTCCCGGTCTTCTTTATGCTTATCCGCCCCTTCCCCTGATGCTCAAATTTCTGCAGAAAGCCAGACGGTTGGGGTGCACGATAATCCTTATTGCCCCATTCTGGCCTCGTCGGGCATGGTTCCCTTATCTGTGGCCTCATCTAGTGAATCCTTCCTGGATTCTAGATCCCCTTCCGGATCTGATATCTCACCCCCTGGGCTTACCAATCTGGACAACCTCAAGCTCGCAGCTTGGTTGATCCAGTTCCACTGTTAGTTCGGACTCCCGGTATCTCTTCCCAGGTCAAAGCGATCCTAGTGGCTGCCCATAAGCCGTCTACTAGGAAGGTTTATCGTAGCAAATGGAAACGTTTTTCTATTTGGGCTGAACATCAGCACCTGGATCCTTTCACAGCTCCATTACCAGCTGTGCTGGATTTTCTGTCAGGGCTGTTTGATAACGAGGCTAGCTCTTCCGCAGTCAAAGTACAGTTGGCGGCTATCGCTCATTACCACGTTGGATGTGATCTTGGCCCTCTAACTTCATCCAGATTATGTAAGGCCTTCTTAAAAGGCACCTTCCTACTAAGGCCTCCGGTGAAAGATGTGATCCCTCCTTGGGACTTATTGCTGGTGCTCCAGGCCTTAACAGCTTCTCCCTTTGAGCCTGCTGCCTCGGTAGATCTCAAGTTCTTATCCTGGGAAACAGCCTTCCTTGTCACTATCATGTCGGCAAAAAGGGTTTCGGAGCTTCAAGCCCTTTGTGCCAAACCTCCATATTTGATTTTCCATAAGGATAGGGTATTCCTCAGGACCAGTCCCTCTTTTCTCCCCAAAATTGCTTCCGAAGCTAATATTAATCAGTCTATTAATTTGCCGGTCTTCTTTCCCAGCTACCAAAATAAGGGCGAATACAAGTTACACTCTTTGGATGTACACAGACAGTTGAGATTTTATATGCACAGGACAGCCGGTCATAGACGTTCTGATTAGTTATTTGTGTCCTTTGCTAAATCCAGTTTGGGGAAAGCTATTTCTAAAGTCACACTATCCAGGTGGGTTTCTCAGTGTATTCTTTTGGCTTATGAGAGTTCTGGCAGGCCTGCTCCTCAGGGAGTCCATGCCCATTCAGCTCGGTCTGTTTCTACCTCTGCTGCTTTTCGGGCTAGAGTTTCGTTAGATGATATTTGCTCGGCTGCCACGTGGGCCTCATCTCACACTTCTATAAACCACTACAAGTTAGATCTGGTTTCCAGAGGGAGAGCATCCTTTGGCTCCACAGTGCTCCGGAACATCCTTCCTTGAGGGTCTCCCAAGGTTCAGGTAGCTGGGGACTGTGTCCCATAGGTTGATGCACAAATGAAGTTAACTACTTCAGATTAAGAAGTTATGTACTCACCATAACGTTCCATCTGAGTAGGTAAACTTAATTTGTCAGCAACCGTCCCTCCCTCCATCCCCCTGTCCCTTTCGGATGTTCTTTGATGTTCCTGCTTCACGGTAGTTTGTACCCGGTTACCTAGACAGGTTGTGATGTCAAGCCTTGTTTTAGGCAAACTCGATCTGAGGTCAGGAAGGGATGGCAGGGAGTTATGGGTAAGGGGGAGGAGCTTGGAGCTCGGATCTTAGCTGCTGGAAACTGCCGGCTCGGATCTGATATGGATCCAAAGACCCATAGGTTGCTGACAAATGAAATTTACCTACTCAGATGGAACGTTATGGTGAGTACATAACTTCTTATTTTACTGTCTTTCTTGAGAAATAAGTCATACTAGTTTCGCAAACATAGTATATTCTAATGTAGTTCTAATGGAATGAGAGCATGGCCATGTGCCGTTAGTTGTGCACTGGGCATTAGCCATAGTGTAGTGCATTTTATTGGTGCCTATGAGTCTTTTGTTATACCTGTCTTTACAAAATCTGAAAGCATTTGAGTGTTAAACTTGATGTCTGTGCTGTGTAATTGGATTGTGACCCGTTTTCATTAGAAGCCCATGAGCAAAGGCTTCAAGGGACTAAATATGGTAATAAAATAATACAAGAAAATGTATGCAACAGTTTTGATACAAATAAGGTAACGTGAGAAATGTACATTATGTAACATACATTAAGTTAAATGTGCAAGTGCTAGTGGACGTCAAACTAGGCAGTGCAGTCAGTGTCTTAAAACATTACTGTTTTAAGATCTGAGTATTGCAGATTTAATATAAGGGCATTCATAGGTATTTACTAGGCTAATAACCGCAAGGGCCTTTTTAAGCCTAGCCATGCATCCCAAATCTGACAAGTTTTCCTTTTTCCCATCCAGATGTCCAAGTTATACTTGAATTGGGTTAGGAAGGAACTCTGCTTCACATTAATGGGGAACCTGATTCAGAGAAAGGGTAATCTCTCTGGGATACATACCTGTCTGTCCAACAGGTCCTGTTAATATCACAGGCAAGGTTTAAGTCTTCAGAACGAGTAATTCTTGTGCTGTTTGTTTTGTGGATATGCAAGAGATCCATCAGGGTGGGGTCTGATAATGTGTTGTATGACAGGCTTAGATCACCCCTCAACAGCCAGTAGGAGACTGAATACATGGATAGGACCTTGAGGTGGCCTGCATAGGTGTTACTTCCGATATTCTTTTTGTGAGGAACCTTTGTGGACTTTCCAGTTGTTGGATGTACCTCAAGGTGGCATGTTACCAGGGGTGGATGGATGACTTTTCGAAGGATACTGTAATGCATTTTTTGGCATTTCGTTTTAGTCCATGGCTCTGACACCAGTTATTTGTCTGTGTCAGCCCTTCCTGGAGACCATTTGCATTAGTGGGGGATTCTATTACTGCTCCTAATTTGCAATCCTCTGCAAATTTAGTTAGCCAGAGTCCATTGACATTGGCGTTGATTTCAGAGAAGTAAATGCCAAAAAGGAGCAGTCCCAGGACCGATCCCGGAGGGGTTCCATTTGTGACTTGCCTCTTTGTAAAGGTGGATTCCCCAAGTCTTACTTCTTGGGTCCTGTCTGTGAGCCAGCTGGTTATACACCAGGTGATGTAAGGGTTTTATACCTAACGTCTTGAGTTTGTCAACAGTGCCTGAGTGGAACATTGTGTCAGATGCCATGGCCAGGTTAAGGTAGGCAGTGTGAACCATTTTGTCTTCATCCATTGCTTTGGTGATCTTCTCAAAAAAGTCCACCAGGTTTTGTAGGCATGACCTACTCTTGATGAAACCAAATTGGGTTGGGGCCAGTTTCTGGAGGTTTCTTATGTCAGTATTGATAATTTCCATTATCATTTTTCCATGGCTTTGCATTTGAGACTAGCGAGAGTTACACATTTGCAGTTTCCAGGGTCTGTAAATGTGTAAACCTTTGTGCCGAGGGATGACTGTTATTGTTCTCTATTAGTGAGGCACAAAGCCTGTTTGGAGGCTACAGTTAAATAGCAATTCCAGTTGGCCTGATAGGTCATGTTTCATGCTAAATAGAAGGCATCCTGGGATATTGTCTGTGTCAGTTGATGCAGTGCTCTTGGCCTTAGTGATGCATTAAGGACATGTTCCCTAATGATAGTGGGGGGAGCTACATTTGATAGTATTTCCTAAGGGAAGGTTGGTGGGAGAGACTTAAGATTAAAGCTGAATTTGTCAGCCAGTAGGCTTGCTATATCTTCTGGCTCAGTGTAGGTGGCTCCAATAACAGAGCTCTGCACACAGTTGTGTATTGCCTTTGAGGTTGCGGGCATAGCTAAAAATGCCTTGTGGTTGTCCTTGGCCTGGAAGGCCAAATTTACCTCAAACTTGGCTTTCTTAGACATTTTGTCCTCTGAGTTGTTTGTTTAGTTTAATGAGAGTGATTTTATCCTTCCGGCTGCTGCACCTTCTAGTTGTTGCCATGATTTTCTTCTTTCTGTTATGCAGCCTATTGTGATTCCAGCAGATTGGTTTGTTTTCTGAGTTAGTTCTGTAGTTATTCCTGGGAGGCACAGCTGCCTCCATGCAGGTATGAACATGCTTGTATAGGTATTCTGCAAACAGTTCTACATAGGCAGCAGTGTTCTCTGAGTTTATGAAATTTTGCCAGGCTATCACTTAATAGTAGAAAGTTAGCCTCAGAGTAGTTCCTGAATATTCTGGGGTTACCTGAGGTTCTAGGTTTTATTTTTTACTTTGAAGGAGCCCATTTTGTAGACTGACCTTACCAGAGAAAACATTGCACTAAGTTGTGTGCGGCACTCTCCCCTATTAGTAGGACCAGATCCAGTATGTTTTGCACCCCCTGGTTGGTGTATGGACAGTCTGGTCCAGGGGGTTTGTGTTTATAAAATCCAGGAATCTCTGTGCCTGCACGCTTGGTGTCACATACAAGTCCCCAGTTAATAGTGGAGTGATTAAAGTTGCCCATGAATATAGTATTGGGTTGGATGGTTAGTGTTTCCATTAAGTTTAAATACGTTATGGGTTTCTTGGGTCATAAAGGGGAACCTGTAGATTGCAAGGAAGTGGTGTGGGATGTTGCTTATGGTGATTTGAACGTGGAGAAGCTCAAGTACATTGTCCTGTTTGGTCAGCCTTAAGGTATATTTATTTTTGATGTAAATTGAGAGACCTCTACCTTTAGTCCCTGTCTCTGTAGTAGCTGGTCTAATTGTATGGAAGACAATTTAGCCTTGCTCTGCTGGTATGCCCTCCATGGCTTTAAACCATGTCTAGTGACCACAGAAATGTCCACATTCTCTAGGGTGAGAAGAATTTGTGGGGAGTGGAGTGTTTTTGTTAGACTTCTAGCATTGAGCAATAATAAAACCTTTGGATTTTTCCTGGTTTTGATTTGCTGTGTTGGAATTGCTTTCAGTTTGGCATTGCCTAAAAAAGGCACTATGGTGGAGGACAGTATTTTATCTAATATTTGGAAAGTCTAAAGGGGGAGAGGTGCAGACCATCCCTGGCAAAGCAGTATGGTCTGATGACCATCTCCTTTCATGCTGACAAATATTGCACCCCCTTAGAATGACACCAGAAAGTAAGCAAATATTAAAGTCAGTCATCTTTTGTTTGGATAGTGTCATCATTCATGGAGAAGATAAAATGCTATTCAATGCTAGGCTTATACCAGCCTGGGGCACACAGTCTAAGAGCTTCATAATGTCTCTATTCATATAGTTTAGGGAGGTACATCTGGGGTCATTTACACCCACGTGGGCTATGACCGAGTCATACTGGTACTTGTTATCCAGTGACCTGAGTATATGCATAATGTGTCTGATCCTGGCCCCTGATAAGCAACTGACCTTGACTTTCTCCTTACTCAGCCTGATGAGAGGGACAACAGTATTTTTCACAGTGTAGTCTTCAATAACCAGAATGTTGGATTGTGTGGTGGCTTGCCTTATGGGCGTAAAAGTAGAGACTCCATGAGATGGTGGCTATGTGTGTTGCTGTGGGGTGTTGTTTTGATAGTGTTTTCAGGGCTGCTGAGGGTATTTGTTATGTGTACTTTGTCTAGGAGGTCTTTGGACTTTAGAAAGGTTACATTTAAGTGCCTCAGCATGTGTGGGTCTATGTGCCTGCTTTGAACAGCGTGTGCACTGCCGAAAACCTGATTGACATTAGTAGTTATTTATGTGAGAGCTTTGCCTTCAGTGACAGTGTGTAAATACATCTGTCACAGACTATACGAGTTTGTTTGAGAATTAACTGGTAAACATGTAGCAGTTTCTACATTGCCTCAAGATGCCTATATCCACCAAGCTGTTAACAGAGATGGTGGGAAAGTCCATATCTATGGTAGCAGGCCCTTTTTTATCGATTAGACGGTTGGAGTAAGATTATAAAGTAATGTCAACAGTATCTGGTGTGCAGCTCTGGAGGTAGCACTTGTTACTGCAAACAAGTTGCCCTGTGTGCAACTAGGTATTTGTGAAATTTCAAGGGTGCTTTTATAAGAAAAGTTTCAACTCAAGGTATCTGCATCTCTACAGGGCACCGCCAAACACTTGAGGGGAAACTGATAAGTAGACCCTAATGATTTATAAATGAAGCATTTAAGGAGGTATTTTGAAGTTAGGGTAGACATAGTGAATCAAGCAGTACTTACTGAAAAAACGATTTTGCTTTGTCAAGAATGATGAAAAGAGGGGATTCGCCTGAATGGCTAGTACTAGTGCTGGTCTCACCACAGCTTCACTCTGCTGGTTTACAGTGCTGCTTTGCTGTTTCTCTCACCAGAAACAAAACATTAGCAACAATCCCAATATAAAAAGCAGGCCACAGGCTTTTGGGTGATAGTCTTGTCGCAGATGATGCAAGGGTCTGCTGCTTTAAGACTTTACTGGTAGATGCCTTAAATAGCAACCAGACCAATCAGAAAGATCAAACGCAAGGCACTTACTACCCAATGAGAAACTATCAGCAATCAATGCACTGTGCTTCTTTTTATCATTAGGAGCAAAATATAAGTACAAGTTCCAAGCTGGGACCTATGCCACAGTAGTCATGCTTTTTGGTGATCAGCAGTCTCCAGGAAATAATGTCCCTGTCTTTCTCTCATCAGGAGTGAAACAGAAGCAATAATCCCAAGATGACTACTGAAAGGCAGAATGTGTGCTCTCCAATAATTGGTGGTCTTGGAGTAGATGTTGTAGGTTTTAAATATACAATGACAAATGGGTTGATATCCTAAGAATTGTAGTATGCAGTAAGCATTTAGATATGAAAGGGGGTAATTTAAGCTTTAGCTGTCTAAGTTGAGAGCCAATAATTGTAAAAGAGGAAGATAGTTTGGAAGGGGGTGGGCACTTTGTATTCTGGTTCTATGGAATACAGTGAGATGGCCAGTAAATTTTAATAGCTGAAGGGGAGTGATTTCACAAAATGATTATTCTGTGCTTACTCACAATAGCCAGTGAAAGAGGAGAATGAAGGAAATGGTGGTCAAATTAACAAAAACAACAGCACCAGGGTGGGGAGGGACTGAATTGTGACTCACAAAAGAGACAGCTGTGGTCTCTTTCCTAGTTTAAATATGCAGTTAAAAGCAGAATACAAGTAAAACACTGTGTAAAAAAATTAAACAGAATATACAAAATAGAAGGCAGCGAAGCAGTACAAAATACAAGGTACCAAAGACAAACTAACCTTTAACTCACAGCAGTCTGTGACAGAGTTTGAATGAGCTTTTCAAGTAAAGTCTTTTATTACTTTCTTTTAAACACATGAAAAAAATATGCATACACACACACACACACACACACCCACATATATGTATGTGTGTATATATATATATATATATATATCAATGTATGTGTACATGTATGTCTGTGTGTGTATGTATGTGTGTATATATATATATATATATATATATATATATATATATATATATATATATATATATATATGTACACACACACACACCCCCACACCCACATATATGTATGTGTGCATATATATATATATATCAGTGTGTGTACATGTATGTCTGTGTGTGTATGTATATGTGTGTGTGTATATATATATATATATATATATATATATATATACACACACACACACACACACACACACACACACGCACGCATACATTGCGTGTGTGTGTATATATGTATATGTGTGTGGGTGTATATATATGAAATATCATACAAACAGATTTTGAGAAGGAAGCTATGTAACATGCGAGTAGGTGAGATCATTTGAGACAGTGCAGTTATATAAAGTTGTATTGCTAAAACAGCGAGTCTCTCAAGAAACATTTATAAAGGCATGATTGCAGTTACCTGGGGGAAACTAGCAGTGTACATGTGATAATGAGGAGCACTGGGCCAAGAGAGATCTCTGAAAGATAATAAGATACATGATGGATAAAGGCAAAATAGAGGCACTGTAAATGCAGTTTCAGACACCACAGTGCACTAAAAACAGATGAAGTTCCTCAAACATAGGAACTGGAGAAGGAGCAACAAGATCTGTGATTTGGGAGATGGTGTACAAAATGTTAGCATAAGATTTACCATCCTGTGACATCTTGTACTGCTTTTCCAAAAGTCTAAAGCCTCCTTGACTGTAGGGATTTTTCCATTTTGTAATATGTGGCTTTAATGCACCACTGTCATGAGCCAAGTGATATCTAACCCTTAAAGCGACCTCCATTTTTTTCCCTCTAGACATTCATGTAGTTTGGATCATGTTTTAGTTTTCCCTTACTGTTTACGAATTCAGATCACAAGGCAGGACCACAACAGGAATTTCCCATTTTGCCCGTAACTAAAGCATGCCATTGATAACAGTTTCCAGTGCAAGAATTTAATGGGTGAGTTCTGAGAGAGACACTAAAGCTTACAACCTACAATTCTAGTCCAGCACCTGTTGGCAGTGGAAGCAGTGCAGTGAAAGCTCCCAGACAGGATCAGGATTCACATAAGCTGAAACATCCAGAGTTAAAACATGGCTCCCCCCTCAGCGTTTCTGCAGGAAAGACTGGTGTCTGATGCTGCAACATGCTGTTAGAGGCCTTTTGAGATTCAAGACCTAAACAAAGGAAACAAGCCATTAAATCCCTAGTGTTTGCTGCTTGGGTCACTTTTACTTATATCCCAAAGTAGATGGCCACGTATCTGAATACTGTCGTTTTTTGCTGATGAAGGTTTTGTCTCCTTCCTATGCATCTACAAGGCCACCTTTTCTACACTAATCCTGAAACCTGCCATTGCCAGGATGCCAGTTAAAGAATAAATACCATGGGGTCTTGTCAGAATGACTAGCTCTCTGGATGGCTGTCATCCTAGCTATCTGAAGGATGGCGATCCTCACTGCCAGGCAACAAATGAACCAGTCTCTGTGGTGAGACTGTTTCTAGCTGTCTGAAGGATGGAGATCCTTACTGCCAGGGAAGAAATGAGCCAGTCTGTGTGGTGAGACCGTTCCTAACTGTCTGAAGGATGGAGAGCCTCACTGCCAGGGAAAAAATGAACCAGTCTGTGTAGTGAGACTGTTCCTAGCTGTCTGAAGGATGGAGATCCTCAATGCCAGGGGAGAAATGAACCAGTCTTTGTGGTGAGACTGATGTTCTTCGTGTTTCACTGTTGCAGTCATTACATTTGGGTAATCTGCTGGCAGGTTGCCCTCAGTGGGCCTGAATTCCAAAGTCTTGGGTCCTGCGTTGGTTGCAGTCTTCTCTTCCATGACGTCAGGTCGTCATGGGTATAAAACATGCAGCCGACGCCATTTTCTTCAGTCTTTCTTGCCGCATGGTGCCCGAAGCAGAAGCATTTCGCAAGTGCTGGTCGGCCGACTACTGAAATATTCTAGTTTGAATTTCAGAACCGAAGTCTTCATTAAAGCTAAGTACCCCATTGGGGAAACTTTTTTCTTGCTTTTTACTGATGTCAGAAAAAGTTAATAATTGTATTACTTGTGGGAAGCAAATACCTCATAAGGATTTCCATTTATACTGTATTCCTTGCCTAGGCCCTGATCACAACGTGCCTGACTGCCAGTTTTGTGCTAGATTTAACCAACGCACTATTAAGCGTTGGTATATTTTTGCATCATAGTATTTTGGAAACGGATTTAACTACCCCGAAATGTCGTCGGATAGCAATTCGACTACCAGAGTATATAAAAAACGTAAAGAAAATGACAGAGAGAGCCAATCGAGATCCAAAACAGATGAAGCTTCTCCTAAGCCAGTCGCTGGTTCGCCGGTACTCAGTGAGGCGCTTTCGCAGCCCCTGATACCAGTTACCTTCGAGTCACAGGCCTGTACCAACACCCATGTGGAGTCCGGCACGCCGCAAGATATTCAAGGTATTGGACCAACTGATGTATCTCCCTCAGTAGGGTCCGGAGCCACTGAGCAGGCACCGGCTTCTGAAGGGTGTATTCAGACCTCAACATTTGTATATCAAACCGATGACAGCTGCAAAACCAAAGACAAAAGCAACTTCTAAAACTAAAAAACCGACGCACGAGCCACGTGCACAGGCCTCTGTACCTAAAAAACAGATGATCAAAATGGCTGAAGGACCTTATTACCTTGATCAGGGGTATTCATCCCCCTCCAGATAAGAGGCCTAGGCAAGACACTAATTATGAATCTTTAGATAAGGTTTCTATTTCTTCTGATTCCTGTTCTGATCAGGAATTATCTATACCTCCCTATGAGGATTCTGATGCTGAGGAGTC
This sequence comes from Protopterus annectens, assembly GCF_019279795.1. Classification (NCBI taxonomy): domain Eukaryota; kingdom Metazoa; phylum Chordata; order Ceratodontiformes; family Protopteridae; genus Protopterus; species Protopterus annectens. The sequence goes on along the minus strand of NC_056750.1, from coordinate 840,680,262 downwards.
TATTCCATCTGCGTCTCCTCCTGAGGATTATTCGTTTGGTGAAACCTTGCATACTTTGAGGGATCATTTTCACTGGGAGAGTCAAGACTTCTCTGAATCAAAAAAGAGGCTCAAGGATTTCCTTCTTCTCCCTCAGCACAAGCCTTTAGCCATTCCCTCTCTTTTAGACGTTTTGGATGATGTGTTTTCGGAGTCAAGTTTGACCTCTGACTCCTTACCTCTGGCTCCCAGTAAGCCTGACCGATATTACAGGGTTCCTGACTCACATACATTTTTATTTAGAAACCCTGCTGCTGACCCTGAAACTATTTTACAGGGTCCAAAGGGAGTTAAGGCCTCAACAGCAAAAAATCCTACCCCCTCTGACAGAGATTCAAGGGCACTTGACAGATGAGGAAAAAAGGTTTATACATCTGGAACCTTGGCAATCAGAGCATTAAACTGTCAATTTCATATGCTTAAGTACCAACAACATGTTATGGGATTACTGAAACAGAAAATTATGTTGATTTCAGAATGTGCAGAAAATAAAGAATTGCAGGAATTATTGCATGCAGCTGAACAAGCTGGAAAGCATACTTTGCAATGTGGTTTTGATTCCTTAGAAGCCTCGTGCAGGGCCGCAGTTAGTGGATCTGTGATTAGTAGGCATGCCTGGTTAAAGGAACAAAATTTGCCTGATCATGTTAAAGCTAAATTGCGTGATGCACCTTTACAGCATGATTCTGTGTTTGGTATTAAGGCAGAAGAGGTTTTAAAGAAAATGCAAGACAAAGCTAAGTCTATGCAAACTGTTAAAGACTTCTTACAAGTGCAGCCACCCAGATTCAGTAGACACTGGCCTACAAAAAATTGGTCCTTTCCTGTGTCAGACAGAGTTCAAAGGGGCAAATCCAGACGCCCTAAGGGTTCCAGATACCATGCACAAGATTCATACAGGTCAAAGCAATGGGGCGCTTCCACCGCCAAATCTGGAGGAGATAAAGCGCAAACCTACAGAAAGCAATCCCGATATCTTCCCTCTGCCTACACCAAGCACTTATCTTTTGGCAGCACCCATAGGGGGAAAATTAGCACTTTTTGCTCAAAATTGGCAGTTAACCCAGAACAAGCTGGTACTAAACATCGTATCACAGGGATACAGATTCCATTTCCATACTCTGCCAATGGCAAATGGTTGGCCAAATCTGCCAAAAAATGAATGGCCAGAGGCACAGAAACAGGTTACGTCACTCATGGATATGGGGGCCATTCAGACAGTACCAGAACAGGAAAAAGGGCAAGGTTTTTACTCAAGACTGTTCTTGGTACCCAGAAAGGACAAGGCCTGGTGGCCAATACTGGATTTATCGATTTTGAACACATACCTGGACATTTCAAAATGCTGACTTTGCAGCAGCTTCTGCCCATGCTGGGCAAGAATGATTGGCAGGTGACTTTAGACCTAAAAGAGGCATACCTGCATGTCCCAATAAGGCAATCATGCTTAAGATACCTCAGATTCAAGGCTGTCTTAATGCATTACCAATTCTCTGCACTGCCACTTTGGCTTATCTACTGCGCCCAGGGTCTTTACAAAGTGCCAGGGTAGTAATTGCATTTTGCAGACAAAGAAGTATACAAATATATCCTTACTTGGACGACTGTCTCATTCAAGCAGAGAACAAGGACACTCTTCTTTGACACCTGGTGATTGGGAAAATGCTTCTAACATGCCTAGGGTACACAATAAACGAAAAGAAATCACAACTGGTACCCTCTCAAAAGATAACATTCCTGGGTGCAAGCTTGGATACAACTGCCCAGATGGCTTGCCTCACGCCAGACAAGCAAAGGCCAACTGACTGCTTACTTCAAACTGATGGCAACAAAAACCCAGTCTTCTGCAAGGCAAATGCTGCAGGCTCTGGGCTTCATGGCATCCTGCATCCTACTAATCCCATATGCAAGACTGCATATCAGGAAACTTCAATGGTACCTAAAAAGTTTATGGAGTCCGCATTCACACAGTCTGGAAGCAATGATTCCTCTCATTCCCTGCCTGCAACAGGAAACAGGTGGGCAAAGGCATTTCACCAAAACATGGGACTGCCCTTCACTCTACCCCCTGCCAGCCAAACCTTAACAGACGCATCAGATTATGCCTGGGGGCCCACATGGCAGGAAGATGCATTCAGGGCTTAAGGACACCAAAACAAATGCATCTTCATATCAACCAGAAAGAGATGCTAGCAGTTCAAAATGCCCTAACAGTCTTCAAGGGCTTACTTTCATCCAGGACAACTACTGAAAAAGACAGACAACACCACAGTCATGTGGTATATAAACAAGCAAGGGGGCAGACACTCATACCCCCTTTGCAGATTAACCATGGCACTATGGGACACGGCTTTGATCTACCAAATACATCTTCAAGCTCAATTCCTGCCAGGAAAACAAAACACTCTGGCAGACGATTTAAGCAGAAACCTTATGGATCCTCATGAGTGGAAACTAAATCCACAAGTCTTCAGCATGATAACAGAGAAATGGGGGAGCCCAGACATAGATCTATTCACCTCTCCACAAAATTATCAATTGAAAAGATTCTGCACAAGTATTTATCACAGACAAGCATGGAAAGTGGACGCCCTATCTTTTAGTTGGAAAATCCTATCAGTTTATGCCTTTCCTCCTCTGCATCTTCTACCCAAGGTCCTCTTAAAAGTCAGACAAGAGAAGCCAAAGATATTAGTTGCCCTGAACTGGCCCCGCCAATACTGGTACCCAATCCTAAGGAACTTGGCTCAATACCCAGCTTGGACCTTGCCTTAAAGACCACAACTACTGTCCCAGCAAAACAATCAGATCCTGCACAATCAACTACAGACTCTGAACCTGGCAGCATAGCTAATCATGTAGTCATACAAACAACACCTCTCAGTAAAGCTGTGAAGGATGTCATTTTGGAAGCTAGAGGGCCTAGTACAAGAAAATTTTATGCTGACAAATGGAAGAGATTCTGTGCTTGGAATCAAGCACAAGGAACTGATACAGCAGAACCAAATATTCCTCCGATATTACAATACTTAACTGAGATGCTTGACAAAGGTATATCTTTCTCATCAGTCACAATCCATGCCTCTGCCATTTTGGCTCATTACAATACAGAGCCGCCAATCTTTTCTCATCCTTTACTAAAGCAGTATCTTAGAGGAACCAAAAATTTAAGGCCTCCTAGAAGATCACCATTACCTGCATGGACCTTAATTATGTGTTGGAAAAGCTCACCCTGCCTCCATTTGAACCAGCTGCTACCGCTGATCTACAGTTCTTATCATGGAAAACAGCTCTGCTACTAGCAATTACTTCAGCAAGAAGAGTTTGAGCTACAGGCCCTCATGGCTGTAGAGCCTTTTATCATATTTTACCCAGACAGGGTGTTTCTGAGGACAATTCCTACTTTTATGCCTAAGGTGGTTTTCAGTGTGGTTCTTAAGCAATCATTTCATCTGCCAACTTTTTATCCAAATCCGCAGAATAAGGTGGAGAGAATTCTGCATTCCTTGGACGTACACAGACAGCTAAGATTCTACTTGAGCAGGACAAAAGCTCTTAAGAAAAACTGAGCAATTACTAGTGGCATATGCTGCAGGATCAGAAGGAAAGGCTATTTCAAAGCAGACAGTTTCAAAGTGGATAAGCCACTGCATCTGTTTCTGCTACTTACACCATGGTAAACCTGTGCCCAAGGGCATTAGATCTCATTCCACCAGAGCTGCAGCTACTTCAGTAGCCTTTCTCAGAGGAGTACCAACCAAAGACATTCTAGAGGCTGCACAGGCACCGGCTTCTGAGGGTGTATTCAGGCCTACAGACTTGCATATTAAACCGACTCCACCTTCAATACTAGGCCTAAATCTCGATCTATGTCTAAAAAACAGACGCCCAGGCCACATGTTCAGGCCCCTACACTTAAAAATTAAATGATCAAAATGGCTGAAGATCTAATTCCTCTAATCAGGTGTAGTCAACCCTCCCCCTTCTAAGAGGCCTAGGGCTGACCTTGACTATGAATCTTCTGATCAGGACTCTGTTTCTTCTGACTCTTCTAATGACCTGGATTTGTCCATACCTACTTATGAGGATTCTGATGCAGATGATTCCATTCCCTCTGCTTCCTCCCCCTGAGGACTTTTCTTTTGGGGAAACTTTACATACCTTAAGGGAGCATTTCCACTGGGAAAGTCAGGAATTTTCTGATTCGAAAAAGAGGCCTAGGGATTTCCTTCTACCTCAGCATAGGCCTTTGGCTATACCTCCTGTACTAGACATTGTTGATGTTGCGTTTTCGGAATCCAGTATGGCCCCTGATTCCCTGCCTCCGGCTCCTAGTAAACCTGACAGGTACTGCAGGGTTCCTGAGTCCCACAAGTTCCTTTTCAAAAATCCTGTTGCAGATCCAGAAACCATTTCTCAGGGGCCGAGGGGCATTAAGGCTTCTATTGCTAAAAAAATCCTAACCCTTCTGATAGAGACTCCAGGGCGTGGATTGATGGGGTAAAAAGGTTTATACTTCTGCAACCTTGGCAATCAGGGCTTTAAACTGCCAGTTTCATATGTAAAAATATCAACAGCATATCATGGGACTGCTTAAACAGAAAATGATGATGATTTCTGACTGTGTGGAAAATAAAGATTTACAGGATTTATTGCATTCTGCTGAACAAGTTGGAAAACATACTTTGCAGTGTGGTTTTGATTCTTTAGAGGCCTCCTGCAGGGCTGCTGTTACTGGGTCTATGCTTGGAAGGCACGCTTGGCTTAAGGAGCAATCTCTGCCTGATCATGTTAAAGCGAAATTGTTGGATGCTCCCTTAAATCAGGGCCGCCTGTTTGGTAATAAGGCTGAAGAAGTTCTAAAAAAAATGGAAGATAAAGCTAAATCTATGCAAACTGTAAAAGATTTCTTACAAGTGCAACCTCCAAGATTTAGTAGGTACTGGCTTACTAAGAATTGGTCCGTTCCAGCTCCTTCCAGATCCTCTCAAGCCAAACCCAGACACTCCAAGAACACCAAGTTTCAGTCCCGGAGACTCTCAGAACTAAGCAATGAGGGGGCCTCCACTTCTAAATCTGGAAATAACAAGACACACCCTCTATGGTAAACAGTCTCAGTGACTTCCCTTTAAAATTACCAAGCACTTACCTTTTAGCCACCCCTTTGGGGGGAAAGATTGCTCTTCATGCAAAAAACTGGGAACTCCTAACCCAGGACAAATGGGTTTTAAATATTGTGTCCTAGGGATACAGATTTCATTTCCACATGATGTCCTTCATGGATGCATCTGCAGTCATAACAAGTGGGTTGTCCTGTCGTCAGGCAGCCCTGCAGTCGGCCGGATTCCAAAGTCCGGGTCCGCTTCGCTGATGTCGCACTCCACCCGACGCCATCTCTGTTGGTCTTCGGTATAAAAGCATCAGCCGACGCCATTTTCCTCAGTCTTTCTTGCCGTGGCTCAAGCAGAAGCTGTTCGCAAGTGCCGGTCGGTCGGATCCAGAGATTACTTCTACCGAATACTACTTCGAAGACTTCTAAAGCTAAGTACCCCGTTGGGGACTCTTTCTTGCCTCAGCCGATGTCAGAAAAAGTTAACAATTGTTTAACCTGTGGGAAGCAAATACCTCATAAAGATTTCCACTCTTACTGTCTGCCTTGTTTAGGCCCAGCCCACGACGTAGCAGCCTGTTCGGCCTGTGCCTCTTTCAACCGACGAACGCTTAGGCGCCGGTCGGAGTTTGCAGAACAGTTTTTCGGTTCTGATTTTGCGTACATTATGCCGTCGGATCCTCCGACTACCCCCAAAAAACGCAAAGATAAAGACCGACACTCGCGGTCCGCGGTTTCGGCCGAAACCACGGTAAAGCAAACCGCGAGTGTCTCGGTTTCGGCCGAAACCGAGAAAACTGCTCAAAGTACAGCTGAACCTATTCTTACAACTGAGGCCCCTGCTACAACTCTTGAATCGACCTCAGAAATTTTACCCACTACGGTGGTTGACTTATCAGACACCATCCCCTTGGATGTCTCTACCCCAGCACGTGGTGCTGCTAGGCCTCCAGCTGCCATGTCCATTAAGGCCTTCGCCAGGGCTAAAGCAGCCAAGACTACTAAAACAGTGCCTGTTAAACCCCCTACATCCAGGCCCTCTTCTAGTTCTCAAATGCTTTCTTTGGCAGAAGATTTAATTTCTTTAATTAGAGGATCTCAATCTCATCCAGACAGGGCCTCTCAGCCCCAGAGAAGAGACCTAGGGCAGAGCCCCCTGAGCCAGTGTCTTCTGATGATTCTGCTGATGAATCAGACATAACTGACCAGCCTGAGGCCCCCTTCTCCAATTTTGAAGATTCTGATGCTGAAGAATCCATTCCAGCTGCTTCCCCACCAGAAGAATTCTCCTTTGGGGAAACCTTGCATGCCATGCGAGAACAGTTCCAATGGCAGCAACAGGATTTTTCAGACTCCAGAAAAGACTTAGGACCTTTCTGCACCTCCCACAGCACAGGCCCTTAGCTATACCTCCTGTTCTCTCTGTGGTGGATGATGCTTTCAATGATGTTTGCTCCGCTCCAGATTCTTTACCCCAGCCCCTGCCAAACCAGACAGATTTTACAGGGTGCCAGATACTCATCACCACCTTTACAAGGCCCCACTTGCAGACCCAGAAACTATATCCCAGGGTCCCAAGGCAGTAGCCGCGACCACAGCTAAAACCCTATTCCTTCTGAAAGGGAAGCAAGGTCACTAGACAGATGGGGTAAAAGGTCTACACTTCAGCTACTCTCTCAGCTAGAGCTTTAAACTGTCAGTTTCACATGATACAATACCAAGAGTTTATGCTTGATCAGTTAACTAAAAACTAACCACTGATGAATCTCTTGATAAGAAATATGTAATAGAGATGGTAAATAACATACAACAGGTTAGCAACCATTCCTTAAAATGTGGCTATGATGCACTGGAGGCTTCATTTAGATCAGCCATGACAGGCACAGTGATAAGAAGGCATGCATGGCTAAAGGAACAAGCCTTACGGATCATGTTAAAGCTAAGTTGCTAGATGCTCCTATGGACAAGACAAGTTTGTTTGGTACACCTGCCCAGCAGGTTATGAAGAAAATGGAAGAAAAGGCAAAATCTGTTCAAACTGTTAAAGATTTCTTGCAGGTTCAACCCCAAGGTTTAGCAGGAACTGGCCTGCCAAAAATTGGTCCTTTCCTGACTCCACAAAATTTCAAAGGGGCAGGAATAGACGTTCCAGAGGCAGAAACCAATCCAGAGGAGGTGCCTACAGAGGATGACAGTGGCAAGGTAACAACAGAGGCACAGACACAGCCACTGCCACTACATCAGCACAACCACAGTGACTTAATCCTAAATCCGCCTACCAGGGAACAAATAGCAGCTCCTCTAGGCGGAAAGTTAACCTTATTTTCAAAGAACTGGCACTACATAACAAAAGACAAGTGGATTTTACAAACCATAGATCAAGGTTACCGGTTTCACTTCCACACTTTACCAGTCAAAAGAGGAATGCCAAATCTACCTCCAAATCAAAAAACAGAGGCTCTCCGCCAGATAATGGAGTTAGCAAACATGAGAGCTGTGGAAAGAGTGCCAACAGCAGAACAAGGAAAGGGGTTCTACTCCAGACTATTCCTAGTTCCAAGAAAGGAAAAAAGTTGGAGACCAATTCTCGACCTGTCCACCTTAAATACATACATCATTGTCCCAAAATTCAAAATGCTGACCCTACAGCAACTTCTTCCCATGCTGGGCAAGGAGTCTTGGCTGGTAACTCTAGATCTCAAGGAGGCATACCTGCACGTCCCCATTCGACCAATCTGCAGAAGATACCTCAGATTTCTTGCAGGATCAGAGCACTATCAATTCTCAGCATTGCCCTTTGGCTTATCTACTGCCCAGAGTATTCACAAAATGCCTGGCATCAGTAATCGCCCATTGCAGACTACAGGGAATTCAAATTTACCCATACCTGGACGACTGCCTGCTACAAGGGGACAACAAAAGCAAGCTGACAACAGATTTACAAAGGGTCATTTACTTGCTACAAGGACTGGGATACACAGTCAATTTACAAAAGTCAAGGCTGATACCATCCCAAACAAGGACATTCTTGGGCGCGGAATTGGACACAGTACAACAAATGGCATTCCTGACTACAAAAACAAAAAGAACTTCCTCTTTACTTCTTGGCACTAACAAAACTGAACAAGTTAACAGCAAGAAAAGTTCTGCAGGCCTTGGGCTTCATGGCATCATGCATAATCTTGGTCCCATTTGCCAGACTACATATGAGGAAACTACAGTGGTACCTAAAGAATTTATGGTCCCAACACAGACACAGTCTAGAAACAGAAATCCCACTAATTCCATGCTTAAAACAGGAGTTCCTATGGTGGGCTCAGGCATGCCAGTCAAACCCAGGCCTACCCTTTCGCAGATGTCAACCAAGCCAGACCATCACAACAGACGCTTCAGACCTAGGATGGGGGCCCACATGCTGGACAAATGCGTGCAAGGATTGTGGACACAGGATCAACTTCACCTGCACATCAATCTAAAAGAAATGCTGGCAGTAAAACTGGCAATCCAAAAGTTCAAACCATTTCTCAAAGAGGGCCAGTTGATGATAAGGACAGACAACACCACAGTCATGTGGTACATCAACAAACAGGGAGGCACTCATTCATACCCCTATGCAGAATGACCTTGGAGCTGTGGACCCTGGCACTCAGCTACAACATTCAGTTACAGGCAATATTTGTACCGGGAAAGACAATACCCTAGCAGACATATTAAGCAGAACCACTTGGATGCCCACGAATGGAAGCTGCACCCGGACATCTTCAAGACCATCTCAAGAAATGGGGAATGCCACAGATAGACCTATTCGCATCACCTCTCAATCACCAGCTCAAAAATTCTGCACAAGGACATTCCACCCACTAGCATGGAAAGTGGACTCACTCTCCTTCAACTGGAAAGGCCTAACAGCATATGCATTCCCACCTCTTCCTTTGATACACAAGGTACTACTAAAAATCAAGGAAGAACGTCCAAGGATAATCCTGATAGCTCCAAACTGGCCAAGACAACACTGGTACCCACTACTGAAGAGCATGTCTCGGAACAATATATGGCCAATACCCCTGATGCCTTTGATGTTGACTCAGAACAACTACAGCATCATACATCCAAACCTAAAACGCTGCAACTGACTGCATGGAACATCACATAGCAGCAGCTAATCCAGAACTTTCCCAAAGAGTTAAAGACATTATTCTTGAAGCACGCAGACCTTCAACAAGAAGGAACTATGCTGGAAAATGGAAAAGGTTTGTCATTTGGAGTACGGAAAGAGGAAAAGATGTGTCAAACATAGATATGCCTAACATTCTGGAGTATCTGGCCGAACTTCTTCATTCAGGCCTGTCCTACTCCTCCATCAAGATACATGCATCAGCTATTTCAGCAGAATACAGCTTTGATCCACCTGTTTTTCGCACCCTTTGCTCAGACAGTTCCTCAGAGGAATCAAGAATGTAAAACCTCCAAGGAAACCACCATTACCAGCTTGGGATTTAAACTTTGTGCTAGAAAAGTTGACACTATCACCCTTTGAACCAGCAGCAACAGCAGACCTACAACACCTGTCATGGAAAACTGCTTTCCTACTGGCAATTACTTCAGCAAGGAGGGTTTCAGAACTACAGGCCTTAATGGCAGTGCAACCCTTCCTAATCTTCCACCAAGATAGAGTGTCCATGAGGACTAATCCTACATTTATGCCCAAGGTGGTATCCAGAGTGTCTTTAAACCAGGCAATCCACCTACCTACCTTCTTTCCCAACCCACAAAACAGAGAGGAAAGAATACTGCAAACCTTGGATGTACATAGCCAGCTACGCTACTACTTGAACAGAACAAAAAATAGCAGAAAGACTGACCAACTTTTTGTAGCCTATGCAACAGGAAGGGAAGGAAAAGCTATTTCCAAACAGACAATCTCCAAATGGATAGGAAATTGCATACGATACTGTTACTCCTTCCATGGAAAACCAATTCCACAGAACATAAGACCTCATTCTACAAGGGCAACAGCCACTACCACAGCCTTCTTACGAGCAGTGGCAACCAAAGACATTATTGAGGCGGCTACTTGGACCTCCGTGCATACATTTGCCAAGCATTATAATTTGCCTCTATATTCCAGATCCCGAGCAGGGTTTGCCACTGCTGTACTGCAAGGGATCCTAAACACACCATAATCTACTTTTATCCTCCTCGCCTAGTTGGCTATGGTATTCTACCCACTTGTTATGACTGCAGATGCATCCATGAAGGACATAGTACAGTTTTGTACCTACCATAAATGTAGATGTCCGAACTGGATAGCATCTGCAGTCAGGATTACCCTCCCTCCTTCCCCTCTGTGGTACTCCTAGGGTGTTTACCCTCCTAATAGCTAGCTGTTGCGGGGGAGTCTTTTATGGTGTATTTGTTTGTATATATGTACATATATGCTTATTGTTGTGTTTACCTCTATCTATTTGGAAACATTGGCATCTATCCAAATTTTAGCCTGCAAGAGGGCTACTGGCATCTGGGGCAAGAAACACTGAGGAAAATGGCGTCGGCTGATGCTTTTATACCCGAAGACCAACAGAGATGACGTCGGGTGGAGTGCGACATCAGCCGAAGCCGGACCCGGACTTTGGAATCCGGCCGACTGCAGGGCTGCCTGACGACAGGACAACCCACTTGTTATGACTGCAGATGCTATCCAGTTCGGACATCTACATTTATGGTAGGTACAAAACTGTACTTTGCCAGTACCAAACGGGTGGCCAGACCTGCCCCCAATTCAGAGGCTCAAAAACAAGTACTTTCCCTCTTAAACATGGGGGCTCTTCAGCTGGTACCAGAAGAGGAAAAGGGACAAGGTTTCTATTCCAGGCTTTTCTTGGTACCCAGAAAAGACAAATCATGGCATCCAATTCTGGACCTGTCTACTCTAAACACCTTTCTGGACATTCCAAAATTCAAGATGCTGACTCTTCACCAGTTACTTCCTATGCTAGGCAAAGATGCCTGGTTGTCAACTCTAGATTTAAAAGAAGCATACCTGCACATCCCAATCAGGGAATCTTGCAGAAGATACCTACGCTTCAAACAGGCTACTTGCATTATCAGTTCTCTGCACTGTCCTTTGGCTTGTCTACTGAGCCCAAGATATTCACAAAGTGTCTGGCTCCAGTAATTGCATTTTGCAGGCAAAGAAATATTCAGATATATCCATACCTTGACGATTGTCTAGTTCAGGCGGAAAACCAAGGCATACTTCTAAATCATCTGGTGTTTGTAAAAAAGGTTCTAACTTGTCTGGGGTACACCATGAACGAAAAGAAATCACAAGTGGTACCCTCTCAACAGATTGCATTCCTGGGTGCAAACTTGAATACAACTACCCAGATGGCTTTCATCACGCCAGAGAAGCAAATTCATTTGGTAACTTACTTCAGACAAGTGGCCACAAAAACCCTGCTATATGCAAGACAAATAATGCAAGCCTTGGGGTTCATTGCCTCCTGCAGTCTTCTGATTCCATATGCAAGACTGCATATGAGGAAACTACAATGGTACCTAAAAAGTCTGTGGAGTCAACATTGTCACAGCCTGGAAACAATGATCCCTGTCATACCTTGCCTATGTCTAGAGTTCCTATGGTGGGCAGAGGCCTGCCACCAAAACAAGGGTCTGCCATTCACACTACCCCCTGCCGCCCAAACCCTAACTACAGATACATCAGACTATGCATGGGTGGCTCACCTGACAGGGAAGTGCATTCAGGGCAAATGGAAGCCAAATCAAATGCACCTACATATCAATCAAAAAGAAATGTTAGTTGTACAGAATGCTCCGACAGCCTTCAAGGGTGTTTATGTGGTACATAAACAAGCAGGGGGGGCTACACATTCCTACACCCTCTGCAGACTAGCCATGGCATTGTGGAACACAGCTTTGAGCTACCAAGTGCACCTACAAGCTCAATTCCTGCCAGGAAAATTGAATACACTGACAGACGGACTAAGCAAAAATCTCATAGACCCACACGAGTGGAAACTTGAACCACAGATTTTCAACATGTTAACAAGCAAATGGGGGAGCCCAGACATAGAGCTATTCGCCTCCCCCCAAACTACCATTTGGACAAGTTTTGCACAAGGACTCCCTACAAAAAAGCCTGCAAAGTGGGTGCTCTGTCCTTCAGCTGGAAAAAACCTATCAGTCTACGCCTTTCCCCCTCTTCCTCTGCTCTCCAAAGTTCTGCTAAAAGTCAAACAGGGCAAACCAAGAATGATTTTGATTGCTCCAGACTGGCCACGCCAACACTGGTACCCACTCCTGGGCAGTGTCACAAATGTCTCAGTGGCACCTGCCTCAGACACCTTCCTTGCTGTCTCAACAGGAGAACCAAATTCTGCATCGTCAGCTTCCAACATTGAACCTTGCAGCCTGGCTAATCACTTAAATTCACTCTTAGCATCCCTCAGCAATCCTGTGATGGATGTCATCTTGGAGACGACAAGACCTAGTACTAGAAAATCTTATGCTGACAAATGGGAAAGATTCTGTGCCTGGAACCAATATTTAGGGATGAGAACAGCAGTGCCCAATTTACCTCAGATTTCGCAGTACTTAACTGAGATGCTTCACAAGGGCCTGTCTTTTTCCTCTATTAAAAATCCACGCTTCAGCTATTTCAGCTCACTATAACACAGAACCCTCCCCTCTTTTCTCTTCCCCTGCTCAAGCAGTATCTCAGAGGGGCAAAGCACTTGAGACCACCCAGGAGAGCTCCTACCTCTGCCTGGGACCTTAACTTTGTTTTGGAGAAGCTCACTCTCTCTCATTTCGAGCCAGCTGCTACTGCAGACTTAAAATTTTTTTCTTGGAAAACAGCCTTCCTTTTAGCAATCACTTCATTGAGAAGAATTACAGGCCCTTATGGCAGTGGAGCCTTTCATCATCTTTCATGCGGACAGGGTATCTCTGAGGACCAATCCATCCTTCATGCCCAAGGTCGTTTCCAGTGTGGCTCTTAATCAGTCCATTCATTTGCCAACCTTCTTTCCCAAGCCACAGAACAAAGGGGAACAGATTCTGCATTCCTTGGATGTGCACAGACAACTTAGATTCTACTTGGACAGAACTAAATTTAGAAGAAAATCTGAACAATTGCTAGTAGCATTTGCTGCTGGGGCAGAGAGGAAGGCTATTTCAAAACAAACCATTTCTAAATGGATAAGGCATTGCATTAATTTCTGTTATAAGCACCATAAAAAACTAAATGAAAACTCCAGCCAAGCTAGAACTTCCAATGAGTGACCTCCCAAACCTCCTGTAACAGAGGTACATGGGATATATGCAAATGACCCTTATGAACATCAGGTGTTTCAGCTATATGGCATTTCTGATTGCCCATGACTTTTACATTTGAAGTCGTTTTAATGGACAATTTCAGGCCAATAAAGCCAAACCCCACTAGCTATGGATATGCATATTTCAGCCTTGTTATGACCTCGTCAGCATAGCATAAGCAGAGTGTTTGACTAAGCATAAGAAACAGTGTTATACCCAGCTGATGTATAATGGACATCAGCTGGATGTAACAACCCTGTGTTTCTTATGCCTGTTGAAAAGGTTTTTCCATTTGGTGCCTTAGGCTCCACACACTGCTGGAGTGTCTTGGATTCTGCAGTACCTTTCAGAACCTTTAGTTGTAGTTTTAACTTATTAGTAAAAGGTGCATTTGTCTGCAGTTTTAGCCTGCCTACAAATGAATCTCTACCATCAAAGTGGCTGTCCATCAGTAGCCCCGTGAGAAAGCAGAGGCTGCACCATTCGATTGGAACTTTGTGCTAGAAAAAGTAACCATATTTCCCTTTAAGCTAAAGGCCACTTACCCCTCTTAAATACTTGACATAGAAGACTGGCCTTTCATACTGGTTGTAACATCAGCTAAGAATATTCCTGAACTTCAGGCTCTTGTTTGGAGAGACTGTTGGGGTTTTACAGTGACAGTTTTGAAAGCACACAATTCATTTATGCCTATGCGTGTTACTGAATGGGCTGGGAACTACAGCATTAAATTGATTGCCTTTTTTCATAATCCCTAGAACAGGGAGGAGAGACTGTTTGCATTCCTTGGATGTACACAACAGTTGAGATAAAAAACAAAAAACTAATTAAGACTGAACATTTTTTCTTCTGCTACTAATAAGGAGTTTAATTCATGGTTTGCCTTCATAATGTCGATCACTTATAACCGACCGGCCACATCACCGGACCGTTTTTGCGAAACCAGAACTGCGAAAACTTTCGAATTTCGACATTTCCGACCACACCACACCTACACACCAGTGCTAACATGGGTGAAAAAGGGAGTGAGATTTTGCCATTCGGAAATTCGGTGTTCAACCTTTTGTAAATTCACAGTTCAGTATTCACGGAAGCGGGGTCGACAATAATGTGATCGGCATTATAAAGGTAAACCGTAATTCATTGTTTAAACATACCATTTCTACGTGGTTGACTGCATTATCTTGTGATCTGCTCATGGGAAGACTCTGCAAGAGCTTATTGAGGCATATTCGAGCAGGCTCACTGTGCTGCTGCTGCTACTACTACTACTATTACTAGTCCTACTGCTGCTGTTGCTTCTACTGCTGTTACTACTACCACCATTGCTGCTACTTCTTTTACTACTACTCCTCCTCTTGCTTCTGCAACTATTACTACTGCTGCTATTATTGCTACTTCTCTACTTACTGCTGCTGCTACTCATCCTCATACTGCAGCTGCTCCTCCTCCTTTTCCTGCTACTACTCCTCCTACTTTTCCTGCTTCTGCCCCTCCTTCTCTTACTGCTGCTGTTGATGCTGCTGCTACTACTCCTGCTGCTGTTCCTACTATTCCTCCTCCTGCTATTCTTTCTTCTCCTTCTGTGTTCCTACTATTCCTCCTTCTCCTCCTGCTTCTACTATTCCTCCTCCTCCTACTACTATTCTTCCTCCTTCTCCTGCTATTCCTCCTCCTTCTCCTGCTATCCCTCCTCCTACTACTATCCCTCCTCCTCCTTCTGCTGCTCCTACTATTCCTCCTCCTCCTGCTGCTGGTCCTACTATTCCTCCCTCTCCTTCTGCTGCTCTTATAGGTGTTTACTAGGCTAATGACTGCAAGGGCCTTTTTAAGCCTAGCCATGCATCCCAAATCTCTGGTAAGTTCTGATACCCTTGATAAATGGTAAGCATGGGCCTGGGAGATGCGCCATTTACAGGTTACCTGTTTGCATTAGAGACATAGGTGCCAAACCAGCCTCCTGCTGTTCTTCCTGTGCCGGCTGCTGCTGCTCCTCCTCCTCCTCCGCCTGCAGCTACTCCTACTCCACCTGCTGCTGCTCCTCCTACTGCCAGTGCTGTTATTAGAGAAGGTAAATATTAAGGCCGCCCTGTTGTCTTCCTCTTCTCTCACCTTTTCTAAGTACTAAAAAACTGGGCTGCATATCCACATACAGGGCTATATTTGCCACTGCTATTCTGTTGGCCCTCCTGCAGCCTGTCCCAGGAAAGTAACCACTCCACAAAGTATGTTGACTAGGTTTTGGAAATCTTACCAAAGGATGTGATTACATCAGTGATCCAGTGAAGGAACAAATGTCGGCTACACTGCAGATGGGAATGTTGTGAAATCTGTTTCACTTGGAAAGAGCTGTACCGTGTTTTAATTTCTGTATGTAGTTAGTACTTTTTTGCTATATGCAAACATGTATGTCTGAAAGGGGGGGGGCATGATCAGGGAAATAAAGGGACCACCAGGGCTTTTCTGTGGCCTGATAGCACAGGCAGAGGGCCTCACCATTTCTAGAACTTCCTTTGTTTCTTGGTAACACCCACCTTGGAGGGTATTATTACACTTCAATAATGGGCTATCTTTTTTTTGTATTTGGTTTAGTATATACATTTGTATATATTTTTGATATATAAAATATTTCCCCCATCTACTGTTTCAAACTTGCTCTAGCCTGAAGTAGTTGTTGAAGGAAATCTAAAATATGTTAAGTTAATGCTCACAGACTTGTGCACGCTTACATACATACATACATACATACAGACAGACAGACAAAGGCACAGATAAACTGTTAGACCTGTAGACTGAAACACACACAGCAGGCACAGTTACTTTCGTGACTGAGTACACTTTAGATGTCTGACTGATTAAATGGAAAACCATTCATACAGTGCAAGGTAACTTAAAACAAAACACAAACAAAACAAAACAAAAAAAAAAAAAACAGACCCTTTCAACTGTCCCTGATTTTGCTATGTCTTGAAAATGTTCGATTTTTCTTGTAAAAACTACTGTCAGTAAGTGAAGCCAGACATTAGAGTTTCATACTTTGTTGAGAAAATGCATGATGATAAAAAATTTACGGTTATGTTTAAAATATATGTTTGATTTGTATGCTTTCTTCCTGATGTTTGTTTTATCTACAGTTCTTGATCAATGAAGTTGAATGGTAGGTGCTGAGTCTGTCATCGAACAGGTGCGCACAGGCGCGCGCACACACACAACACCCTACATTACTTATAATTATTATGCTTGTTGAACAGCAAACCTGCGTTTAGCAAGCATAAATAAAAAAGTGATATCATTCTGTTAAAGTCCATGCTTCATGGCAGCTTAATATGCTTAGACAGAGACTTGCACACCTGTGAGTTTGTATTTGTGCACAATTTGCTGATCATCTACTCACCAATTAATGTTTCTATTCAGTCAGTGCTGACATACTTGAAACAGCCACTTTTTAGCTGACTAGTTAGGATTTAACTAAGGGTTATCATGGAGACAACACACCAAGGCACTCTTTATCAATCGATGTAAATACAGTCACAGCTCGAACTGTCACTTGGTTTAAGCATGAAGTGTTGAATTGTGGGAAGTATCCCACTCCTTAGATGAAAATGTATTAACTTTAAGCTTGTTTTCATAGTTCTTGCTTTAATAAGTTTATTTATTTATTTACTTTATTATTTATTTATTTCACATTTGTTAACCGGGTTGGTCCAGCTGAGCACAGGCCCATTTTCAGTGGAGACCCAAGGAGAAAAGCTCCAGACAAAATGTACAAAAATTATTCGGTTTTACAATTGTCACACAGTTGATTAATAATAAAAAATAGGTACAATTTTCACAAAATTGAGTAATAACACTAATGTTTCTATACACACAAATTTGAGGAATAGATAAGCAGAGAAAAGTAGCACATAAAATAAGACTTGTAGTAGAGTTGATACCGTATTTACAGTATATACATAGCTGGATTATAGTAACTAACATGATGGTCAGAAATGAAGTGGGGTCCTGGCAAGAGCATATCCATGACTTACAGAGGATACCTCTTAATTCTTGTTTAAAGATGTTTGTGTTTTGTATACTACGCAAGGTGAAATGGAGTGTGTTCCAGAAGAGAGAGAGAGATGATTTATATAAATTTTGTCGATAGTTGGGTTTTTGTATGCTTGTAGAAGGAGTTTGTCAGTACTTCGTAATGGACATGGAGGAGTATAGAAGGTCACAAGTTTTGATACAGGAGACCTAGTTTTTGGTTTGTTTTCTTGATGGGCTGTTGTATGTGTAGATCGAATTTTGGTTGGTCTATTGATACTACAAGTAATTTTGCGTGGTGCTCTACTGTAATGATGGTTTTGTTTGAAGAAGAAATTGTGAAAGTAGGTTTGAGATGGTTACTTGATTTAGGAAGAAAGAGGAAGAGTTTAGTCTTTTTTGGATTCAAAATAAGTTGTTTTTAGTTAAAAACGTAAAACAAAAATTCCACCAGCAGACAAACCACACTGGTAGCCAGAAATCAAAACTAAGTGCAGAGAGAAGCACCTGTGTGGAAACACAGCAGTCACAGTTTAAAGTATCTAAATGCAAAGTAGGCAGCAGGTAAAATAAGTTTAATGCATATTCAGACCGGTAAGCGCTTTCACTATGGAATCATAACTTCTTCACACCCTAATAAAATGACATCTTTACTAAACATTTATATAACCCTTTCATAATACACAGACCAATCAAAGGCTAAAACTAATAAAACAATTAAATAGTTAAAGCTGAACTCACTAAAAAAAATGAATCCAGCAAAAGGAAATAGACATTACTTTTTCCTTTTCCTCCTATCTTTTAAAACGGGTTTCAAAGGTAGAAATTAATTTACACCTAACCCCATATGAGAACGTAGTTTGGCTATCCATCTTGCTTCACTTCTTTCTGTTTCATTTTCAGTGTTACCCATCCTAACATTCTCATGTGTAACATCTAACAAAGTAAAAGAAAACCTGTGTGCATTACCTTGCATCTGAACTTGTTTAGCTAAGGCATTGACAGTGTTACCTTTGTTTATACAGTGTACAAGGTCCCTAATACGTTCACTAAACTGACAGTTGGTTTTGCCAACATAAAATGAGCTGCATTGCTCACAGGTGGCCAAATAAACAACATAGTGTTACATTTAGTCACAACATTTAAAAAATATTTCTTCCCTGTCTGTGGCTGAACAAACTCATTACCCTCTCTATACTGATAAAAATTACAAGTACCACACTTTTTGGTACTCTCTCCCCGTTGTCCATAACCCAGCTTATCTGGGTAACACAGCAACCTATTTAAATTCACCATATTCCTGTAGTAAAACTTAGAAGATATGCAAATAATGCTTCAACAGATGAATCAGAGGTTAGAATATGCCAGTTCTTTTTAATTGCATCAGTGACCTTATTTATGTCGCTGGAAAAAGTCATAGGAACTCTTAAAACATTGTCCCTTCTAACTTGCCTGTATGGGTCCCGGGTGGGGGTCGTAAAATAGGGTCTCTCAACACCCTTCCTAAGCTGGTGGGCACCACACATACTCTTAGCTATCTCAGTCCCCGCTACACCCCTTAGCTTCAAAATCATCCTTCAGGGTCACAATAAATTCCTCAAAATCTTGATCTTTATCATGTAGCTTAGAGGCGCTTAACATTTGTCCCTTCACCAAATTCTCAAACACATGGTTAGGATGCATACTGCTACGATGGGCAAAACTCAGTTTGTAACAATCCTTCCTATAAAGGCTTGTAATAAGTCTATTACTACCAGCCTCTCTCTTCAACATAACATCCAAATAGGGTATCTCAGTATGGGACTTAGTGGCAGTGAACCGCAAAATGCCTGTAGTGGAATAAAGGTAGCAAATAAATTCATGTAATTCCATTATGGTGCCAGTCCAAACAATAAAAAGGTCATTCACAAACCATTGTTAAAATTTTATTTGATGACCCCACCATCTCGAACTCACTAGAAACTTACATTCCCGTATGGACATAACAGCTTTGGCGTAGCTATTGGCACAAGGTGTGCCCATAGCTACGCCATGCCTCTGATGATATCTATTGTCAAATTTGAAAATGTTGTTCTCTAAAGCCATCTCAAGGAGAAATACAATTAAATCAATCTGTCTAGTATCCAAATTGCTTTGCATTTCTACTGAGTTCAGCTTTAACTGTTTGTTTTATTAGTTTTAGCCTTTGATTGGTCTGTGTATTATGAAAGGGTTATATAAATGTTTAGTAAAGATGTTTTACTAGGGTCTGAAGAAGCTGTGATTCCATAGTGAAAGCGCTTACCAATTTATGTATGCATTAAACTTGGATTCATTTTACTTGCTGCCTATTTTACCTGTGGATATTTTGAACTGTGACTGCTGTTTCCACCCTGGTGCTTCTCTCTGGACTTGGTTTTTATTTAAGCAATTTTCTACTGAAAGGAAAGATTCTGGTGTGATTGCCTGAAGTTGTGACAATGTATCTGAGGTGGTGATAAGTGTGGAATCGTCTGCGAATTGTATTAAGGTAGAATGAAGAGCTGAGGTATATAG
Source organism: Protopterus annectens (assembly GCF_019279795.1). Lineage (NCBI taxonomy): Eukaryota > Metazoa > Chordata > Ceratodontiformes > Protopteridae > Protopterus > Protopterus annectens. Next base: position 840,660,215 of record NC_056750.1, on the reverse strand, counting down.
AGGTCATTGGTGAAGATATTAAAAAGAAGGGGTCGCTGGATGGAGCCGTGGGGAACGCCTGTATGAATAGGTAGAAAAGTGGAGCAGAATGACTGCCATCTGACAGATTGTTGTCTGTCTGTTAGCTGAAGAACCATTTATGGGTAGTAGAAGATAGATGAAGGCTGGCAAGTTTGGTTAGGAGTAAGGAGTGGGATACCGTGTCTAACACTTTTGATAGTTCTAAGAATAGACTTGAGACTGGTTCGTTATTATTGCAAGCTTCTGCAATAGTGTGTGTGAAAGATAGAACGGCTGTGGTGGTACTATGGTTTGACCGAAAGCCGTATTGAGTAGGAGTCGAGGAAATTATTATGGATGAGAAATTTGAGCATTTGGGAGTTTATATACTTTTCTAGGATTCTAGATAAGAGGAAAGGATAGCAATGGTCTATAGTTGGAAGGATCAGTAGAGTCGCCTCCTGTGTGAAGGGGTATTATTAAGAATGATTTCCAGATGTCGGATACAGTGCCTTCTTTGATGGATCTTTTTATAGAGACTGGGTAGGTAGCCGATTTAGTTGCTAGCTTGAGAAAGAGAGGTGGTAGATTGTCAGCAGAAGGAGAACAAGATTTAAGCTTTTGGAAGAGTGTCTTAATGTAAGAGGTTGAGATAGGCTTGAGAGAAAAGAGTGCATCCCTTGCTTCAGATTGTGGTGGTGTGGGGGTTTTGGTTGGTGTTGGTTAGTTTACTGATGGGGTCAATAAAGAACTAGTTAAATATGAAGACATGCATCTGGAGCATTTCTCCCCAGGCCTCTGCTGAAAATTGGCTTCGTTCCAAGTCAGAATTTCACGGTTAACAAATGTTAAAAATTTAAAAAATAAATAAAGTAGAGAAGTGGTGTCTTGTGCTGGGAGATTGGGATATGGGTTAGGAGTTTGTGGTTTTCCAGGATGAAGGATAGTGTTGATGTTTATCCAGAAGTGTTTTTTTTTTAACTGTGTTAAGTTGATGATTTAGCTACAGAGGTCTTTTTTTTTTTCACTAGTTCAAAGTTGGTGATTAAAAAGGGAGAAGTTAAGTTTAGCCATTACTGATCCGTAACTTAATCTATTCTCCAGATAATGTGGTAGGGTAGTTCTGACATGAAGGGGGGTACTTAGTGGGTCGCAGTAATAGTAGGGCTTAAAAAGGTACTCGCTAAGCGAGGCAGGGCAGAAGGTGTTTGTAAATTAGAGGGCTGTGACAGTTTTTTTCATGGAAAAGTAGCATGGAGGTAACAATGACTTGATTTATATTAAAAATGTGGGTGTCAGTCACTGTCAAGTCGCGAGTTTCTTGACAGAGTGAATGACATGGGCAACTCTTCAGAAATTCTGATCTTTTATGTTGCAGATTTCAAAAGAAATATCAAGTTGTCTGTGGGTCAGAAAAGTGTGAGTTTGGGATTTTAATGCAAACATTTTTGTATATACTGAAAGTTTCCACTTTAGGGGGTTGGGAGTGTGTTTGCAGTTAAAAGTTAAAGTAAGTTGCTAGGTTTAGTCTAAAACATGGGTGCTTCTGTATGTAGTGTGTGTCTGAGTGGCTTTTAGTTATGGAAGTGTTTTGTCTAATGCAAGGTGTAGATTTGGGATTGGGCAGGGTTACGGTTACTGCCCAGTGAGTAAGGTAGTGTAGGGTCCAGCCATTTGAAATGGTTACCTAAAACATGTCAAAACTTTTCTCTCCATTACGTGGTGTTCAGTAGCCCAAAAGAAAACTATCAAAACTGTTGTACCTGTACATATCTCTTCATTAATAAATCTTCGGCAAAAACCAAGGTACTCTAGAAAATAATTTCAAAACTTGTGCATTGCTGCTTACGGGTTCCTGTCACATAGTCGAACTTGTACAATTTCTAAGCCCATATGGTCGAGACCATAAGTTCAAACTTGTACAAGTTCGAGCATTTAAACAGAAATCTCTGTAAGGGGAGGTTTCCGTTCATTTCAATGTGGTGCGATCTTGGAGTTGGTATATTTAAGTAGCGGGGTGTGTAGGGGGTGCAGGTGGGCTTGCCCCCCTGCTTACAACAGTTTATTTTGTTTTTACTTTTTTTTTTAAATCACTAGTTGAAGTTTTGTAACTTTGAATGGAATGGTTCGAACATTCTGTGATGTTCTTCATCTCACATTGCTGCAGTCATAACCTGTAGGGTAGTCCGCTGTCCTCGGTCGGCCCGAATACCAAAGTGTTAGGCTGGCGTCGGTCATGTCGCTCAGATCTGACGTCAGTACGCCATGGTACTAAAGCGCATGACCGACGTCATATCCTCAGTCTTTCTTGCCGCATGGTCCGAAGCAGAAGCAGCATTTGCAAGTGCCGTTCGGCGGCCTGAAATTTTCGTATACTGAGTTTCAGACCGAAAACCAAGTTGGGCTAAGTACCCCGTTGGGGAATATTTTTGTCTTTTCTTGCCTCAGTTAATTATGGATGTCAGAAAAAGTGAATAATTGTATTTCTTGTGGGAAACAGATACCTCATAGGGATTACCACTCTCTCTGTATTCCTTGCTTGGGGCCTGAGCACGACGTAGTCGGGTGTCGCTTTTGTGCTAGATTTAATAAGCACACCATTAAGCGTAGGTTAGATTGTGCGAGGCTTGTCTTCGGTAAGCGGTGTCATTACAATATGCCGTCGGATCCTCCGATGCCCGCTACCGCTAAGAAGCGTAAGGAAAAATCGTTAAAGTCCAAGCAGGATGAGTCGTCCGTTCCGGACGCCGGTTCTTTAGAAACTACGGTGGAATCTGTAGATCCAGCCGAGGTTTCAGCTGAGTCTCAGGGGGAGCCTTTAATTCTACAAGATGTGGCCTCTCAGGAGTTAGACCAGGCTGAGGGGGCCTCTCAGGTTGCTGTACTCCCTACTTCTCATAAGGTGGTTAGGCCTTCTCCCTCTGTTTCTAAGGTACCTTCCAAGGCCAGGCCTGGTTTGTCTTCCTCTGGCGTCAGCCCTAGTTCTGCAGGTTCTGTACCTAAAAAACACATGCTTAAAATGGCAGAAGATTTGATTTCCTTGATTAGAGGTTCTATGCCCCCTCCAGATAAGAGGCCTAGGGTGGAGCCAGAGGTGGAAGGATTGGAACATTCTTCAGATTACTCAGAGTCTTCGGCTGAAGACATTCAGGATTTTCCCCCTTACTCTGATTCAGACGCAGAGGATTCTAGTCCTTCTGCTTCCCCTCCAGAGGATTTTTCTTTTTCAGAAACCCTGCACTCTATGAGAGAGCATTTTAAATGGGAAGGTCAGGATTTCTCAGATTCCCGGAAGAGGCTTAGGGAGTTCTTGTTTTTACCACAGCATAGGCCCTTGGCTATACCTCCTGTTTTGGATGTTGTTCAGGATGTTTTCTCTGAGGCTTCCCTTAATCCAGATTTTTTGCCTCCTGCCCCAGTTAAGCCAGACAGGTATTAGAGTGCCAGAGGCTCATAAATATTTGTATAAGAGCCCTAGGGCTGACCCAGAAACTATTAGTCAGGGACCTAAGGGTGTCAGGGCCTCTGTTGTTAAGAATCCAGTTCCTATGGATAAAGACTCTAGGGCTTTGGATAGGTGGGGTAAAAAGGTGTATACCTCTTCCACTCTTGCAATGAGGGCTTTGAATTGCCAGTTTCATATGCTGAAGTACCAGAATTTTCTCCTTAGTCAGTTAAAATCTAAGGTAGATGCCTTAGCAGAGGGCATAGATTGTAAGGAATTACAGGATTTGGTTCATGCCTCTGATCAGGTAGGTAAGCATTCTTTGCAGTGTGGTTTTGATGCTTTACAGGCTTCTTCCAGGGTGGCTGCCACTGGTTCAGTTCTTCGTAGGCACGCCTGGCTTAAGGATCAGAACTTGTCAGAGCATGTTAAAGCTCGAATTTTGGATGCTCCCCTTCAGTCTGAAGTTTTGTTTGGTTCACCTGTGGAGTCAGTCTTGAAGAAAATGGAGGACAAAGCTAAGTCTATGCAGACTGTTAAAGATTTTTTACAAGTGCAGCCCCCTAAGTTTAGTAGAAATTGGCCTACTAAGGGATGGGCTTACCCTTCTTCTGATTTACAGTCTAGGGGCAGATCTAGACGTGGTAGGGACAGAGCTCATGTACAGGGTTCTTTCAGGCCTAGGATGTGGAGTTCCCCTGCACAGTCTACAGGTGAGGGCAGGGGCCAGTCCTTTCGTAAACAGACCCAATGACCTGCATCTTCAGCTGCCCGATCCTTCCTGTCTGGCAGCTCCTCTGGGAGGAAAGTTGGCTCTTTTCAGACAAAATTGGATTTTAGTCACCCAGGACAAATGGGTGTTGGACATTATAAACCGAGGCTACAAGTTTTATTTCCACACACTGCCTCCTTTCAAAGGCATGCCAGACGTTCCTCCTCAGCAAAAGGTGGAGGCTCACAAACAGATTTCTATGCTTTTAAAAATGGGGGCTATCCAGCAGGTCCCTCCGTCAGAAGTGGGCCTAGGTTTTTATTCTCGTCTGTTTCTTGTACCAAAGAAAGGAAACACTTGGAGGCCAATCTTGGATTTGTCTATTCTCAACACTTACCTGGACATCCCAAAATTCAAAATGTTGACTTTGCAACAACTTTTACCTCTGCTAGGCAAAGATCACTGGATGGTAACTCTGGATCTCAAAGAGGCTTATCTGCATATTCCCATCAGGCCCAGCTGCAGGAGGTTCCTTCGTTTTCGGGCTGGGGCTTTATCAGTTCTCTGCATTGCCCTTTGGCTTATCTACTGCGCCCAGGGTGTTCACAAAGGTTCTGGCTCTGGTGATAGCCTTCTTAAGGTTGAGAGGAATTCAAATTTATCCTTATTTGGACGATTGCCTGATTCTTGCTCAAGACAAAGACAAGCTACTTCACCATCTACAGTATGTTATGGCAGTGTTAAGGTGCCTAGGGTATTCTGTGAACGAAATAAAGTCCAGTCTAGTACCCTCTCAGGACATGTGCTTTCTGGGTGTGAGACTGAATACAGCCTCTCAGATGGCGTTTTTGACCCCGGACAAGCAAAGAAATCTGACAATTTACTTCCATCAATTGGCTCTACGGTCCAGGCTGACTGCAAGGACAGTCCTTCAAGCCTTGGGGTTCATGGCATCTGGTATTCTGGTACTTCCCAATGCCAAACTGCATATGAGGAAGCTACAATGATATCTAAAAAGTGTATGGACTCAGCACTGCCACGATTTGGACACTGTCATTCAAATAATACCTTGCATTCGAAAGGAATTTTTGTGGTGGGCTCAGGAATGTCACCTAAACAAGGGACTCTCTGTGACCCGACCAGAGGCGAGTCAGATCTTAACGACAGATGCCTCAGACAAGGCTTGGGGAGCACACCTCAATGGAAAATGGGTTCAAGACACGTGGCCTGCCAGACTTCAACATTTACATATCAACATGAAGGAGATGTTAGCAGTCCACTTTGCATTGATGGCTTTCAAGGATCTACTTCACCCAGGACAAGTGTTGATTCAGACAGACAACACAACTGTCATGTGGTACATCAACAAGCAAGGGGGAACCCATTCGTACCCTCTTTGCAGGCAAGCTATGATTTTGTGGGAGACTGCTCTCAGTTTGCACCTCACTCTTCAGGCAAGGTTTCTGCCAGGAGCACAGAACTCCTTAGCGGATGTTTTGAGCAGACAGATGGTGGATCCCCACAAGTGGAAATTGGATCCTCATGTATTTCGACAGTTGACAGTGATTTGGGGGACTCCAGACATAGATCTGTTCGCTTCTCCACTAAACTTCCAGCTGCCAAAGTTTTGCACAAAGATGTTTCATCCAAAAGCTTGGAAAGTGGATGCTCTATCATTCAGTTGGAGCAATCTTCACGTCTATGCCTTTCCTCCCCTGCCTCTCCTTCCCAAGGTACTCTTGAAGGTCAGACAGGACAAGCCTTCCATTCAGTTGGAGCAATCTTCACGTCTATGCCTTTCCTCCTCTGCCTCTCCTTCCCAAGGTACTCTTGAAGGTCAGACAGGACAAGCCTTCCATGATTCTAATAGCTCCAGATTGGCCACGACAGCACTGGTACCCTCTGCTGAGGAGTTCAGTATGGGAGCCTCCTTGGCCTTTGCCATCAATTCCTCACCTGTTGTCTCAGGCAGCCAATCACTTCCTAAATGTCAGGATACAGTCCTTGCACCTGACAGCCTGGCATATTCTGTTCTAGACCCTGGAGGGTCGCAGCTTCCTCAACAAGTTTTAAATGTTATTTTGGAGGCCAGACGGCCTAGTACAAGAAAAGTTTATGCTGTTAAATGGAGGAGATTTTTTCTTTGGAGCAGAGCAAACGGCTTTGATGTTTCAGTACCTAATTTGAGGGTTTCACTTCAGTATCTTACAGAATTACTAGACAAAGGTTTGTCTTTCTCCTCTGTAAAAGTTCATGCTGCAGCCATTTCTGCTCACTATGACTGTGACCCACCATTATTCTCTCATCCTTTGTTTAAGCAATTTCTTAGAAGGGCAAAGAACATAAGACCCCCACGTAGAGCTCCTACTCCTTCCTGGGATCTCAATTTTGTGTTGGAAAAACTCACTTTACCTCCTTTTGAACCTGCAGCTACATCTGAGTTGAAATTTTTGTCTTGGAAGACTGCTTTTTTGTTGGCCATTACGTCTGCTAGAAGGGTATCTGAATTACAGGCTCTAATGGCAGTTGAACCCTTCCTGATTTTTCATAAGGATAGGGTATCCCTGCGTACTAACCCTGCTTTTATGCCTAAAGTTGTTTCAAATGTGGCCTTGAACCAATCTATTCATTTGCCTACGTTTTATGCTGATCCCCAAAATAAAGGGGAGAAAATTTTGCACTCTTTGGATATTCACAGGCAGTTGCGTTATTATTTGAGCAGAACTAAAGGGTTCAGACAGTCTCAACAGTTGTTTGTTTCTTTTGCTTTGGGTTCTCAGGGGAAACCTGTTTCTAAACAAACTATTTCTAAGTGGATTGGCCATTGTATTGCTTTTTGTTATTCTCATCATGGTAAGGAGGTTCCGGCTGGAATCAGACCTTACTCCACTAGGGCTACTACCACTTCTACTGCTTTTTTAAGGGGTGTAGCTACTAAAGATATTTTGGAGGCAGCTACTTGGAGTTCAGTGCACACTTTTTCTAAACATTATCATCTCCCTCTTTATTCCAAGTCTAGGGCTGGGTTTGCCACTGCAGTTTTACAGGGCATGTTAGCAGCTTCCAATGCTTTCTGATTTTGCCAACCTCCCTTTACCTTTGCTTTGGGATTCTACCCACAGGTTATGACTGCAGCAATGTGAGATGAAGAACATAGTACAGTTTTGTACCTACCATAAATGTAGATGTTCGAAGATCCACATTGCTGCAGTCCAATTTACCCTCCCTCCTTCCCCACTGTAGTTTGGGGTGATTGTGTGGTTTGGGTTGTAAATATTGTTTGTACATGGGTGGTTGGATATTTTTCCTGTTTCTTGGCTATGGCCTTTCTTTTTAGGGCCTTCTGACATCTGGGGCAAGAAAGACTGAGGATATGACGTCGGTCATGCGCTTTAGTACCATGGCGTACTGACGTCAGATCTGAGCGACATGACCGACGCCAGCCTGACACTTTGGTATTCGGGCCGACCGAGGACAGCGGACTACCCTACAGGTTATGACTGCAGCAATGTGGATCTTCAAACATCTACATTTATGGTAGGTACAAAACTGTACTTTCGAAGGTATAAAACTTCGACTATGTGATATAGACCTGCTGTTTACTGTCATATGTTTATTACTGTGTGGTGACAATGAACTTGCCTACCTTCTGTAATTCACAGCTGTTCAGTAGCACATAACACACACATGGAATATGAGCATTTCTTATAAGTATTCAAAGCATCAGTAGCAAATTGACCAATGGCTGGATTCACCACCTCAAACCTGATATTCTTGCTGTCACTGAGACCTGGTTAAAACCCAGTATAGCAGATGAAGAGATACTAACCGCTGGATATACCATTATTAGATAGAATTACCAAAGAAAGGTAGCGAGTGATGCATATTGTACTCAAACGTCTTAACTATACCAATTTAATTAATCCAAAATCTTGCTTGCTAGCTTAATTATAAACAACTATACTTGGCTATCCCACTAGACCTAAACAGTAAAAAGCATCTCGTCTTGAATATATATATTCCTAACACTGAACACCATACTCCAGTATTGAGTGATGTAAACATGGACTGGGCCAGTGACAACAGTATAGCATACTCTACACCAAACGTTAACCTCTGTGGTTTCACGCAGATATTAACTGACACTCCTTTCCACTGCTTTGACATATTCTAGTAAACTGTTATAGACTGGATACTAACCACTCAGACTAGTCACATTCTCTCTTCAGATAACCTAACCAAACTCTCAGTGATTATTGTCTAACCTTTATCCAAGGTCAGCAGAAAACCAGTAAAAGTATAATTTTCAAGTCAGTGCAAGTTGAAAGATATTTCTTTAATGACACTTTTAATGAATTACTAAAACAATGCAAATGAAGTCCTCAAATATCTTTGCCCCTAGATGAGACTGTCAACTACTTTAACCATACCTGCCTAATTGTCCTCATCTGTACTGCACCAATATACAATAAAAAAGTAAAATATATTACTGTTCCTTAAATGTCAACAGAAATTAAAGAACTAATGTCAATTCGGCAAATCTTGGAGAAACTGGAGAAGTTCACAAACGACACAGTCTTGACAGATATACAGCACACTTAGAAATCAGGTTAAATACATCAGTAGGAAAGTACAGCAAGTTTTCTATAACTAGCAACTCCTATAGCATCAAAATAATCCCAAACCGTACTGGGCAAACATTAGAAAACTTCTTAAAGCTGTGGCAAAAAAAAAAAAAAGCACACACACACTCCTTTCCCCCAGTGAAACTTTCAACAAGTATTTCATAAACATAGCGAATGCTTTTATTCAAGCCACTAACTTTATATCAAGCAACAGTGGTTCACATGACATACTTTGTATACCGAACCCATCGGTAAGTTAGTGCGACTCAAGTAAAAGGATACTAGAAACCTACCTCACTAGTTCCTGGCCTCCTTCAGTCGGAATATCTTCAAATTGCAACTGGTACAATAACTTACCCAACTGCAGTACTTAAGATCCATAAAGGAGTCTTGTGTCTCAGTCCTATAGAGTCAGTATTGTATAGTATCCTTGCTCGTCTTAGACATGAGAGTAAACATAAAACATTTCTCTACAGTCTAAAACTTACATAACTTCTTTTTGAACCTGTTCTTGTACCTGAATTTCACTTCCATCCATCCTATCCACAACCCCTATCTACCCTAATTTCTCCCTCTGTTCTACTACCTCCTGGAATAATTTAGAGAGCTTAACCTTAAATTTAACTGTTGACGTGTTTGTTTGTAATCTTTATTACTGATGACTTTCATTACTGATGTGTTCACAGTGGTGCAGCAATTAGCATTGTTGCCTCACAGCAACAGGTTTTCCGGTTCGAATCTTTGCTTGGATGCCTTCTGTGCTGAGTCTGCATGTCCTCCCTTTGTTTGTGTGGGTTTCCACCAAGTGCTCCGGTTTCCTCCCACATTCCAAACACATGCGTCTGCAGCATTTCTCTCTGGGCTTCTGCTGAAAATGGGCCGTCTCCCAGTCGGACTTTCCTGCTAAACAAATTTTAATAAGTAAGTAAATTCTGTGTATGTAAATATATGTTTTGTATATGCATGCATGGGATTTTTAAAGCTAGTCAACATCAAATCCTCGACATTTGTTTCCACGGTCCTAAGCTAAAGATTAACCATTGTGTACCAGGGCCACTCCTTTTAACTAAAAAAAAAACACTTAAATAATAGAAGAAGCAAGACTTGCAATGCATCCAGTAAACTACCCAACAGCAGTGAACTCAAAGAGCACTTGTAGATGTAAGGACATACTCCTCTCTTGCAGCCCAGTGTGATCTGGTGGCTAATTGTTGTATTGTAAGCTAAGGCTGCAGTTTGAATTTATAGGCCAAAAGTCCACTGTGTCAGCATGATTAGAAGTGGCATTCATTAGCTGTGAAGTAGCAGTCTGCATCCTAAATAATGTATTCCAGCACTTGGCAATTAGATGCTCTCTGCCTGTAGGGAACATGACTTTTTAAACCATCCTTTTTAGTAACCTAGTTTACATACCGTTAACCTCTAATTTGCATTTGTCTCCTTAGTTTCTCTGTGTTCCTTATCTTGGTTTAGGTCTTCTTACTCTTGTCTTCTTTTTCACCATACCTCTCAACTGTCCAGGTTTTTGAAGAATGTCCTGATTTTTACTTCATATATTTGGTCTTTTCCTCATAAATTGTGTGGTTTTCTGGCAAATCATTGAGGATTGAAGTCACTAAATAATACACATTTGAGTGTCAGACTTCATAATTATTCAGCAGATACATGCTAACACAACACCTTTTATTCTAGCAACTTTCTTAGTTTATAAGAGCAATATTTAAGATTTATCCCTGTTTTTGGCTCTTTAGCCACCATTGTTGTTGGCTTTGTCAGCCATTACTGCCCATTGGGGTTGTCTTTTCTCTCTCTGTCTTTCATGGTCTCTCTCTCTCTTTCTCTTGCAGTCATACTACTTTGAAACTTTTCTTATCAACCCCTCCTCCAACCAAAGTAATTTTCGAGCTGCCATTTTAAGTAGAAATCCCATTTTTAAAGCTCGTATCTCCCTTAAGACAACATCAGATCCCTTTCACTAGTGCTTCCACACTCCTAATGTACTCGTAATTTAAGGTAATGTAAGGTGACTGGGCTGTAGTGTATACTAGGTGTTTTGCATCAACACCCTGAAAACTGTGTATTGTCTTTGGTATTAAGCTAGCTTTGTGCGTGTCTTGAAAATTGCATGTTGCATATTTTGTAAAACTAGAGTGGTAACACCTCTCAAGTCGTAAATGTTCTTGTAGCTCATCTGTTTAAAATCTTATAGTAGATTGTAAGAATCTGATTGGTTTTAGTGCTGCGATATAATTATTAAGTGATAAAGTGATGCCATACAAAATGTAGCAGCCGGCACTGTTTGCTCAAAACTGTAGCAGAGACTGTTGAACCAAAGTTAAAAAATGAACACTAGTATTTCTTTGTCTATTATGCATTTATAAATGTTAAGTCTACTGTTTCTTCTTGTCTAAGTTGAATGGATAGTAATACCTAACAAACAGACTAGCTTTTACATATGGTGTCTTATAGTGGGCCATAGTGTCAGCAAACCAAACCCTCCATATCTTTTCACTTTACCCATCAACTTTGTCTACATTTGCCTTATTGATCACTTCTTCCTAGTCATGTCCATTTCTTGCTGATCTTACTTGTTCTGACAACCATACAAATGATTGTTTCTGACTGTGTTATTACTTCTAGTTGGTTGTGCTCCCCTACCCTTCCCCAATTCCCACTCCATCTACGTTGGTCTTTCCTTAGCTCCTCCTAAGACTCCACCAGCCTATCACATCACTTCTCTTTGGCTTTACAAATCACACCATACAGTCTCACACCTGCTACACTGTGTCCACATCCAGACTCCTCCACTGGCTCTCCTACAGTGCATTTTGTCTACATTTATGCTGTCTTCATATACCTTTTACAACACAATAATTGCTGCATTCCACCTCATCTTCCACTCACCATACCATGTCAAATTTTATTGTCCACCATCCTTTTCACATGCTTGTTGTGACGTCATATTAAACTATATCCTTCACCCACAACACCACCAACTACTATTTAGTTGTACTGTACTCTCACTCCCTTCCCAGTATCCCCTAATTTAACACCTTTTGAACCCACCTCTTCAAACAGTCCTACAAAATAGTTGCACCTCCACACAGAAAACTGCACGTAAAATAGCAAATCAAACAAAAAACCCTTTATCGTACCTTTCCACAACTACCAGTAATTCAGCCCCGAGGAGACCTCCATGAACCCTTGTCTCCAGTCAACAATTTAACACTATACCCTCCAGAAATTATCCTACCCCCTAAACATTAGCTGTCAGGAACAGAAGCCATCCTGGTTTAGAGCTATTTCATATCAAGATTGGAAATCTGTGCAACAAGGTCCATGATCTGCATGCCTGGCTTACCTAGCACTCCCCTGGTATTCTGGCTATCATAGAAACATGGCTAAAACCCCAGACTAAAGATGAGGAGATTGTTTTGCAGGCTGTAACATCTGAAGGGCAGATGGAGTGGCTGTTGTATACCCAAACACAATGCAACATTTGGCATATCATACCACAGTGCATCCCTTCCAACAGTGCTAAACTGCTATTTTCCTTCTGTAAACTAAATAAACACAAAAATCATTACTTTATACATTCCCTGTGGTCTTAATATCCCCTCAACTGAATAAATTCGACCCTGGGTCTCATCAAACATCCCACATGAAACCATAATTTTAGATTACCTAAATATAGACTAGTGAACAATTAACTCTTTCTAGGCATCCCTACATAGAACTCCCACGCTATTCTGATCCTCCATTAACAACCTCCTTATCCCTGACAAACCATTGCAGCCCTGTCAAACTCCAGACTGCATGCCAGTTTTCAATAATCACTTTATTTAAACCGTTCCTTCCCTGTTGCAATGCAAACTCTCCACCCATACCCCCAGCCACAAAACAGGCACTCTCTCAAATTCTTTCTCATTCAAGCCAGTCCCTACTCCCACGATCAAAAACACCTGTCCAATCTCAAACCAACAATGCTAGCTGCAGAAAGTCTTCCAACAGAATTTGTTAAATTTGCCCTGTCACTCCCATTCATGTCAACAGATAAATTAAAGAAGGCCACACCCCTTTCCTCTGGAAGAAATCTTGTTACACCACTGCACAGTGAGGGAAATCGACAAGGCTGTTTGACTACAGATCAGTTGTTATTCTTCCCTTGCTCTCAAAAATCCGTGAAACTCCTCTGGTCACCCTACTTCCCATTTCCAAGCCAGCATGGATTTGTCCCTGATCACAGTACCACCACACCCCTGCTAAGCTTTCTAAACTCGGTCAGTAATAACCCCATCCAAGGCAGCTTAGTCTCTGCTCTGTTCCTTGACCTTTCCAAAAGGCTTTTGAATTGATTTCCCACCTAAAACTACTAGATAAACTCTTGTTCCTACCCAAACCTCCCTTCCCCCTTTCATGGTTTCAAAGTTACTTAATCTGACCAATTTGCAAGCAGTTAAATGGCAAACTTGGATATATTTTCTCCCCATTTCTGCAACTCCTGTTGGCATAAGATCCCTAATTCTGATGCCCACCAGGAATCCATGTACTGTCTGGGCTTGGTCTATCTGGTTATCGGCTGAGAAATTTGTGTGGGGTTCAGCCATCAGGCTTTGGTTGAACACTGCCACAAGCTTGTACTTAAGGTGTTGTTACCCTCTTCATCTTCTTTTTCTTCTTCTTGAGCCCCACTCCTTCCAAAAAGCCTTCTGAGAAGACCTAGGGGGATTCATCAACAAAGGGCAAAGAGGCTAGGAAACTATCCCTGATTGTTCTTCCTTCTCTGTTTTTGGTTCTGCTTCACCCAAAAAGTTTTCCAAACCTTCGGATCAACCTGACTCTTCTGATCCGACAAGATCAAAATGTCTGTCTCACTGCTTGTTTACTTTCACTCTGGACACTATATCCTCTCTTATTCATTCTCCATTTTTACACGAGACCCCTCGAAAGACTTCCAAGCCACTCTTTACCTTGTCATCTCTCAGGTCATCTAGGAACCTAACCAAAGCAGATGTGGACAGGATAATGAGAAAGTTTCTCCAGACCTAGATTCAGTTGGTTATTTTACCAACTCAGTATTCCATCAGACCCATGAGTCTGCCAGCAGCCCCTACCCAACCTTTGACTCCTAAGCCTTCAGTTTCAGAGGCATTGGACCCAAGAGTTCCAAGTTTGCTTGTGTTGGATCCGAAGGCCTGGACTTCTTCGACTCTATTGATGTTCGTAGGTGTTTACTAGGCTAATGACCACAAGAGACGTTTTAAGCCTAGCCATGTATCCCAAATCTTTGACAAGTTCTGATACCCTTGATAAGTGTAAGCAGGGGTTTGGGAGATGAATTATTTACAGTTTATAAGTGTCCATTAGAGACATAGGTGCCAAACCAGGGATGAATTTCCGATTTCCCATCCAATTGTCCAAGTTGCACTTGAATTGGTTTAGGGAGGAACTCTGGTTCACATAGCTGGGGAGCCTGTTCCATAGACATGGTAGTCTCTGGGATACATACCTCTCTCTCCAGCAGGACCTGTTTATATCACAGGCAAGGGTGAAGTCTTTTGAACGGGTAATTCTGGTGCTGTTTTTTTTTGAGAGTATACAGGAGTTCCATCAAAGTGGGGTTTGACAATGCCCTTTGTGCCAGGCATAGATCTCCCCTCAAAAGCCTAGAGGAGACGGAATACAGAGGGATAGGGCCTTGAGGCGGTCTGCATACCACATTTTACTTGCACCCTGTATTCTTTTAGTGAGGAACCTCTGTGGACGTTCCAGTTATTAGATATGCCTGGTTAGGTACATAACCAAAGGGGGCATTGTACTCGATAGGTCTGATGAATGCAGAATTCAGTGGAACAGTGACTTCCTTGGACCTAGATGCTATACCTTTGTATATAAGTTGCACAATATAGAATGATTTCCTTGCCACTGTAGACACAAGATGGTCAATGGCTAGATTACTATCTGTGTGTCCCTAAGTCTCTGACTACTGAGTCAGCTCTAAGGGGTGTGTTGTCAGTATGATAGTTACCAGGGATGGATGACTTCCCAATGGATACTGTTATGCATTTCTTGGAATTTAGTTTTATTCCATGGCTCTGACACAAGTTGTTTGTCTGTGTCAGTCCATCCTGGAGAATATTTGTATGTGTGAGAGATTCATTGACAACTCCTAATTTGCAATCATCTGCAAATTTAGTCAGCCAGAGACCACTGCCATTGGCCTCGACTTCTGAGAAATAAATGCCAAAAAGGAGCAGTCCAAGGACTGATCCCTGAGGGACTCTACTTGTGACTGGCCTATTTGTAGAGGTGGAATCCCAATTCTAACTTCCTAGGTCCTGCTTGCGAGCCAGTTGGCTAAACACCGGGTAACGTACAGATTTGTACCTAACCTCTTGAGTTTGTCAACAATGCCTGAGTGGGGTATTGTGTCAAATGCCTTGGCCAGGTCAAGGTAGCCAATTTGAACAATTTTGCCCTTATCCATTGCTTTGGTGACCTTCTCAAAGTCCACCAGGTTGAGTAGGCATGATCTGTCCTTGAGGAAACCAAACTAGGTTGCGTCCAGTGTCTGGAGGTTTACTGCATCTCTCTTGATCATCTCCATGATGATCCTTTCATTGGCTTTACATATGACTAGCGAGTCTTATGGGTCTGTAGATGGCCCAGCTTTCTGAAGAGGGATGAGAGTTGCCTTTTTCCATTCATGAGGCATGAAACCTGTTTGGAGGCTACAGTTAAATAGTAATTCCAGAGGCCCTGATAGGTCATCTTTTATGCTATTTAGAAGGCATCCTGGGATATCGTCTGAGCCCATTGATGCAGTGTTCTTGGTCTTAGAGAGAGCATTAAGAACCTGTTCTCTAGTGGTAGTAGTATTTGATAATATTTCCTGAGGGAAGGTTGAGGGAGGAGAGAGGGGTAAAGCTGGAGTTGAATTTATCAGCCAGGAGGCTTGCTATGTCTTCTGGCTCAGTATAGGTGGCTTCATTTACAATGAGCTCTGCACAAAATTGTGTTATTGCTTTTGAGATTGTGGACATAGTTAAAGAATGCTTTGTAGTCCTTCTTGGCCTGGGGAGGCAAAACTTAACTCAAATTTGGCTTTGGTAGACTTTGTCCTCTGAGTTTGTTTAGTTTGAGAGAGCTTTTGTCATGCTGGGTGGTTCACCTCCTAATTTTTGCCATGATTTTCTTCCTCCTTCCTGATTCACTCGGCTCTGACTTTGTCAGAGGCAGAGGGCTCTTCATCTAAAGCGTCATTACCAGATCTGGGGGGCTGTCAGGTTTGAGTCTGATGCTCTAAGAGCCATCCCTTCCTTCTGGAGAGTCAGCATTTGAGAGCTCAGCTCCAACATCTGCCTCAAGGCAGAGTCATGGTGATGCTCTGAGCCATTTTCGGCAAGTTGCCCTCTGCTCCTACCAGGATGGCCCTTTCTTCTCTTATGTCTTCTTTGAAGTAGTAGAGAAAGAGCTTTTTCCACAACTATGGATAAGACGTACTTCCTCCTGTCAAGTCCATTCCTTCCACTTCTGTATGTCTTGATCCCTGAGTGTCTACATTCTGCACCATCAGGGCAGCCTGCCTGTACAAGCCTTGAGAAAATCCTCAGTCAGGACTCTGATCACTCTTCAGAGTCCTCTTGGGAGTATCACACTGGGGATTCCTCTCTAAAGCGTATGTGCAAGAGGAGGCACTTGGATTCCCCACAGGAATCCTTGATGGAAGACACTGACTTCAGTGAAGGGAAAAGGTCCCCCACAGCACTCCTTGAGGATATCTTCTTTTGTGAAATACTTAAAACTTTTGAGACAGGAAGATGGTTCATCTTCTGATTCACTTCCTTCCCAAGAGTAGTCTGTGCTTCTTGAGATATTCAGAACAGGCTCATCTACAGCCTGCTTAGAGCCCTGGGGCAGATCAGGTGAAGAACCTTAACTCCCGCTGGGCTTGGAAGGATCCGGATGTCATATTGCCAATCCCCAAAAGACCTTGTTGTGCCAAAGGATTGGGCCCACTAGAGCGAGTGTTCCCCAGTAGATGCTATGATGGTAGCAATGGTCGCCGAGAAAGAACTTGCTGAACAGAGTTCTGTTGTCCATCCCCCCAACAGAAGGTGAATGTTGGACAGTTTTGCGAAGCTTGTTTATGCGTCAGCGACCTTCACTCTCGGGTCACTGAACTATTTGGCACATGTCACAGATTTCAGAGGGATTTGATCAAGGATATGTCCTTCTATTCTACTGTTGCAGTATTCTTAACATGTGGGATTGCCTGCCTAGGGCGGCCCAATGTCTGGCCAGTATACCAAAGCTTTTTACTACCTAAGGTATGACGTGAATCACACATATGCGCCTCATGTACGTAGGGAGTAAAAGCAACGTCTGGACATGTCATCCTCAGAACTTCTCTGCTGCCAGTCCGAATGCCATTTTTGATTGTCAGTCTGCTCATCCAAGTTGTTTGCTGGTGTTTCAAGCCATTCAAGTAAGTGACTCATAGGGGTTTTCTTTTTCTTAATTTACTGCTGCTTTTTGCTTTGCATTTTTCACGTCCTCCAGAAAAGGCAAGTGCCAGTGTGGGAGGCAAATTCCACATAAAGATAATTACAGGGAGTGCTGGTTTTGCTTACGGCCTACTCACAATCACAAAATTTGCAGTATTTGTCAGGCCTTTGTGCCTAAGACTTTACATAGTCGTCTGTCTTCTCTCATGATATCTTTGGAAAATCAGCAAGGAGTTACAGGACTTGAAATATCTTTTGGTTTCACCCGTGCCTACGTTCCAAAGAAATTTTCCTTCCAAGCCAGCTTTTGTTCGGGCACAGACCAGTCCTCCTAAAAGTAAGAAAAGTAGGAGGGCTCCTCCACCTAAGACTTCTCAGGCTTCTTCTGCACAGAAGCAGCCCTTTCCTGACAAACCAGGTAATATCTGACTATCATTCTCCTCTCAGACTTATTCCTCTCTTGCTTCTTCTGTGTCTGTCTCTTCCAGTTTGGTGAAGTATTATCCAAGACTTATGGGTTCTTTCAGTAATTGAAAAAGGGTACTTTATGGTTTGGAAAACCCTTCCATCCTTCATGGGCATTCCTCAGTCACCTCAGGAACAGTTACATTTATTCCCAGAAGTACTTCAGAAACTGTTAAACTGATTTTATTCAAGAATGTTTCTGGTTGCCAGAAAGGAGGGTCCTTTGAGACCCATTCTGGATCTTTCACACCTAAACACTTTCCTTAAAGTTCCTTCCTTTCGCATGCTGTCTGTATCGACTTTGTTCCTGTTACTACTTCCTCAGGCTTTCATGGCCTCTCTGGACATCAAAGATGCCTACCTTCACATACCTATTCATCCCCTTTACAGGAATTGTTTACGTTTTTCTTTTGTTCTCTGCTTTGCCATTTGGCCTTCCAGCTGCCCCAAAGAGATTCATCAGATGCCTAGCTCCTATGATTGCTCTTTCTAGGCTTCAAGGCATTCTAGGCTTCAAGGCATTCAAGTTTTTCCTTACCTGGACAGACTCGTGTATCCTTTCCAGTGTCCTTACTACAAAGCCTCCAGTTTGGTATTACTCTCTTGCAAAGTTTGAGGTTCGCAATAAATTTTGAAAAGTCATTTTTTAGGATAGTGTTTTTCTAGGATGCAGGATTCAGACAGTACCCATGCTGGCATACCTGCCTCCACCAACGAGTTTGACTCTCATTGTCTGTTTTCAAAATCATATTCCTCTGACCTCTGTCACAGCCAGAGAGTTTCGGAGACTTCTGGGATTTATGGCATCTACCATCCCGATGTTACCTTTAGCCAAACTCCACATGAGCAAATTTCAGTGGTTCCTGAAATCAGTCTGGCAACCGCATGCACATCCCCTAGAATTTACAGTTCCTCTTCTCTGCCTAAAGAGGGAGGTTCAGTGGTGGATACAGCAGATGTCTGTGAACCCAGGCCTTCACTTTCATCTACCTGTTCTGTCTCACAAACTGTTCAGACACCTCATAGGTAGGTTGTGGTGTAGCCTTTGGCACAGTGAGAGTGCAGGGGGTCTGGTCACCTTTTCAGCAAAAGGATCAACATCAGACAGATGGCTCTGCAGGCCTTCTATCCTCTTTTTTTTCCTCCAGGTCATCCTAAAATGTTTACAGACATCACAGTCCTATGATATGTAAACAAACAGGGGAACAAAATCTTATCTTCTCTGCAGGCTTGCTCTGATAGTACAAGAGCTTGCGGTTCAGCATCATGTGACTCTTCAGGCAGTTTATTTTCCATCAGGTCAAAATTATGCAATAGACACTCTAAGTAGGTCCTTGACTGAATCCCATGAATGGTTGCTTCACAGGAATGTGTTTTTGGACATTGTCCACAAGTGGGGTACTCCTCATATAGAGCTTTTTGCCTCCCCTCTGAACAGACATCCTCCTAAATTGTGTACTAGAGTACTCTGGTTTGGAAGGTGGATGCCTTTTCTTTCTCTTGGAAGTGGATGTTTCTATATGCATTCCTCCCTTCCTCTCATTCCGAAAGTTCTGTTCAAAATTTAACAGGACAAAACCCAAAACCTTGCTGGTGGCTCAATTTTGACCAAGACAGCATTGGTTCCCTCTACTTCTGCATTTAGCCAAGGGCAATCATCGCAAGTTACCTCACAGGGTGGACCAAACTCGTACATGACAAAGGATCTCTAATCCATCCCCACCTGTCCACTGTTATCTGACTCTGTGGGTAATGAGATTTCGATTCCTTATAGACACCTTTTCTCTGAGAATGTGAGGATGTGCTTAGCATTTTTCAGGAGACCAGGAAACATAATACTAAAAAATCCTACATATACAAATGGAAGAGGTTTTCCATCTGGTGTCTTTTTCGTATTCTGGATCCACTCTTTGTGGCTGTCCCTGTGGTTCATTCTTATTTGTGTGAATTGTTCAGTGCTGGGTTGGCTTATTTCTCTGTCAAGTCACACTTGTCAGCTGTCTCTGCTTGTCTGCCTTTATCTCCTCCTTTAGCTTCTAGGTTTGAGGCTAAACAGTTTCTAAAGGGCATCCTTCACATTAGACCTCCCAGAAAGCCTGTTCCTTCTCCCTGGGATCTTAATTTTGTTTTGGAGACTCCTTTTGAACCTGCAGTTTCAGCATCCTTGCAGCATTGTTCTTGGAAGACCGTTATGTTGTTTAGCCCTTACTTCAGCCAGACAGGTGTCTGTGTGTCAAACCCTTATGGCTTGTCCTCCTTTTTTGATTTTTCATTCACAGGGTATCCTTGTGTACTAATCCTCCTATGTCCAAGGTGGTCAGTGAGTTTTAACTTATTCAATCTGTTCATTTACGTACTTTTCTCCCTTCTCCACAATTTCCTAGTGAGAAGGTACTACACATCTTGGAAGAGCATAGACAACTCAGATTTTGTTTGGGTAAGACAAAGGCCATCAGAAAATCTTAGGTTTTTAAAGTAATTTCTTTCTGTTATGTTTTTCATGGTAAGACTTCCTTTCCCTGTTAAAGGTCACTAGGTACTTGGGCTGTGGCTTTTTTCAAGGGGTTGGACACTAACTCCATTCTTGAGGCAGCTACCTGGACTTCAGTGCATACTTTTACCAAACGCCACAAGGTGTATGAAATTTCCAGAGCCAAAGCTGTTTTTTAGGGGTATCCATCATAGCTTTTTAGAGAGCTTTACAAGTTTCTTCCTGACCTTTGGTGCTCTCCTTCATGTTAAGAATATTGCGACAGTAGAATAGAAAGACATAGTGTAGTTGTGTAAAATCTTACCGTGATGACAGATGTTCTTGTCTTCACTGTTGAAATATTCAGATCGCTCCCTCCTACCCCCTGGTCCTCTTTTCTCTTCTGGATGTACTGTTAATCGTTTTTTTTTTTTTTTTTCCTTGGACTGGCGTTCCTCCTGGGGCATTCAGCTCTGAGGATGGTACGTCTGGACGTTGCTTTTATGCCCTATGTACAAGAGAAGCATACGTGCGATGTACGGCATACCTTGGGTAATAAAAGGCTTTGGTATACTGGCTGGTTGTGAGGCCACCCTAGGCGGGGAATCCCACATGTTAAAATACTGCAACAGTTAAGAGAAGGGCATCTATCACCATGGTAAGATTTTACACAACTATATATTCTTCAGAGCCCTATCTGGTTTCATGTCAGTGGAGGACAAGACGACTGTTTCTTCACAGCTGGCCACCCTACAGTCGATATCGAATGCCTGTACGTGGCTCTCTTCCCATGCCTGAGAAAGTGCTTTGAGAGCCGTGAGTTCAGGTATTGCTGTCAGACTGGTTGTGCCTGTGTGCCAATATGGAGGATTTCAAGTCGTCATTCATCAGTGCTCCCTTTGGATTGACCTTGTATGGCCCAGAGTTAAAGAAACCCAGTCTGAGTGAGCAAGATGAGAGGACCTTATCTGCCATGGGAATGTGCTTTTCCACTACACAGAGTCTTTTACCGAAACAAGAGAGGTGGTAGGAAAATTTGGCTCTAAGTTGTAAGGCTGTTCCCAGGAGTTATAAGGTGACAGGCCCACCCATGACAGAGGGAGAATCTCCAATAGCAGATCTCCAATAGCAGACACCCTCATGGCTGAGGAAGCCCGAAAACCAGAGTTTCAGATGTTCCTTCTCTGAGAAGACCTACCAGCACTCCTGAAAGGTTGGCCTACTGCTGCACATTGGAGGCAGTCAAGGGGTGCTTACCTCTGCACCTAGAAACCTGGACAGCTGTCACCAAAGACATTCAGGCACAGAGGATTATTTCCAGAGGTTATGTACCCTTTTCCAGGCAGCCACGGTGGTGCAGCGGTTAGCGTTGCCTCCTCACAGCTAGAGGTTCTCTGGTTCGATTCTCGACTGGGGTGCCTTCTGTGTGGCATCTGCATGTCCTCCCTATGGTCGCATGGGTTTCCTCCGGGTTCTCTGGTTTCCTCCCACATCCCAAAGACATGCAGTAGGTGGATTGGACACTCTAAAATTGGCCCTAGGTATAAGTGTGTGCATGTGTGCCTTTAGTGGAAGGTTGGGTGCCGGGCTGGCAACTCAACACAGTAAAATTCCACTGCCAGTCATGAGTGGACAGATGATCCGCTCTGGCGACCCCTAACCGGGAAAAGCCGAAAGAAGAAGAATATACCCTTTTCTCTTCAGCCCTCTCCACCCTGTCAATCTACAAAACTTCTCGACATTCCACCCAGTCAGAGGAAAGCAGTAGTTGTAGAAATTAAAAAAAAAAAAAAAAACTTCTGGCCAAAAGTCATCAAAATGGTCCCCTTAGACCAGCAAGGATTTGAAACTTATTCAAGGTTCTTTTTGGTGCCAAAGACAAACTGGAACCCGAGGCCTATGTTTGAGATCAGCATTTTAAACCACTATGTAAAAAGCTCCAAGTTCTGAATGGTCACGATTCAGTCCATTCTACCATTGTTGCTCAAAATTCGGATGTGCTCAATAGATTTTCCAGGATGCATACTATCACATCAAGATAGACTGGTGATCCAGGAGATGCCTTCGCTTACTGCTGGGAGTTGGTCATTACCAGATGTTCTTCATGTTTCACTGTTGCAGTCTACATTTGGGTAATCTGCTGGCAGATTGCCCTCAGTCGACCTGAATAACAAAGTCTTGGGTCCTGCGACGGTTGCTGTCTCCTCTTCCATGACGTCAGGTCATCAGGGGTATAAAACATGCAGCCGATGCCATTTTATTCAGTCTTTCTTGCCACGTGGTGCCCGAAGCAGAAGCTGTTTGCAAGTGCCGGTCGGCCGACTCCTGAAATTTTCGCATTCAAGTTTCAAAACAGAAGTCTTCAAGCTAAAACTAAGTACCCCGTTGGGGAAACTTTTTCTTGCTCCTTACCGATGTCAGTAAAAGTTAATAATTGCATTACTTGTGGGAAGCAAATACCTCATAATGATTTTCATTTGTACTGTATTCCTTGCCTAGGCCCAGATCATAACGTGCCTTGCTGTCGGTTTTGTGCTAGATTTAACCAACACACTATTAAGCATTAGTATAGTTTTGCTTCTAAATATTTTGGATCAAGATTTAATTATCCTGAAATGTCGTCAGTTAGCAATCCGACTACCGGAGTTCACAAAAAACGCAAAGAAAAAGCCCGTCGAGGTCCAAAACCGATGATGAAGCTTTTCCTAAGCCAGTCACTGGTTCACCGGTACTCAGTGAGGCACTTTTGCAGCCCCTGATACCTGCTACATTTGAGTCGCAGGCCTCTACCAAGACCCATTCGGAGGCCGGTATGCCGTGAGATTCTCAGAGTATTGAACCCGCGGATGTCTCTCCCTTGGATGGGTCTGGAGCCGCTGAGCAGGTGCCGGCTTCTGAGGGTGTTTTCAGGCCTCAACATTTTTATATTAAACCAATGCCAGCCTCAAAAACAAGGTCAATAACATTTTCTATGTATAAAAAACTGACGCATGAGCCACATGCTCTGGCCCCTATGCCTAACAAACAGATGATCAAAATGGCTGAGGACTTGATTACCTTGATCAGGGGTTCCCAACCCCCCCCCCCCCCCCCTGCTAAGAGGCCTAGGCAAGACACTGATTATGAATCTTCAGATCAGGTTTCCATTTCTTCTGATCAGGAATTTTCTCTTCCACCCTATGAGGATTCTGATGCAGAGGAATCCATCCCATCTGCATCTCTTCCTGAGAATTACTCTTTTGGAGAGACTTTGCATACTTTAAGGGAACATTTTCACTGGGAGAGTCAGGACTTCTCCGAATCAAAAAAGAAGCTTGGGGATTTCCTTCTTCTTCCTCAGCATAGGCCTCTGGCAATACCTCTTGTATTAGACATTGTTGATGATGTGTTTTCAGAATCAAACATGGCTCCTGATTCCCTACCTCCGGCTCCTAGTATGCCAGACAGATATAACAGGGTTCCTGACTCCCACAAATTTCTATTTAAAAATCCTGCTGCTGATCCTGAGACTATTCTCAAGAGTGTAAAGGCCTCTACAGCCAAAAATCCTACCCCTTCTGATAGAGATTTCAGGACGATGGATAGATGGGGAAAGAAGGTTTATACGTCTGCAACCTTGGCAATCAGGGCCTTAAACAGCCAGTTTCATATGCTTAAAAATCAACAGCATGTTATAGGCTTACTGAAACAGAAAATGATGTTGATTTCTGATTGTGCGGAAAATAGAGTTACAGGAATTATTGCATTCAGCAGAACAAGTTGGAAAGCATACTTTGCAATGTGATTTTGATTCCTTGGAGGCCTCTTGCAGGGCCGCAGTTACTGGATCTGTGATTAGAAGTCATGCCTGGCTCAAGGAGCAAAATCTGCCTGATCATGTTAAAGCTAAATTGTTGGATGCCCCCTTGCAGCATGTTACTCTGTTTGGTAATAAGGCAGAAGAGGTTTTAAAGAAAATGGAAGACAAAGCTAAATCTATGCAAACTGTAAAAGATTTCTTGCAAGTGCAGCCACCCAGGTTCAGTAGGCACTGGCCTACTAAAAATTGGTCCTTTCCTGTATCCAACAGAGCCACTCAAGGCAAATCCAGATGCTCAAAAGGCTCCAGATACCAATCACAGGGTTCTTACAGGTCAAAGCAATGAGGTGCCTCCACCTCCAAATCTGGAGGAAACCAAGCACAACCTTACAGTAAACAGTCTCAATGTCTTTCCTCTACCTTTACCAAGCACTTGCCTTTTGGCAGCCCCCTTGGGGGGAAAACTAGCACTTCATGCTCAAAATTGGCAGTTAATTACCCAGGACAAGTGGGTATTAAACATAGTATCCCAGGGTACAGATTTCATTTCCATACTTTGCCAATTCCAAACGGTTGGCCAGATCTGCCACAAAATCAGTGGACAGAGGCTCAGAAACAAGTTATGTCCGTCATGGATATGGGGGCTATTCAACCAGTACCAGAAAAGGAAAAAGGACTAGGTTTTTATTCAAGACTTTTCCTGGTACCCAGAAAAGACAATGCCTGGCGTCCAATACTGGACGTATAGATTTTGAACACGTTCCTGGACATTCCAAAATTCAAAATGCTGACTTTACAACAGCTACTGCCTATGCTGGGCAGGAACCCTTGGTTAGTGACACTAGACTAGAGACATACCTGCATATCCCAATAAGGGAATCATGCAGAAGATACCTCCGCTTCAAGACAGGTTTTTTGCATTACCAATTCTCTGCACTGCCCTTTGGCTTCTCTACTGTGCCCAGGGTCTTTACAAAGTGCCCAGCACTAGTAATTGCATTCTGCAGACAAAGAAGCATACAAATTTATCCCTATCTGGACGACTGTCTCATTCAAGCAGAGGATAAGGACACTTTTCTTCAACATTTGGCGTTTGCGAAAAGGCTTCTAACATGCCTAGGGTACACAATAAATGAAAAGAAATCCCAATTGGTACCCTCTCAAATAATTACATTCCTGGGTGCAAGCTTGAATACAACTGCCCAGATGGGTTACCTTACGCCAGACAAACAAAGGCAACTGACAACATACTTCAAACAAATGGCAACAAAAACCCAGTTATCTGCAAGACAAATTCTGCAGGCTTTAGGGTTCATGGCATCCTGCATTCTACTAATTCCGTATGCGAGACTGCATATGAGGAAACTTCAATGGTACCTAAAAAGTTTATGGAGTCAACATTGTCAGAGTCTGGAAATAATGATTCCTCTCATTCCTTGTCTACAACAGGAGTTTATTTGGTGGGCAGAGACATGTCACCAAAGCAAGAGACTGTCATTCGCTCTACTCCCTGCCACCCAAACTCTAACTACAGACGCATCAGACTACGCTTGGGGGGCCCACCTGGCAGGGAGATGCATTCATGGCAAATGGAGCCTAAATCAAATGCATCTGCATGTCAACCAGAAAGAGATACTAGCTGTTCAGAATACTCTGACAGCCTTCAAGGTCTTACTTCATCCAGGACAACTACTGATAAAGACGGACAACACCATGATTATGTGGTATGTAAACAGGCAGGGGGGGTACACATTCCTACCCCCTTTGCAGACTAGCCATGGCATTGTGGAACACAGCTTTGACTTACCAGATACATCTTCAAGCTCAGTTTCTGCCAGGAAAACAAAATACCCTGGCAGATGACCTAAGCAGAAATCTTATAGACCCGCACGAATGGAAACTGGTCCATAAATCTTCAGTATGTTAACACAGAAATGGGGGAGCCCAGACCTAGATCTGTTTGCCTCTCCCCAAAATTATCAGCAGGACAAATTCTGCACAAGAACTTATCACAGAAAAGCATGGAAAGTGGATGCCCTATCCTTCAGTTGGAAGAACCCGTCAGTCTCTGCTCTTCCCACTCTGCCTCTTCTCTCCAAGGTCTTACTAAAAGTCAGACAGGAAAAACCAAAACTTATCCTAGTTGCTCCGGACTGGTCTCGCCAACACTAGTACCCAATTCTATGGAATATGTCTCAACTTCCTCCTTGGTACTTGCCTCAAATACCTCATCTACTGTCTCAGCAGAACATTTAAATTCTGCACACTCAGCTCCAAACTCTGAATCTTGCAGCATGGCTGATCATTTAATTATTCAAACAACACCTCTCAGTAAGTCTGTGATGGATGTCATTTTGGAAGCCAGAAGGCCTAGTACTAGAAAATCTTATGCTGATAAATGGAAGAGATTCTGTGCTTGGAACCTAGTACAAGGAACAGACACAGCAAAGCTCAATATTACTCTGATTTTACAATATTCGACTGAGATGCTTGACAGACACAGCAAAGCCCAATATTCCTCAGATTTTGCAATATTTGACTGAGATGCTTGACAAGGGCCTATCTTTTTCTTCAATAAAAATCCATGCCTCTGCCATCTCGGCTCATTACAACACAGAGCCTCCCCTCTTTTCTCATCCTCTGCTTAAACAGTATCTTAGGGGGGCCAAAAATGTAAGGCCTCCCAGAAGATCACAAACTCCTGCATGGGACCTCAATTTTGTTCTGGAAAAACTCACCCTGCCTCCTTTTGAACCAGCAGCTACTTCGGATATAAAATTTCTATCTTGGAAAACAGCTTTTCTCTTGGCAGTCACTTCAGCAAGAAGGGTTTCAGAACTACAGGCTCACATGGCTGTGGAGCTTTTTATTACATTTTACCCGGACAGGGTGTCCCTCAGGGCCAATCCTTCTTTTATGCCTAAGGGTGGTATCCAGTGTGGCTCTTAACCAGACAATTCACCTGCCAACATATTACCGAAATCCGCAGAACAAGGGGGAGCGGATTCTCCATTCATTGGATGTACACAGACAACTAAGATTCTACTTAAACAGGACCAAATCTCTAAGAAAGTCTGAGCAACTACTGGTAGCATTTGCTGCAGGGTCAGAGGGGAAGGCTATTTCAAAGCAGACTATTTCTAAGTGGATAAGCCACTGCATTCGTTTCTGCTACTTTCACCATGGTAAACCTGTTCCCAAGGGGATCAGGTCACATTCTACTAGGGCTGCCTCTACCTCAGCAGCTTTTCTCAGAGGGGTTCCAACCAAAGACATTCTAGAGGCTGCTACTTGGAGCTCTGTTCATACCTTCACAAAGCATTATCATTTGCCTGTCTACTCCAAATCCAGGGCAGGCTTTGCCACTGCAGTTCTGCAGGGCCTTATAGCCGCTCCTAATGCTGTTTAGTTCCATCCTCCCATCCATAGCTTTGGATTCTACCCAAATGTAATGACTGCAACAGTGAAACACGAAGAACATAGTACAGTTGTGTACACTTACCATAAATGTATATGTTCGCGTGTATTCACTGCTGCAGTCCAGGTTACCCACCTGCCGTCCCCCTTTTCTATAACTTTTCTTTCCTTCACTATATACTAAAGCCTTTGTGGTGTATTTGCTTTTAGATGAAGGTAAAGTTTGTTACTAAAAGTGCATTTACGTTTATTTCTGTTTTTATATATATATATATATATATATATATATATATATATATATATTTATTTTTTTTTTTTTTTTGCTCCCCATTTGGGGGCCACCTGACATCTGGGGCAAGAAAAACTGAATAAAACGGTGTCTGCTGCATATTTTATACTCCAGACGACCTAACGTCATGGAAGAGGCGACAGCAACTGATGCAGGACCCAAGATTTTGTTATTCAGGCCGACTGAGGGCAACCTGCCAGCAGATTACCCAAATGTAATGACTGCAACAGTGAATACACTCGAACATCTCCATTTATGGTAAGTGTACACAACTGTACTTTCAGAGCTCTTCCCTTTGGTCTCAGCGCAGCCTCCAGGGTGTTCATTAAATGCATGGCAGTGATCACAGCTCACCTGAGACTGCAGTGTTTCCTTACCTCAACAACTGGCTCCTGTGTGCTTCCACCAGACTCTATTGTTTCAAGCCAGGGACTGCTTGCTCCAGCTAGAAGTTGTTTCTCAGGGCCACCCTTTTATTCTTCTACCACCTACAACCACAGGAACTGTGGACACATCCCATCTGCAGTAGATTGAGGGGGCATTATTTGGGAAGGACTGTCCAAGGCACTTGGCTCCATTTGGATGTCAGCCTTCATGTCAGTGTCCTGGAAATGAGAGCATTCCTATTGGTATTGCAGGCATTTCAAGATGTTCACCATCCAGGTATGATTGCCATCCAGATTGACAATATGTCAGTAGCCTGCTACATCAACAAGCAGAGGGGAACCAGGTCCTACCCCCCTATGTCAAGAGGCTGAGGTTTTGGAAGTGGGTGCTGTCTTCTGATTGCTTTCGTTTGACAATGTTTATCCTGGGGAAGTTCAGCGTATTAACAGACAAATTGAGCAGGTCCATCTTACCTTGTCACAAGTGTTCTCTAATATTGGAAATGATTTTCCATCAATGCGGTCAACCATACTGCTATCTCTTTGCTTCTCCTCTCAATACCAAGTGCAGCAGGTACTTTACCCTCATCCCTCCAGGGGGGGGAGTCACCGAGAGAGACTGTAGTTCACAGTTTTCACCCTGAGCTCATATACGCATTTTCTCCCACCCCTCTAATTCTCAAATCTCTGCAGAAGACATCTCACCGGAAGTGCAAAGTAATGCTCATTGTGCTATTCTGACCTTGATAAGTATGGTTTCCCTTCCTCTAGCCTTACCTGATGCACCCCCCCCCCTTGACTATTGGATCCAAACCAGCATCTCCTCTCTCATCCATCAGGGATGACTGAATTGGACATTTAAAACCTCAAATTGACCGCAGGGTTTCGCAACTTCCAGTGATTGCTAGACAGGCCAGGTTTTCTCCTCCAGTCAAACACATTCTCATATCCTCTCAGAAGGGTTCTACTCGCAGGGTGTATAAGAGCAAAGGGAAAAGATTCTGTCTTTGGGCTGTCCAGAGACCACTTTTTCAACACCTGGTCCAGCCATCCTAGATTTTCTTTCCATTTTTAACAGAGATTCTAGCGATGCTGCTATAATGATTCTATTTGCAGTTTTCTTGAATTTTCATGTAGGACTTAACCATTCCTCTTTGGCATCATGTATTTTATGCAACGCCTTTCTCAAAGATTCTTTTCAAATCCAACCTCCCATCAAGGATCCTACTCCACCATGGGATTTAACTGTACTTATATAAGCCCTGAATTGACCCCCCCCCCTTTGAACCAGCTGCAAAAGTGGACTTAAAATATTTATCTTGGAAAACAGTTTTTTCTCATTGCAATCACATTGGCCAGAAGAGTATTAGAACTCCATGCCTTCTCCTCTGTCATCCTATCTAATTTTTCACAAGGACCACGTCTTTCTCCTTACTGATTCCTCTTTTATACCTAATGTGGCTTCGGAAACCACTTTGAATCAGTCCATCAAACTTCCTATTTTCTTTCTAAAATTTTCCAGCCAAGAAGAATACATGCTGCACATTTTGGATGTGCATAGGCAACTCTCCATAGAATGAACATTTTCAGGAAATCAGATCAACTATTTATTTCCTTCACCAAAGCCAAACTGGGTGAATCTATTTGAAAGGTAACTTTAGTCAAATGGCTCACCGATTGCTTTTCTTTTGTCTATAAGGAAAATGGATGGACTCTTCCTAAACCTCCTAAGGCTCATTTCACTAGATCTGCGGTCACATCCTCTTCCTTCTCATCTAGAGCTTCTGCAGACATTTGCAGAGCTGCCACTTCGACTAAAAGGCATACCTTCATTGCTTACTACAACATGGACATTCATTCTAGAAACAGAGCAGGGTTTGATTTGCTGTACTCCAAAATATCCTTCCTTGAGGACTACCCTGGGGTTTCTGCTGCTGAAGTCTCTGCCACATAGGTTGAGGAACAGTCAAAAAAGTCAACATCTGATATAAATGTTATGCACTCACCATAACTATGTATTTGTGTTGTCTGTTTTCACCCTTTGTCACCCTCCTGCCTTCCAGTCCCCTTTCTACTTGATTCTAATTTTATGGTCCCCTGGTTCAAACTGAGGTTTGTTATGTTACTTAACTGTTGAGCAGCTCCAGTCTTTTCGTCCTTCCTTTCCTTCTTCCATGCAGTCTGACTGGGATGTTCTCGTCAGTTTTACTGTATTTATTGCACCCCTTTAGGTGTTCTAGACAGTGGTGTAGGTTGAAGGCAGGAAAAGTTAATTCTGTCTAGACAAGAGGATTATGGGTAAGGGGAGGAGCTCAAGCTACAGAGCCAAGTCTTCAGAAGTCGCCAAAGTCTGATCCAAGACCCTTTGGTTGAGGAAGGATGGAAACAGGCAACATAGATGCAGTTATGTTGAGTAACTTTTGATCTGATATTATCAGTTTTCATTTTGTCCTCACATATGGGTTTGGATCTGGATCTAATCCATCAGATCCAACTCTGCCATTATTAAGCTCATGGCAACCAAAAAGCTATTGGACACCTGCTCTTACCCAGAACGCACCTCTCCCTGTTACCTAAGATCTCATTTGCCGCTCCGCACAGATGTAGTGTAAGCCTGCTTTTGGACAGTTGGGTGATATTTACAGATTTTCTAACAGATCCTTTTCTACTTTCTTTATGCTTTGTTAGTGTGATTAGTTTTCCCACCCACGTTTACTCTTTACTCCCCCCACCCCAACAATAACTGTTTTTTATTAGGTTACTTCCCCTTCCCTCCTGTAAACGCTTTCCAGAAGCCTCACTACTATCATTAGTAGCCTTACCCTCCCTTCTTGTATTTTCTTTAAAAAAAAAAAAGTTTCTTGCCTTTCTTTTCCTTTTATTGTATTTTTCCTTTCTTCCCTGTCTCTGTGAGGATTCGCTGTCTGTGTGAGATCTCTGCCATTCTTTATTCTTCCAAATAGTTGAGTAACAGGATAAGCCAGTGAGCTTTAAAAAATGTACAAAGTGTGGTCACAAAACTCTGTTCAGTGGCTCACACACCTTGTGTGTCCACTGCCTGGGTCCCCTCCATCTGCGTGAAGACTATGCTATTTGCCACTCTTTTAACTATAGGGCTCTGGTTGAAAGAAAAAAAGGCATGTTACCATCGTCCTTTGGTGAGGCCATTTGTGGTAGTGACCCCAATTTCTATGGCTAAATCTAAATTGGCTCACTCGAGCCCTGCTTCTTCTTTTTCTTCCAAAAGTTCATATAGAGGGAAGAAGACACCTTCCTTGGCTTCAGCAGATTCCTTGGAGCCGAGACTTAAAATGTCTAAATCCACTGATACAGGAGCTCTCTCAGAGCCTTCGGTGCTGAGCACTTCTTTCTCGGATCTGGCTTCTTCAGCTCAGAGTGTATTGGGTAACAGTAGGTCAGAGCCACTGCAGTCGGATCTGACCTCCAGTGATGTTTCACAGGGACAATGGTACCTTAGATACCCGTCGGGGTACCCCTGACTCTTCTGATACCTCCCCAGCATATCCTGCTGAGGAGGTTTCTTGAAAGAGGTCTTCCAAGAGTAAGCATTTGTTCTCCACAGAAGACACCGACCTCTATGAGGGATAAGGATCCCCACAGTCACCTCCTGAGGATGTTTCCTTTGGGGGAATTTTGGAGATTTTAAAACAGAGAGATGGCTGGAAGACCAGTAATCCTTTGCCTGTGGAGTCAGGATCCCAACTTTCTACCTTCTGGGTCACTCTGCCCACCAAGCAGCTCATAGAATTGATCTCTCGGCCGGTATGGGAGAGCCCATATTCCAATGAGCCACCCCCCAGACACCAAACAAAGATAATAGCTGCTCCATCTAACAAGAAGTTTTGGATAAAAGGAGTTAAAGTAGATGCCATGGTTGTGTTGGCAGCTGCGAAAAAGGAACGATCAGAGGAGACTTCAACTATGCATCCTCCTAACGATTCTTGAACGATAGATAGACATGGGAAGCGAGTTTTTCATCAGTGACTTTTGCCTTCTCGCTGAATTACCTTTCACACTTCACCATGTTAGAGAGATCTGATCAAGGCGCTATCAAATACCCTTGAGGGAGCCATAGCTGAGGGAGTCTGAGAAAAGGTTGCTTCCCATCTGGCAACCCCACATTTTGTAGGTAATTCTTCCATGAGGTTCATTGTGCATGCATCTGAGGGAATGAGTAGAGCGGTGGATTCCAGCATGTCTGTTAGGAGAGAGACACCTCCCTTGTGGCAGAGGAGGCCCACAGAACCAAGGGTCCCGATAGCCTTTCTTTGGGAAACCCTTCCAGCACTCCTGAAAAGGAGGCCCGATTGCCTGCCTCTGGAGGCAATCAGGGGTCGACTATCCCTGCATTGGAGACCTTGGCTAAAAATAATCACTGATATGTGGGTGCAGAGGATAAAATTCAGAAGTTAGCTAATCCTTTTTTCCACCAGCCTCCCCCGAAACAGAAAAATCATGAATGTTCCACACAGTCAGAGGGATCAAGCAGTCAGTCAAATTCAAAAACTGCTGGACAAAAGGGTCATCCAATAGGTGCCCCCAGACCAAAGAGGATTTGGAACTTACTCATGGTTCTTTTTAGCCCCAAAGAAAACTGGGGATTGGCGACCAATTCTGGATCTCAGTAGATTAAGCAAGTCAGTTTGACATCACAAGTTCCGAATTATCACATTTTGGCCTTGCCAGATCTGGTGTCTCTTCCTTTGGCCTCGTTTACAGAAGAAACCCTGGATTCTGGAGCTCACCCCAGACCTCGTGTCACACCCAACAGGAATGATTAATCCCAGTCTATCCGACCTCATACTGAATGCTTGGTTCCTCCATTTCCATTTATAGCCAGATAGCCTATGCTGTTCTCCCCAGTTTGTCATATTTTGCTATCCTCCCATAAGCTATCCACTGAAAAACTTTATGGGGGCAGATGAGAGGTTTGTAATCTGGGCTCAACAAATAATGTAGATCCCTTCACAGCACCTATCCACTCTGTCTAGAATTTTTGGCAAACCTCTTTGATAATGAGACAGCTGTCTCTACAATTAAAGCGTAATTAGCAGCTATTTCTGATTTTCACATCGGAAAAGTTAATTTGCTGCTTATTTCCCACAAATGTTGCAAAGCCTTTTTAACTGTTACTAAGGCCACCTCACAAAGATCCCTCTCCTTCATGGAACCTAAACTTGGTGCTACGTCTTATTGTTCAGCCCCAGGTTAAACCCACCCCGATATGTGATACAAAACTTTTGTCTTTGAAGACCATCTTCCTAGTGGCCATTCCATTTGCAAGAAGAATATCAGAAATTCAGGCCTGATCTTCCCAAACTCTGTACGTGATTTTTCATAAAGACAGTTTCCTTGCTCACCAACCCCTCCTTTCTACCTAATGTTGTTTCTGAGACTAATAGCAATCAAACCATTAACTTGCCCGTTTTCTTCCCTAACTTCAGTAACACAGGTGAATATGGTACTGCATTTGATGAGTGGCTGTAGGCAATTACATTTTTATCTACATAGGACAAAAGATTTTAGGAAGGCAAATCAGTTGATCTGAAGTAGTTTACTTTATTTGATCTTCAACCTGTGGGTATTTGGATCCAGATCGGATCCGAGATGGCCATATCACTAGCATTCGATCTGAACTCCAAGCTCCTCCCCTTACCCATAATGTCCCCCTATCTCCTTCATTCCCGCAGATCTCGTTTGCCGCTTTCTGGTTTGCATTGTGGTCTTTGAGCTCCAGGATTATCTTTGGGAAAGTGCTAGTTTGAGGTTAGGTGTTATTGTAGGGTTCCCCTACTCTCTTTTTTTTTCTACCTCCCCTACATCTCATCTTAGTCACCAGTTCAAAAAAAAAAGTTTTAGTCTAGTAGTTTTGTCTTCACCTCCCCACTACCCCTTCTTGTTTGTGAGTGAGTGTGTGATTGTGGTGCGTGTGGGCTTTACTTCCCTGGCATGGCTGATACCCCAAAGCCTGTCTTTCTGAAGTCCACAGAGCGTGGGTATAAGCTTTCCCCTGCTGATGGCCACACTCTGTCTGTAGTGTGTTTAGGTGCGGCCCATCTTCTCACGGCCTGCTTCATCTGTGCGGGCTTTAACCCTAAGGCCCTTAAAGATAGAAAGGCTAAACTGGCCTTGAAAGGTCTTTGTCCCTCCTCGGGGATGGCTGTCTCTGTTACCTTTATCCTGGCCACAGCGGTGGCCGCTTCTACTTCTTTACCTTCAGAGGCCTCTGGGACTCAACCTCCTGCCTTAGGGCCTGTGGATGGGGCTAAAGCTAAGGACAAATCCAAACAGGACAGACTCTGGAAGAAATCTCCAGACTGTTCGGTTCCGTCGGGTCATCCACTCAAGGCTATGACTTTTTCTAGACCTGGTACCCCCCCGGCTCCGCTCACCCAGATTCTCCTTGAAGCCGGAGGTGTCCAGACCACATTCCAGAGCCTCTCCTCACCAGCACTCCAGGCCTGGGTTGGTGGCTTCATGTTCGAGCTGTACTCGTAGTTTGAGTGAGGCAGAGATAGAATGATGCAGAAATTCATCCGCACCCAGATCCAGTTGGTAGTCTTGCCAGCCCCCCTCTCCCTTCGGACCGGGGTGCTTGCAGCTGTTTTTCTCCCTCATAACTCCTCCACCAATCCAACCCTCTGTTTAGGAGTCCTTGGATCCAGGAAGTCTTGGGGTCGGGGGTTGGCACCAATGGTTCTTTCTACCTCGACTCCGGACTTTGTCTTGAGAGTGTTGGGTCTGACCAGTTTGGATACGAGCACTCAGAGCCATAACCTCGGCATCTGATCCAGGGGGATTCTGTTGGCTCTGAGTTTGTTGGACCTCAGTCTCCTCCTTGACATCTCTGCTCCTGTGGGCTTGGCTTCTACTCCCCCACCAGATCAGAGGAGAGTGGCTCCTTTACTTGTTTCCGAGGATGTCCTCTCTCCTTTAGCATTTGACGTGGTGGAGTGGGTCCTCTGAAGTGGGTCGAGTCCCCTGACCATTTCCTCCTCGGATTCTGCCCCAACTCCCTCGGTTTGGGTACGGCTCCGACTCTTCTGTCATCTCAGGGGGGCAGCCTGTGCTTCCTATGCCTCATGAGGTTCCTGCTCGGGAACAGCAGGAAGTTTGCAAGTCTTCCCCAGAGAGTCCCACTGAGGAGGTGCCTCACAAGCGAATGTGCAAAAGGAAGCACCTGGACTCCTCTCCGGAGTCCCTCATGGAGGACACTGACTTGGAGGAAGGGGAAGATTCCCCCAGATCACCCCCCCGAGGATGTCTCGTTTAGAGACATCACAGAACTCCTGCGCCAAAGAGGTGGATGGTCCACCCAAAAACCAACTCCAGATGAGTCAGTGTTCCTGTAGGCATTTGGCATGGGCCCATCTACCCCCTCGGTATCCCCTCCTGCGGATCCACTTGTGGACCTGATCAACAGGGCATGGAAGGAGCCAGACACCATGGAACCCATTCCAAGAAGACCAGATAAAGTACTCGGCCCCCCATTGGACAAGCCTAGTTGGAGTAAGGGGTCCCCTGTAGATGCTATGGTGGTGGCAGCTGCCACCAAGATGGAGCTTGCGCAAGAGAGCTCCACAATCCACCTTCCTTGCAGGGAGTCAAGGACTATGGATCATTTGGGGAAGTGGGTTTATGCTTCAGCAACCTTTTCCATAAGGGAGCTGAGCTATATGGCACGTCATCCGATTACAGCGTGACCTGGTCAAGGAAGTCGCTGAATCCCCCTTTAGTCCATGTCGGCGGAGGGCAAGAAAGTGTTCTGTGCACGCATGGACACACTCAAAGCTGTCGCAAATATGTCCATGCGTCTTCTTTGTCATGACAGGGCTTTGCTATGAGGTGGCATGCCTGTCTTCCGGCTATGCCAGTTCTCAGAACCCTTCAGGGCATCTTTTGCCAATGCCCCCAACAATGGTTCTTCCCTGTTCAGGAAGTCTGTTTGCGAGACCCTGCTCCAGAGTGAGTAGGATGGGAAGACACTGTCTGCCATCGGAATCCTCTTCTCCACCCCTCAGAGGCCCTTATTGAGGAACCAGCAAGGGGCAAAGAATATGTGATTCCAGAAATCTCAGTTCTCCTGGGGCCCTCAGGACTCATCTTTCCCCAGAATTAGAGGGGGATATGATAGACGCCGGCCCAGAGGCAGAGGAACATCTGGTTTCGAGAACCATTCTCTGACAGACCCACACAGTAGCCCTGAGGGGCTGCCCGACTGCTCATCCCTGGAGGCAGTCGGGGGCCATCTTGCCTTACATCCAACAGAATGGAAGTCCTTAACAACAGACCATTGGGTGTTACAAATCGTATCCAGAGGCTATACCATCTCGTTTATGGATACACCTCCCCCACCAAAACACTTTCCATACATTCCACCTGTGCAAAGGGGGGTAGCAACACTAGAAATACAACAGCTGCTAAGAAAGCGAGTCATCCAACCTGTCCCCCCAGACCAATCCGGCTCTGGCTTCTATTCCAGGTTCTTTTTGGTGCCAAAGAAAACAAGGGATCTAAGACCAGTTCTGGATCTTTCCACCTTGAACTTTTTCGTATCCAAGGAAAAATTCCGGATGGTCACCCTACAGTATCTGCAAGCAGAGAACTGGATGTGCTCAATAGACTTCAAGGACGTGCACTATCACATCAAAATGAACATGTGCTCCCACAGGTTTCTCCGCTTCCAGCTGGGGTCCAATCATTATCAGTTCGGAGCTCTACCCTTTGGTCTCATCGCAGCCCCCAGGGTGTTTACCAAAGTTTGGCTCCTTTCTGCCCCTTTCAAGCATCTACTTTGCAGAGCCAGGGACTACTTCCTTGTGTTAGCACACACTGTGGGTGTCAGTCACCCTCAGCAAATAGTCTCTGACTCCAGTATAGAGTCTAGACTTCATCAGAGCCCAGCTGGATACAGTCCAAATGTTAGTTTGTCTCACCCCGGAGAGGGTGCACAGTCTAAGACTAAATATATCTTGTTCTTCAGACTTCACTTCCATTAGCAGAAACAGTGCTGCCTGCTCTAGGTTCTCTGGCAGTCATCATCAATCTTTTACCACTGGCGCAGCTTCACATGCAAGTCCTTCAAAGGAATCTAGCAGTCCATTGGTCTTTTCTGGACCTTCCTTTATCCCATCCGATTTGTATATCTCGGGCGTGCAGGGAATCTCTCCTTTGGTGGATCCTCTCCTCAGATCTTCTCGAGGGACGTCCATTTCTCCCAGCCTTTCCCACCACCACAATGATGGGCATTGCTCAGGGAGAACAGTCCAAGGCACGTGGTCCCCCTCCGAGACCAACTTGCATATCAATGTCCTGGAGATGAGAGAGGTTTTTCTAGCATTGCAAGCCCTTCATGCCTGTCTTCCTCTGGGGACAATTAATTGCTGTCCAGTCAGACAACATGTCTGTAGTCTGGTATTTAAACAAGCAGAGTGGAACCAGATCTTACCCCCTTTGTCGCGAAACCATGAGAGAGTGGGATTGGGTGATTTCCACCGGCCACTTTCTAGTGCTGACGCACATTCTGGGATGGTCCAACATTCTAGCGGACAGGCTCAGCAGAACTATTCTGATGCCTTGCCAAGTGGTCTCTTAATCTTCTTCAGTAACAAATCAGATCTTCCTCAAGTGGGGTCAGCCTTGTTGCAATCTCTCTGCATCTCCTTCCAACGTGAAATGCAGCGACTTCTTCCCTCTGAACCCCCCTTAGTGGAAGTCCCCAGAGATGCACTAGTTCATGCTTGGCCTCCTGGTCTTCTTTATGTTTATCCCCGTTACCTTTCATCCTGAAATTTCTTCAGAAAGCTCGCAGGTTTGGGAGCTCAGTAATCCTCAATTTCCCCATTCTGGCCTCGCCAAGTCTGGTTCCCCTCCGTTTGGCCTCACCTGTTAGTTCCACCATGGATCTTGGATCCGGTTCTGGGTTTCATCTGTCACCCTTCTTGGATTCCTCACCCAGACCTGGACAGTATGAAGCTCACCGCTTGGCTGCTCTAATTCTAGTGATGATTGGGACTCCCAGTTTATCATCTCTGGTCAAGACTATACTAGTGGCAGCTCACAAATCTTCCACTAGGAAGCTATATCATAGCAAGTGGAAACATTTTTCTTTATGGGCCTCTAAGCGGAAATTAGATCCTTTTACGGCTCCAGTCCCGGCTGTTCTAGAATTTCTAGCCAGTGCCTTTCACGAAGGTGCTAGCTCTTCCACTGTTAAAGTCCAATTGGCTGCCATCTCTAATTTTCATGTGGGGAGGAAATATGGCATATCTAGCTTCCTGTAGGCTTTGTAAAGCCCTCCTTAAAGGTACCTTTATATTACGGCCCCTGGTGAAAGATCCTACACCTCCTTGGAACCTTACCTTTGTTCTTCAGGCTCTTGTCTCTCCTCCCTTTGAGCCCACAGCATCACCAGATTTACAGTTTCTTTCCTGGAAGACAGCCTTCTTAGTCACCATCACTTCTGCTAGGAGGGTGCCAGAACTTCAGGCATTGTCCATCAAAGTTCCATATGTGGTTTTTCATAAAGACAGGATTTTCCCTGCACACTAATCCTTCCTTTCTCCCTAAAGTGGCTTCAGAAGCAAATATCAATCAAACTCTCAATTTTGTTGTCTTCTTTCCTAACTTCCAAAACAGAGGTGAATACAAGTTACATTTATTGGATGTACACAGACAGCTGAGTTTTTATTTACATAGAATGAAATCTTTTCGTAAGTCTGACCAGTTTTGTTTCTTACCAAAGACCCTTTCTAGACAAACCAATTTCTAAAGTTACCATCGCTCGTTTGATTTCACAATGTATCATTCGAACATACTCTGATAGAGGTATCTCCCATCTGGGTCACATGAAACCCCATTCAATTAGATCTATGGCAACATCAGCGGCCTTTTGGTCTAGGGTTTTGTTGGATGATGTCTGTGCTGCAGCTACTTGGTCCTCATCTCATACCTTTATATCCCATTTCAAATTGGACATTGTGTCTAGGAGTTAGGGTATCCTTTGGTTCTGTGGTGCACCAGAATATCCATCCATGAGGGCCACCCAGTGTTGGTAGCTGGGGACTCTGTCCCACAGATTGAATACCACATGAAGTAAACTACTTCAGATAAAGAAGTTATGCACTCACCATAACATTCCATCTAAGTAGTTATCCTTCATTTGTCTTCAACCGTCCACCCGTCCTTCCCTTGACCTTATCACTTTTGTCCTATCCTGGTATGTAGGAGAGGTACCCTCTTGTGGCTCTCCTGGTCATGCTTGACCTAAGTTTTGTGAAAACTCTTTAGTGGTAAGGTCTAATTAGGTCAGGATTATGTTCTCTTGTACAGCAAACTCGATCTGAGGGAAGGAAGGCGATAGAGGGTCATTA
This sequence comes from Protopterus annectens, assembly GCF_019279795.1. Classification (NCBI taxonomy): domain Eukaryota; kingdom Metazoa; phylum Chordata; order Ceratodontiformes; family Protopteridae; genus Protopterus; species Protopterus annectens. Next base: position 840,620,707 of record NC_056750.1, on the reverse strand, counting down.
TGGGTAAGGGGAGGAGCTTGGAGCTCAGATCAGATACTAGTGATGCGGCCGTCTCTGATCCAGTCTAACTTTTTTTTGTATTTCCTTTACAGACCCTAGAAAGGGCCTACCCATATCCAAAGTTATTCTAGCAAAATGCTCTCTGATTGCATTTCCTTTATCTACACCAAACAAGGTACAGATCTTCCCAAACCTGTTTGAGCTCACTCAACCAGGGTTATGGCCACTTCTGCAGTTTTTTAGGCTGTTGCGTCCGTGGACGAAATTTGTGCAGCGGCCACACGGGCTAATCATCATACTTTTATCACTCATTACAAATTGGATTTGTTCCCCAGGAGAATAGACTCCTTTGGTTCGATGGTTCTGAGAAACATCCTTCCAAGAGCCCACCCAGGATAAAGGTAGCTGGGGACTCTGTCCAATATATGAGGATGAAATGAAAATTGACAATATCAGATAAAAAAGCTAAGTACTTAACGTAACGTTCCATCTTATGTTTGGTCGATTTTTTATTTCTGTTCACATCCCCTCCCTCCAAGCCCCCAACACTTTGCTTCTGGTAGAGCTGGAAGCATAATTTTATTGCTTAGGTCAGTGGTTGTACAAAAACAACAAGAGCCAGCAATTGGTGACTTAAAAAAATTGTATTCAAAGATACATAACAGCAAAAAAGAAAAACCGGTTTCGGCTGGAAAAAAACACAGCCTTCCTCAGTGTATAAATTTCATTCAAAAAACATGCTGTTTAAATACTAGAAGAACAAAGACCATTGGTTGAATACTCATAAATTGATTGAGACAAAATGTAGAGTGTTTTGAACAGATCCGCTTTGAACAGTGTTTTGTTCAAAACACTCTACATTTTGTCTTAATCAATGTGATCTAACAAACAGGTTTAAACAAAGGGGTTACAATACTGGTGACATATCTGTTGCCAAACATCAGGTCAATGTTATGCAGAGAGTTGATTTACTTGAATATAAGGATCATTCAGATACATTACCTCAACCACTTAGATTTACTACTACATATGGTCGTAATACCAACTGTCTTCTGGAGAGTGTCCGTAGACACTGGAACATCTTACAGTGTGACCAAGAAGTTGCCAATATCATTCCAGACAGATGTATTTTTTCATACAGGAATGGTAAAAATCTTAAATCATATTTTAATCATTATAAACACAGTGACAATAAAAATCCTGTATTGAAACAGACCACTATATCAGGGGACATTTTGCGTGGATGCTTTCCTTGTGGCCACTGCACTAATTGTAAATACATCACTACTTCCAAAGATTTTTCTAGCAGAAACTGCTCCCAGATTTTTGAACTTAGTTTTTTCGCCAGTTGCAGCAGCGATTGGGTGATTTACTTGGCTACATGTAACTGTGGAGCATTCTATGTAGGGCAGACCTCTTGTCCTATTAGATCACGGATTTCTGAACATATCAGCAACATTAAACACAAAAAGCTGACCAATGCTTTATATAAACATCAGCTAGTTCATCCCACAGCCCAATTTATGTTTACTATTATAGATATGGTACATGGCAACCGTACTAACAAAACTGGGTGGCACAATATATTGAATTGTAAAGAAAAAAAGTGGATTATAAAGCTTGGTGGTTTATTTTCCCCAGGACTAAATGAATAATGTTCTTCATCTCACATTGCTGCAGTCATAACCTGTGGGTAGTCCGCTGTCCTCGGTCGGCCCGAATACCAAAGTGTTAGGCTGGCGTCGGTCATGGTCGCTTAGATCTGACGTCAGTACGCCGTGGTACTAAAGTGCATGACCGGCGTCATATCCTCAGTCTTTCTTGCCGCATGGTCCGAAGCAGAAGCAGCGTTTGCAAGTGCCGTTCGGCGTCCTGAAATTTTCGTATTCTGAGTTTCAGACCGAAGACCAAGTTGGGCTAAGTACCCCGTTGGGGAATATTTTTGTCTTTTCTTGCCTCAGTTAAATCCGGATGTCAGAAAAAGTGAATAATTGTATTTCTTGTGGGAAACAGATACCTCATAGGGATTACCACTCTCTCTGTATTCCTTGTTTGGGGCCTGAGCACGACGTAGTCTGGTGTCGCTTTTGTGCTAAATTTAATAAGCGCACCATTAAACGTAGGTTAGATTGTGCTAGGCTTGTCTTCGGTAAGCGGTGTAATTACAATATGCCGTCGGATCCTCCGACGCCCGCTACCACAAAGAAGCGTAAAGAGAAATCGCTGAAATCCAAGCAGGATGAGTCGTCCGTTCCGGACGCCGGTTCTTTAGAAACCACGGTGGAGTCTGTGGATCCGGCCGAGGTTTCGGTTGAGTCTCAGGGTGAACCTTTAGTTTTACAAGATGTGGCCTCTCAGGAGTTGGGTCAGGCTGAGGGGGCCTCTCAGGTTGCTGTGCTCCCTTCTTTGCATAAGGTGGTTAGGCCTTCTCCCTCTGTTTCTAAGGTACCTTCAAAGGCCAGGCCTGGTTTGTCTTCCTCTGGCGTCAGTCCTAGTTCTGCAGGTTCTGTGCCTAAAAAACACATGCTTAAAATGGCAGAAGATTTAATTACCTTGATTAGAGGTTCTATGCCCCCTCCAGATAAGAGGCCTAGGGTGGAGCCAGAGGTGGAAGGATTGGAACATTCTTCAGATTATTCAGAGTCTTCGGCTGAAGACATTCAGGATTTTCCCCCTTATTCTGATTCTGACGCAGAGGATTCTAGTCCCTCTGCTTCCCCTCCAGAGGATTTTTCTTTTTCAGAAACCCTGCATTCTATGAGGGAGCATTTTAAATGGGAAGGTCAGGATTTCTCAGATTCCCGAAAGAGGCTTAGGGAATTCTTGTTTTTACCACAACATAGGCCCTTGGCTATACCTCCGGTTTTGGATGTTGTACAGGATGTTTTCTCTGAGGCTTCCCTTAATCCAGACTCTTTGCCTCCTGCCCCCATTAAGCCAGACAGGTATTACAGGGTGCCAGAGGCTCATACATATTTGTATAAGAGCCCTAGGGCTGACCCAGAAACTATTAGCCAGGGACCTAAGGGTGTCAGGGCTTCTGTTGTGAAGAATCCAGTTCCCATGGATAAGGACTCTAGAGCTCTGGATAGGTGGGGTAAAAAAGTGTATACCTCTTCCACTCTTGCAATGAGGGCTTTAAATTGCCAGTTTCATATGCTGAAGTACCAGAATTTTCTTCTTAGTCAATTGAAATCTAAGGTGGATGCTTTAGCAGAGGGCATAGAGTGTAAAGAATTACAGGATTTGGTTCATGCCTCTGATCAGGTGGGTAAGCATTCTTTGCAGTGTGGTTTTGATGCTTTGCAGGCCTCTTCCAGGGTGGCTGCCACTGGATCAGTTATTCGTAGGCACGCTTGGCTTAAGGATCAGAACTTGTCAGAACATGTTAAAGCTCGAATTTTGGATGCTCCCCTTCAGTCTGAAGTTTTGTTTGGTTCTCCTGTGGAGTCAGTCTTGAAGAAAATGGAGTACAAAGCTAAGTCTATGCAGACTGTTAAAGATTTTTTACAGGTGCAGCCCCCTAAGTTTAGCAGAAATTGGCCTACTAAGGGTTGGGCTTACCCTTCTTCTGATTTACAGTCTAGGGGCAGATCTAGACATGGTAGGGGCAGAGCTCATGCACAGGGTTCTTTTAGGCCTAGGACGTGGAGTTCCCCTGCACAGTCTACAGGTGAGGGCAGGGGCCAGTCCTTTCGTAAACAGACACAATGACCTGCATCTTCAGCTGCCCGATCCTTCCTGTCAGGCAGCTCCTCTGGGAGGAAAGTTGGCACTTTTCAGGCAAAATTGGCTTTTAGTCACCCAAGACAAATGGGTGTTGGACATTATAAACCGAGGCTACAAGTTTTATTTCCACACATTGCCCCCTTTCAAAGGCATGCCAGACGTTCCTCCTCAGCAAAAGGCAGAGGCTCACAAACAGATTTCTTTACTTCTTCAAATGGGAGCTATCCAGCAGGTCCCTCCATCAGAGGTGGGCCTAGGATTTTATTCTCGCCTGTTTCTTGTACCAAAGAAAGGAGACGCTTGGAGGCCAATTCTGGATTTGTCTATTCTCAACACATACCTGGACATTCCAAAATTCAAAATGTTGACTTTGCAACAACTTCTACCTATGCTAAGCAAAGATCACTGGATGGTAACTCTGGATCTCAAGGAGGCTTATCTTCATATTCCTATCAGGCCAAGCTGCAGGAGATTCCTGCGTTTTCGGACTGGGACTTTACATTATCAGTTCTCTGCATTGCCCTTTGGCTTATCTACTGCCCAGGGTGTTCACAAAGGTTCTGGCTCCGGTGATAGCCTTCTTACGGTTAAGAGGAATACAAATTTATCCTTATTTGGACGATTGCCTGATTCTTGCTCAAGACAAAGACAAGCTACTTCACCATCTTCAGTATGTTATGGCAGTGTTAAGGTGCCTAGGGTATTCTGTGAACGAAATAAAGTCCAGTCTAGTACCCTCTCAGGACATGTGCTTTCTGGGTGTGAGACTGAATACAGCCTCTCAGATGGCGTTTTGACCCCGGACAAGCAAAGAAATCTTACCCTTTACTTCCAAAATTGTCTCTCCTGTCCAGGCTGACTGCAAGGACAGTCCTTCAAGCCTTGGGGTTCATGGCATCTTGTATTCTGGTGCTTCCCAATGCCAAACTGCATATGAGGAAGTTACAATGGTATCTCAAAAGTGTATGGACTCAACACTGCCACGATTTGGACACTGTCATTCAGGTAATACCTTGCATTCAGAAGGAATTTTTGTGGTGGGCTCAGGAATGTCACCTAAACAAGGGACTCTCTGTGACCCGACCAGAGGCGAGTCAGATCTTAACGACAGATGCCTCGGACAAGGCTTGGGGCGCACACCTCAATGGAAAATGGGTTCAAGACACGTGGCCTGCCAGACTTCAACATTTGCATATCAACATGAAGGAGATGTTAGCAGTCCAATTTGCATTGATGGCCTTCAAGGATCTACTTCACCCAGGATAAGTGTTGATTCAAACAGACAACACAACTGTCATGTGGTACATCAACAAGCAAGGGGGAACCCATTCGTACCCACTTTGCAGACAAGCTATGATTTTGTGGGAGACTGCTCTCAGTTTGCACCTCACTCTTCAGGCAAGGTTTCTGCCAGGAGCACAGAACTCCTTAGCGGATGTTTTGAGCAGACAGATGGTGGATCCCCACGAGTGGAAATTGGATCCTAATGTCTTTCGACAGTTGACAGTGGTTTGGGGGACTCCAGACATAGATCTGTTCGCTTCTCCACTAAATTTCCAGCTACCAAAGTTTTGCACAAAGATGTTTCATCCAAAAGCTTGGAAAGTGGATGCTCTTTCGTTCAGTTGGAACAATCTTCACGTCTTTGCCTTCCCTCCTCTGCCTCTTCTTCCCAAGGTGCTCTTGAAGGTCAGACAGGATAAGCCCTCCATGATTCTTATAGCTCCAGATTGGCCTCGTCAGCACTGGTACCCTCTGCTGAGGAGTTTAGTACGGGAGCCTCCTTGGCCTTTGCCAGCAAGTCCACACCTTTTGTCTCAGGCAGGCAATCATTTCATCAATGTCAGGATACAGTCCCTGCATCTGACAGCCTGGCATATTCTGTTCTAGACCCTGGAGGGTTGCAGCTTCCTCAACAAGTTTTGAATGTTATTTTGGAGGCCAGACGGCCTAGTACAAGGAAGGTTTATGCTGATAAATGGAGGAGATTTTTTCTTTGGAGCAAAGCAAAGTGCTTTGATGTTTCAGTACCTAATTTGAGTGTTTCTCTTCAATATCTTACAGAATTACTAGACAAAGGTTTGTCTTTCTCCTCTGTAAAAGTTCATGCTGCAGCCGTTTCTGCTCACTATGACTGTGACCCACCTTTATTCTCTCATCCTTTGTTCAAGCAATTTCTTAGAGGGGCAAAGAACATAAGACCCCCACGCAGAGCTCCTACTCCTTCCTGGGATCTCAATTTTGTGTTGGAGAAACTCACTTTATCTCCTTTTGAACCTGCAGCTACAGCTGAGTTGAAGTTTTTGTCTTGGAAGACAGCTTTTTTGTTGGCCATTACGTCTGCTAGAAGGGTATCTGAATTACAGGCTCTAATGGCAGTTGAACCCTTCCTAATATTTCATAAGGACAGGGTCTCTTTGCGTACTAACCCTACTTTCATGCCTAAAGTGGTCTCAAATGTGGCCTTGAACCAGTCTATTCATTTGCCTACTTTTATGCTGATCCCCAAAATAAAGGGGAAAAGATTTTGCACTCTTTGGATATTCACAGGCAGTTGCGTTATTATTTGAGCAGAACTAAAGGGTTCAGACAGTCTCAACAGTTGTTTGTTTCTTTTGCTTTGGGTTCTCAGGGGAAACCTGTTTCTAAACAAACTATTTCTAAGTGGATTGGTCATTGTATTGCTTTTTGTTACTCTCATCATGGTAAGGAGATTCCAGCTGGAATCAGACCTCATTCCACTAGGGCTACTGCCACTTCTACTGCTTTTCTGAGGGGTGTAGCTACTAAAGATATTTTGGAGGCAGCTACTTGGTGTTCAGTGCACACTTTTTCTAAACATTATCATCTCCCTCTTTATTCAAAATCTAGGGCTGGGTTTGCCACTGCAGTTTTGCAGGGCATGTTAGCAGCTCCCAATGCTTTATGATTTTGCCAACCTCCCTTTACCTTTGCTTTGGGATTCTACCCACAGGTTATGACTGCAGCAATGTGAGATGAAGAACATAGTACAGTTTTGTACCTACCATAAATGTAGATGTTCGAAGATCCACATTGCTGCAGTCCAATTTTCCCTCCCTCCTTCCCCACTGTAGTTTGGGGTGGTTGTGTGGTTTGGGTTGTAGATATGGGTTGTACATGGGTGGTTGGATGTTTTCCTGTTTTTTGGCTATGGCCTTTCTTTTTAGGGCCTTCTGACATCTGGGGCAAGAAAGACTGAGGATATGACGTCGGTCATGCGCTTTAGTACCACGGCGTACTGACGTCAGATCTAAGCGACCATGACCGACGCCAGCCTAACACTTTGGTATTTGGGCCGACCGAGGACAGCGGACTACCCACAGGTTATGACTGCAGCAATGTGGATCTTCGAACATCTACATTTATGGTAGGTACAAAACTGTACTTTTATGAGTATTCAACCAATGGTCTTTGTTCTTCTAGTATTTAAACAGCATGTTTTTTGAATGAAATTTATACACTGAGGAAGGCTGTGTTTTTTTCCAGCCGAAACCGGTTTGTCTTTTTTGCTGTTATGTATCTTTGAATACAAATTTTTTAAGTCACCAATTGCTGGCTCTTGTTGTTTTTGTACAATTTCAGTTTTTTGAGCCTTGCAACAGCTCTCGTGCAGGGGGACTTTATTTAGTGTTACTTAGGTCAGTGGTTCCCAGACTTTTTCGATTCACGGCTCCTTTGCTGAATCCAGGTCCCCCCCCCCCCCAATGGCACGCATAAAGTGCATATTAGATCAAAACACTTCAAAATTTCAGCAACTTCAGTTTAGAAATATATACATCATATAGTGTTTTATGTGAAGAAGTAACCTTTGGGAGATTCAGGGGTAGTTAGCCCCTACAATCTGGCACGTATGTCATCTTTGTCCTTCCTGGTCAGGTTTACCACCTGTACCTCCCTGACCCGATGTTGTGCTCCTGTATCATGCCCCCCCCCCCCCATCTCATCTGGTCTTTACTGAGAAAAGCTCCAGCTTTTCTACCCTCTCATAAAAGCCTTTCACATCCTGTTCTGGCATTGCCTCCAGAACAATACTCTTTTTGTGCAATGAACAAAGCCAAGTAGAGGTGAATTTACCTCTCTGCTTGCAGAGTCTATCTTCCAGAGGAGATACCTCAGCATTCTGTCTGCTTCTGCAGCTGCCATCTCACTATGCTCTTAAGCCACTGATGGCTGGCAGAAGGCAAGAGTCAGGACATTCCTCAAAATCACCCTTCTAAAGTCAATCTGCTGCATCAGAATCAGCGAATAACATTTAAAGTGGATGGTGACACAAAGCAACTGCACCAAGGTGAAAGGTAACATTAACTCACAAACTACTCAGCCAACTTCCTGGCAGGAAAAAAAAGGACCTGTAAAAAACAAAGGAGGAGGCTGTGGAGAAATCTCAACCCTTACTGGCCAGTGACCAATGGCTCAGGAGTCTAGCTCAAACCCTGAAAAAGCATCTCTACGGTATAAAAACCCAGTCCTCACTCATTCATGGAGCATCAGCTTGTTTTAGAAGTAAAGGAGGTGACAGCCAAATCCAAGGTTTAGTGTGTAACAATATATTCTGGGGTGAGAGACACCTCTCCAGTGAATCACACACTACTTTGCAGATAAGATTCAAGACAATGATCAAGATTACACTTCCAGTACAGGCGTGAGAATCCACCAGAGACAATGATGATTCTAAATGCAATCAGATATGGTCTTAGACCTGGGCTCTGGGTCTCATACTGTGTCATTTGGGCCATTCCTTCTCTGGGCCTCATGTAAAACTGACATGCGTGGGACAGAGATGAAATTGCAAGATTCCTTCTTCAGGAAATGTGATTCCCAGGCTGATGTGTAAAGCTTGTGGCCGCTAATATTTCCGTAACCTGGCCCAAAGAAAAATCATCTCTCACCCTATCCATTTACGCAGCAAGTTACCTAGCTTTTTACCTACCTATTTTGAGTTAGAAAATGTGCTGGACTACAAGGACACCTTTTCATCCATTACCTAGTTACATATCCACATATGAAATAAAACATATGATATGATCAATCCAGAGAGAAAGCAATTCATCATATGTTGCAGCTGTGACAGATGCCACATGATAAACAACTCTGCAACTAACATGCTACATCAATTACCGACCGTTCAAATTTTATTCCACATGAACACATAACAACAAAGCAAAGTGCATAAGCTAGATTTTCACATTTCTGAACTAGCTAAACCGAGTTCCTAAATCACCATATTCAGCTGCCTGATGTTAAACTTTTTGTTCATTTTTTTTTTCCATGTGAAATCATTGGTTGTACAGTTTCTGCTGCATGTGCAGTGACAGTGATTCCCTTGTTTTAGAGAATTTCAGTCTGTGTGTGTGTGAGTGTCTGTGTGTGTGTGAGTGTCTGTGTGTGTGTGAGTGTCTGTGTGTGTGTGAGTGTCTGTGTGTGTGTGAGTGTCTGTGTGTGTGTGAGTGTCTGTGTGTGTGTGAGTGTGTGTGTGAGTGTCTGTGTGTGTGTGAGTGTCTGTGTGTGTGTGAGTGTCTGTGTGTGTGTGAGTGTCTGTGTGTGTGTGAGTGTCTGTGTGTGTGTGAGTGTCTGTGTCTGTGTGTGTGTGAGTGTCTGTGTCTGTGTGTGAGTGTCTGTGTCTGTGTGTGTCTGTGTCTGTGTGTGTGTGTCTGTGTCTGTCTGTGTGTGTCTGTGTCTGTCTGTGTGTGTCTGTGAGTGTCTGTGTGTGAGTGTCTGTGTGTGAGTGTCTGTGTGTGAGTGTCTGTGTGTGTGTGTCTGTGTGTGTGTGAGTGCCTGCGCTCGAGTGCCTGCGCATGTGCGTGTCTGTGTGCGCGTGCGTCCTGTGCATACACACATGTAAGTTTTTGCAACTATGGAGTTGGTACATGTAAGTTTGAGAGTGAGGAGAGCTTGCTTCCCATTTGGGGGAACATTGGGCATTGGGACAAACATTATATTGGGTTTTTTCACCAAGATGCATTTCCAACAAGTTGAATTTGGTGGACTAGGACCTCATTGATTCAAAACTTGATGATTCTTTGTGGAAGCACCAGTGAAAGAAACTGAACTGGTAACATGGAATGGTGAATGGCAGGCGCTAATACAGCTTAAGGTAAAATTTTCAGTAAAAAAAACTTTCAAATTATTTCACAACTGGCCAGTAGATTAAGCTAGAGCCTGAACTTTTGAACTGGCAAGGAAATAACCACCAGTGCTAACCTGTGTATGGAAGGATGAGTCATGTGTGCAACAGATGAATGTGCCAGCTGACACTAGTGTTTTCTGCTAAAGCAATTGAGGAAGAGTCCCCTAAGTAGATCATGCACCAGAAATGAAACCACACAAAATGAGGGGAAAGCAGCAATGCCAAGGAACTAGTGTGAGACCCAGTAGTGGCTCAGTCTTAAGAATAAGGACTCTCAGACCTTTACTATGCTATTGTGTGATCGAAGACTGCTGGAATGGGGCTCAGTTTTTAGCTTTTTATTTGTTAGTTGGTTAATCCGCGGTGGTGGTGCTGCGGTAGCGTTGTCGCCTCACAGCAAGACGTTGTTCTGTTCAGTTCTCAGCTAGAGCGTCTTCTGTGGAGACATGCATGAATGGGTGTACCTTCGTTGAAGGTTGTGCATTAGGGCCAGCAACTCAGCATGTAAAAATCAACTGCCAATCATTAGTGGACCGGAGTTCCACTGTGGCGACCTATAACCGGGAAAAGCCGAAAGACACAACATTGGTTAGTTGGTTAATTTGTTTAAATCAGTTTGCTCATTAGCTACTGTTGTATTAAAAAACAAAAACAAAAAAATATTTTTTATGCATTGCCTCTTAGCTAGGGTTAAACTATTCCTGGCGCCATAAAGCCTGCTCTTCAAAATTTCCCATAGAACTAGCCACTTTTTTAGTTTTAGCACTCAATTCTGTTTCTTTGAGCTTAGCACTTGTTCAAAATTCGTTGTAAGCACTAAATAAGCTACAAATTACTACAGCACTCAACTTTCCTCACTTGTGTAGAGGAAAACAGTTTTTAGTACTTAATAAGCACCTATCCAGGCATGTGTAAGGGTCAGCTTTCAGTGTTTTCTCCTGTCTACCTGATGAATCTGGGCATTTTGGGCAATGCAATTGCCTCATGTGTGCAGACAGCCCTCTCCTCCTACCACCCAACACTACAACCTGTGAGAGATGCACTTATATAGCCAAACTGAAAGCAAAGCTCTCTTCACCCAAGACTGGACTAAGACAGTCAAGAGAAGATAAACACTTGCACCACACTGTACTCATAACACAATCCCTCAAAACTTACACCACCAAAACACAAACACAGAAATACAAAACACACACCTACATTCGCGGAGGCTGTCAATAAAAATCTGCTCAAGCAACAGAAACCTCCAAAGCAGAAATGCAAGCAACCTCCACCCCTCCAACACAACCCGAATGACACACAGCCCACAAAGTCAGTGTGCCACTGAACCACAGCCCATAAGGTGTAACAACGTACCCAACACTCTAGTCATAGGTGACTCTATAGTCGGGCACACTGATGTTCCACTCACCAGGCTAAACAAGGAGAAAGTTACTGTCAGCTGCCTGTCTGGTGCCAGGATCCGCCACATAACGCACGCACTCAGGTCACTCCACAACAAGTACAAATATGACTCTGTCATTGTCCATGTTGGTGTGAATGACCTAAGACGTACCTCCCTGCACTACTTGAAAAGAGACATGGAGGAGCTCTCCGATCTTGTAGCCCAGGCAGGTATGACCCTAGCTCTGAGTAGCATCCTGCCATCACCCAGAATGATACCACAGTACAAGGATAAAATGATTGACTTCAACAATTGGCTAAGCTTCTGGTGTCATTCCAAGGGTATCCAGTATTTGTCTGCTTGGGATGACATGATCGACAGACCACGATGATTTGCCAGAGATGGCCTGCACCTGTCACCTTTGAGATTCCGGATACTGCCTAAGGCTCTTATCACCCCTGTAGTGCCCTTTTTAGGCAAGGTTCAAATGACAAATTCACCACTGTCACAGGTACAAGCAAGCAAAATCTGAGGGTAATGCTACTCAGTGCTAGAAGTCTAAACCTCAAAATGCATTCACTCGAGGCACTCCTTAAAATGGAGAACATCGACATCTGTGCAATGACAGAGACCTGGTTCATGGCTCCAGAGAGCACCCCTTCATTACCAGGCTGTAATTCATACCACACCTTTCGGCCACCTAAGCTGGACCGAAACACTAAAGGCGGAGGCATGTCCATATTCATTAAGGATATCCACATCTCCAGGCTAGTTGCTCAGCATTAATGCATCCGGTATTATCCAAATGCAACTAACTCTCTGGGCAAGACCGCAATCCAAATTGTAACTTGCTACATATTCCCCACCATGCCTCAGGATTCCCACTCCTCATTTCTTGATACACTGGAAAATATTCGGGTACAGCCCAACACCCTAATAATGAGCGATTTCAACTACCCCACCATTAACTGGGAAAACTATTAATGTACCAACTCTTTTGCTCAACGTTTTCTGGAATTCATAAATTCCAACGCCTTGGATCAACTTATCCACACCGCTACTAAGGGGCAGCAGTATCCTAGACCTGGTCATTACCAACATGGGCAACCGGTGTTCCACACCAGAGGTCAGTTCCGACCCCAAGTTGATCACCCTAGATATTCACATCCCGCCCCCACCCCCATTAGGGAAACTACAGTACAAAATTTCTTCAAAGCCACCTTCACGCTTTTTAAGACAGAAGTGGAAAACTTCACAGCACCCATGTAGACAGACAATAAAGGTATGACTGCTGAATCTTACACAAATGCACTTTATAAGCACTTACACGAGTGCATGGATCATGCTGTCCCTAACAGAACCTAGATGCTATCATCCAAAAAAAAGGAAGCCAATCTGGTGGTCCCCTGTCATAAACAAACTCTACAACAGAAGAAAGAAACTGTTGCAAAAAAAGAGTAAAATCCCATGATTGGAGGAACTCCTTGGTCAGCCTCAGTAAGAAGTTGAGGTCCCTCATAAAATCCTCCAAAGCTAGTTATGAAAACAAAATCATCACTGATTCTAAAGACAACCACAAAGCATTCTATAACTATGTCCATCCCCCTTTTCTTCTCTCTCTCCTTACAAAGAATTTTTGGTATTTATTTTCTACTGGTGGTGTTCTTCCACCATAACCTAGCTCCGTATTGGGGGCTTCTGACAGTTAAGGCAAGAAAAACTGATGTAATGGTGTCAGCTGCCTGTTTTTATACCCATATGACAACCTGACATCAGTCCTGGAGTGACAGCAACTGACGCAGAAATACTAAGCCTCTGGTATTCAGGCTGACTGAGCGCTAGGCTGGCAGGGATAACCCATATGTGATGACTGCAACCGTGAGTACACTCGAACATCTACATTTATGGTAAGTGTTCACAACTGTACTTTCTTCTGTCTGTTCCTCAGCAGATAGGTCTTCAAATCCGACTTCATTCCAGGCTTTAGGATCCATAGCTCAGGGGGATCAAGACTGAAATTATCAGAGCCTTCCCTTACTCATGGAAACTTGCGCTAGATAGCTCACCTTCGATGTTGGTCTCGAAGCAGAGTCTGATTGGTTCCCAGAGTAGTTTGGAAGCTTTTGGTTCCTACGAGGGTGGTTTTGGGTCCCCTTCTGCCTTTGAGGTGGTTAAGAGACGTATCTCCATTTCTGGTTAGAGGACTTGCTTTAGTTTCTCATCTCTGCCCATCCCCCAGTGAAAGACCTTGGGCCCTGATCCTACCCCTCCTATCCCATTAGGACAGCCAGTTCCTCTGAGCCTCGAAGACAGTCCATGCTTAGGATTTCCCCTCAGTGTTCTGAGCCCTCTCCAAAGCATGCCAACACAGAGACCATTTGGAAATGTACATGCAAGAGGAAGCATGTTGACTTCCCCCAAGAGTCACTCGCTGAAGACACAAATTTCGATGAAAGGGAAGGATCCCCACATTATAACCTGGGGACATCTCATTCAGGGAGATCCTAGAACTTTTGAGATAAAAAGGCAGTTAGCCATCCAAATCCCCTTTCCAAGAGGAAGAAGTGTTTCTTGAAGCCTTCGGCTTTGGCTGAGCTGCTACTTGGGTGGCCCCCTCCTGCTGAAGAGATTATTTCATCTCTTGGTGAACATGGAAGGAGCCAGATGTGGCAGAACCTGTTATGCATAAACCTGATAGGTCTCTTCTTGCACCAGAGGATCACCAGCATTAGAGTAAGGGCCCAGAGGTGGATGTCATGTTAGTAGCGGCAGACACCAAAAAGGTGCTGGCTGAAGAGAGCTCGTCTGTCCATCCCTCTAACAAGGAGTCCAGAGCACAGGACTAGTTTGGGAAGTGAGTTTATGCCTCAGCTACATTCACTTGGAAGTGCTAAGTTGGTGGCGCACATGACATGTTTTCAGAAAGATTTGACTAAGGAGCAGTCCAAATCTCTGTCTAGGTCCATATCTGCAGAGGACAGGAAAACTGTGGACTCACAGCTGGCCACCCTACAGTCCCTGGCAAACACCACTATGAGTTTTATTTTCAACGAGACTGAAGGCATTTCCAGATCCCCCAGTTCAGGCATTACTGTAAGTAGACATGCTTAGTTGCACTTTTGTGACTTTACGGAATTTTTCAAGATGTCCTTTGTAAATGCCCATTTTGATGATTGTACTGTCTTTGGACCAAAAGTCAAGGACATGCACTCGAAGTGAGCAAAATGGGAAAACCCTTTCTGTCATAGGGAAATGGCTCTGTACCCCAAGAGGTCCCTGTGTTGAAAAATCAGAAGGAAACTAAGAAGCTGTAATTCTGAAAGTCTCAAGGATTTTTCTTGGGCATTCCTGACAATAGACCTCTGGGGCAGACAGGGAAATTCTAATGGTGGTTGTTGCCCATGTTAGAGAAGGCCCGCAGAATCAAGGCTGCAGGAGTCCATTCTCTGATAGGCCTCATCAGCACTCCTTAACAGTTGCCTGGCTGTCACTCTGTGGAGTAAGTAGTCAGGGGGGCACTTGCCTCTGGACCAAGGTGCGTGGACATCCCTCACCAAAGATATTTGAGTGAAGAGGATCATAACCAGGGGTTACTCCATTCCATTTCTTTACTTCTGTCCTTCACCAGAGAAACTCCCCAATGGTCCACCCTTGACTACTTACTCGACTGAGCGACAGTCAGCCAACTGTTAAGGAGTGCTGATAACGCCTATGAAAGAATGGACTCTTGCAGCCTTGATTCTGTGGGCCTTCTCTGGCATGGGCAACAACTATCATTAGAATTTCCCTGTCTGAGAAAGAGTATTAGAAGGTCTAGTATCAATATACAGGATTATTAATACTGACTTCCAAATTAAGTATGTACGTCCAGGGGTTAAACTGGATTCGGAATATTAAGCCAACACAATATTGAAGATTTGCTCCCATATTTTCGGATTGTTTATATTTTTCTTATGATCCTTGATTAATAATTTATGTGCTAGAATATGTTTTATCGCTACACTTTTAAAATACTCTTTCTCAGAATTTTATTTCAATGTATATTGATCTCATTTAAGTGTTGGAAGCATTCATGTATATATTGTATATATATTGTAGTATTGTTGTTATAAGTTTATTTTAAGTACTGTTTTGTTTTTCTTTGTTTTGTGTATTGTATGAAAAATTGGAAAAAAAATAATAAAGATTTATTATGGAAAAAAAAAAAAAAGAATTTCCCTGTCTGCCCCAGAGGTCTATTGTCAGGAATGCCAAAGAAAAATCCTTGAGACTTTCAGAATTACAGCTTCTTGGCTACCTTCTGATTTTTCCCTGGGAAAAAAAATCACTTTTCTGAGTGTTCGGGATTGTAAGCTTTCGCTTACATGGGGTTGATATATCATCATTCACTTTTTTAAGCGTTCACTGATTTAATATAGACCCTTGGGGACAGACTCTTTGGTGCCAGTGTGTGTTTCAGTTTCAAGCATCTGACAGTCTCTGTTGGCTTCCTGCTACTGATAAAGACATTGATGCCAGTGAATTTTCTGTGTCGATCAGTGCGTAAGTTTTGCATTTCTGAGTGCAGGAGCTTCCCTTTGTATTTGATACTGCGCTGGGTCTGACCAATGGCCCCCCTTAGTCTGCTGTTGCTGTAGCCTCCAGTTTTTTAGGCCCAAGGATTGGAAAGCTGCTAAAGAGATGGGTTTCACAGGTCTAGATCTAACGTCTTATCTTCCTCCCGATTCTCTAAACCTTCCCAGCTGAGCAGATTTATGTTGCAGTTGTGAAGGGCAATACATGTTGTCTCTCCGCTGGAGCTTCCCAGTTCAGGCACAGAAAACAGAAGGCGCTTTTCCAACATCCTTTCCAAGTAACCCCACATTTAGGAAATTCCAGACTCTCGTAAAATGGAGATGGATCAGTTGCCCTCTTCATCTCTCCAAGTAGATATTGTAAAGAGCTATCCAATCACCTCCCTCAGCAGTCAGGGGTGGTGTTCCTGTCACTCCATCCTTTTCACCTGGTGACCTTTACGTGAGACAGGTGGATAAAAGCCTTAATATTCAGAGTCGGCAAAATTTTCTTATGTTGTCCAACGATTTGCTACATCAGAGGAGTACAACAAGAACAGAGGTCATCTGTCTCATCCAAGAAAAGGACCATTCAAGCGATCCCACTATTGAGATGAGGTCCAGCTGGTATTTCTGAGTTCTTTCTAGTGCCAAAAGAGAAAGGGCCTTGGACCAGTCTTAAATCTCAGTGGTCTCTCCATATTCATTCCCAAACCGAAGTTCCAGGTCGTCGCAATGCAAACAGTGTTTCCTTACTTGTCAGTAGAAGACTGGATGTGCTTCATAAACCCCCAGGATTTTTGATTTGCATATAAAGCTAGTAAAGGAATCAAGCAGGTTCTTATGTTTCCGGGTTGCAGACAGTCTTTAGTTTAGAGGTGTGCTGTTTGGACTCCCTTTAGCCCTCAAAGTATTTACTGAATGTGTTCTTGTGGGTGCAGCGTGGTAAGGGCTGCCAGGTGCAAAAGTCTAAACACAGGATTCAGGTGCCTGTAGTGATCATAGTGGGGATAAGCCTAAATTAAGCAGAATCGCAATCTTCCCATACTTCGATGACTGCCTCTAGCCACTCAGACTGTAGTCATTCTCATTACTGTGTGGGAGTCTCTTGTTTCTGGTCGAGTCATTAGGCATTAAAGTGGATACTACAAAGTCCCAGATGGAACCATCACAAACATTCACGTTTATTGGTTCTCTCCTGGGCACTCTGTCTTGCAAGATCAGTTTATCTCTGGAGAAGTGTCCTCCTGCTCCAGCAAAGTGTCATGCAACTTCTTCAGCAGGCATGGCATGGCCAGCCTGTGCTTCAGAAAGCCAAGCCTCATGATAGCCAGAATAGTTCTAATACAATGCCAGATACCACAGCAGAATCCTGCAGTGGACCTTTAGAACCCAGTGGTGTCATGTTTGTTGTTGTACCATATGAATATTTCCAAATTGTGCAAGAATTATTTTTGTTGGCTGCATATCCCCACCTTATTTTAGGCTATACCCATCAGCTTCTTATCCCAATTCTGATCACTACATATCCCTCTGTCCTGTGGGTAGTTGACGTTATGCCTTTTAGCTTTTTATCCCAACTCTGTTCGCAGCAGACTCCTCTGTCCTGTGGGTAGTTGGCATTGTCATGAAGACAGTCCAAGGTGCCTTGTCACAGCTGGAGGCCGGTTTGCACATCAGCTTATTGTTTAATCTGCTGACAGTTCAAGACCCCCTCCCTTATGGTGTGATCTCAGTCCATGTGGGACAGCTCTGCTCTGGTATGGTATGTAAGCAAGCGGGATGGAATGCACATATACCTTTTCTTTCAGGAGGCTTGGAGGATATGGGAGGGAGCTGTATCAACAGAGCCATTTTCTTACAGCAGCCAATACTCCGAAGGAGACGCTGATTCATTAGAGGATGGGCTGCTGTTAGCGGATTCCACATGAGTGGCCTATAAGCTTGTCAGTGGAATATAAAAATATATGATTTTTTTGGGAGAAACTGTGCTTTAGCCTTTTTTGGACCCATGTCCAGCACTTAAATGCATGAACTTCTGCTTCATACTCTTCCATGACATTGACCCAAGGATGCTAAAGTCCAGAAGTAGCCCTCAGGACTCCACTGCACTGCTCCCTATTTGCTCTTCCAAGTTCCTTCAGAAGATGAGGCTCAGCAAGTCCAAAGTCATTCTCATAACTCTAGTTTGGCCTGGCCAGGTATGTTTACCCCTGACATAGTTCTATCTTCTGGAGAAGCTTCTATTCTTAAGCCCTTTCAGAATCCTACTCATTCACCTGTCCATTAAACCTCACCTGGACCTTCACTCCCTTCAACTAACTAGTTTTGCCACTTCCATTAGTAGCCATGTTGCTGCTTACCAGCAACAAGAATAAGGTCATCCAGATCCATACTTATGCCCTGGGACCCATGGTCATGAAGTCGTACAAGAGCAGATGGACACATTTTGTTATTGGATCCCTTTACAATTGATGTCCTTTATCACTGTTGCAGTATAATCCTGCAGAGGATATCCTAATGTCCGGCCAGTATACCAAAGTCTTTCCACATTCCAGCATCATACGTCAGATGTATGTAGTATGTGCAAGGAGTAAGGTGCATGTTTGATGCATGGACGACTAATATTCAGAACTGCTTTGCCTCCAGTCTGAATGCTACCTGTAAATTCGGACTGTTCATCTACTGAGCCTTCCTTTTGTTTTTCCTCCTTGTAGTTTGTTTTCATATTTTTAGGGGAAATGCGAGTGTGGGCTGGCAGATTCCCCATAAAGACAGACATGAGAAGTGCCTGTTCTGTTTGGGTGTTATGCTTGACTGTACTCAGTGTGATATTTGTCAGGTGTTTGTCCTTAAGACACTCCACAGCCATCTGTTGTCCCTTTCTATTTGTTTGAAAAATCAGTGTCTGAAGTGTTTATCTCAGGGTATCTTGGCTGAATCCACACACCCCGAGGTTTGGGCACCACTTAAGAAAAAAGCACGTACTGAACCTGATGTTGTCCAGCCTCAACTGGATGTCTCCCTCGTGTTGGAGAAAGAACCCAAGGACTGTCCTGAGTGGGACGCCAGTTCCCTATGCCTTAGCCCAGGTTGAGGCAGACACTGAGCTGCCTACTGACACATCCGCTGAGGGTGTGCATACGTTTGATACAGATGCATAGGGGGATCCACAGCTGATTTTATCTGAAGGGCCTAGTGGAATTCTTCAAGTCTTAGGGAAGAGAATGAGATTGGCATAAAAGGTAAGGTATTTGGTTCATAAACACAAGGTTGATTCTGACTTTGGGTTATCAACTAGGCTTAAAAATGACCCTTCAGGGCGGTTAGTCTCCTATGGTATCCTCATCAAGTCTAGGCAGGGGTTTGAACCACCTAGATTTGTTAAAGCAGATGCTCCAGAAAAAATGTGGCTACTGTGGCTAAAGATCCTCGTAAAGAGTATCAGGACTTTACTTCGGGGCTGTTTAATGCCCTTATGGCTCTGAAATCCCCACAGGGCTCATCTTTCCTTGCTTCTGTTTCCTGGTCTTCCACCGTGTCTGAGACTTGTGGATTCTGATTCTTCTGGGAAGAACTAGATGCTGGTGAGGAGTCCATAGCATAGTCCTCCTAGATCCTCCCTCCTCTGGCCCTAGAATCTGATGATGATTCTTTGT
This sequence comes from Protopterus annectens, assembly GCF_019279795.1. Taxonomy (NCBI): domain Eukaryota; kingdom Metazoa; phylum Chordata; order Ceratodontiformes; family Protopteridae; genus Protopterus; species Protopterus annectens. The sequence goes on along the minus strand of NC_056750.1, from coordinate 840,601,234 downwards.
CCCTTGACTCTCCTTTTGAAGATTTATCATTTGGGAATGCAGTGGTCCATATGATGGAGCACTTTAAATGGGACTGTTCCCAAATTTCAGTGGTTTAGAAGAGATGATATGAACTCTTGCAATGGCCTCACCCATACCTTCTGCAGTCACCTTGTCTTAGCTGCCCTTTTGGACACATTTGTACAGTAGCTTCTCAGGCTCCTGACTATCAACCTCCGGCCCCCAAAATGCCAGACAGATTTTATGAAGTTCCTCAGGATCATAAATACTTGTATAAAACTCCTTAATCTGATCCTGCTGTTGGTTCCATGTCTACAGATAGGCCATCCAAACTGCTTTCCTCCTGCAGTGTTTTACCTTCTGACAATCCAAACTGCTTTCCTCTTGTAGTGTTTTACCTTCTGACAAGGGCAGCTGTGCTGTGGAGAGGTTTGGGGGACAGTGTGTGCACTTCTGCTACTTTGGCTTGGGGCTATTAATTACCAGACCCACATGACTAGATATGTACTGGCTTTTCTGTCCCAGCTGATGTGGTGTGGCTGGTGTGCGTAACTCAAGCAGTAAGACTTCTGTGCTTTCTTGTCTGAATTCTGCCTCTCCGTAGCTCACCATTCCATTAAATGCAGCTATGATGCAGTTGATGCCTCTTGTAGGGCAGCTGCATCTGGTTATGTTATGAGGAAATATTCTTGATTGCAGCTTCAGATCTTGCTTGTGAACATTAAGTACAGACTTTTAGATTTTCTTGTAAACAACCAGAGTCTTTTTGGCACTGCTGCTGCAGAATTGTTAAATCTCTGCAGGATAAGAGCAAGGGTTATGCAAGATCTGAAGCAAATTTTTGTTTCATCTGTACCTAAGTTTTAGTGGAACTGTCCATTAAATCTTCCTTTGTCTGTAGGTAGCCTAGACAATGTGCTAGGAGTAGAGGGTTACTAAGCAGGTTTTCCCAGACAAGCCCACTCAGAGTTTGAGGCCAAAAACCTTCTCCTGACAAATCTGATGTCCAGCTTTCCCTCTCATTGGGCAAGATTCCTCCATCTCAAAGTCTAACCATTTATTTTCCTGTTTGGCAACAGATAACCATGGATGCCCAACTTTGGTACAAGCTTCCTGTTCAAGATAAACAAAGCCTTTTGTTGGCCCTGTTTAAGCATAATTTGGACTATTGGATGGGTAACCAGAAATTCTCCCTGGGGGGTTCTATCTGTGTACCTCTTGAACAGGGGGAATAGGTGCTGATTTTAGCATTTGCTTGAACCAGACACTCTTGGGAACACTGGTTGAACATGGTTAGGCATGTAAGGGCCCTAGGGCCATTAGCCTATTAACCTGCTATAATCCTATGATCCTATGTCTGGGTTCTCTCCATCATCCAACACAGTTATAACTTGAAAGTCCCTTCTTCCATTTTCCATCCCTCCTCAGCCTCCTCCTCGCTAGCTTTTTCATTTCCCTGGTGGAACAGTGAACCATCCAACCTGTTCCCTCTTCTCAACAGGGAACAGATTTTTATTACAGAAAGTTTCTGGTTTCCAGGTAGGAGGGGTCATGGAGGCCCGTCCTAGACCTGTCCTTTCTCAAGGTTCCTTCCTTCAAGATGTTCTCTCTGCAGATACTTTTCCAACGTTTGTTTCCCCAAGGTTTTCTGGCATTTCTGGATTTGATGGGATAGGTTCATAGGTTGGTACTAGGCTATCGGCCCTAGGGCCTATACAAGCTTAGCCATAAGAATTCCCTGGCTATTTCTTCCCACACTATTTACTTCCCTGGACCCCTGTCTAGCAGGGCGACTGATGTGATCCCCAGGGTGAATTTCCTTTCTCCTATCCAGTCATCAAGGTTCCTTTCTAAGCGGGCCAAAGAGGCAGTCTGCTTGACATGTATGGGCAGGCTATTCCGGAGTCTGGGGAGTCTCTGGGTCAGGAACCTATCCCTCCAGCATGTTTTGTTTATTGTGATGACAAAGTTTAGATCCCTGGAGCGTGTGGCTCTGAGGGATTGGGATTTCTTTAAGTGTAACATGTCCAACAGCTCTGGGTTTGACATGGCCTTGTATGTTAAGCAGAGATCGCCTCGGAGTAGATGATATGCGACAAGAGTATAGCTGGAGTTTTTTAAGGCAGTCAGCATAGGGCATCTGCTTTAGGCCTGTGATTCTTTTAGTGAGGTATTTCTGCGGCCTTTCCTGTTGTTGCAGATGTCTTGAGAGGTACATACCAAATAGGGCGTTGTATTCTATAATGGGTATAATGAGGGATGAGTACAGTGGGACAATGACTTCCTTTTTTCTGGATGAAAAGCCCTTAGTGATGAGGTGTGCCACACAGAAGGATTTCCTGACTGTTGTGGTGATGTGGTTATTGAAGGTGAGACCACTGTCCACCTGTGTCCCTAAGTCTCTTATCACACTTTCGGTGTTCAGTGTACTGCCACCTGTGTGGTAATTCACGGGTACATGTTTTTTCCCAAAGGGGATAACTATACAGTTCTTGGCATTGAGCTCGAGTCCATGGCTCTGGCACCAAGCATCTGTTTCTGTAAGGCCCTTTTACATGCTTGCTTGTATATTCTTATTCTCTTCAGAAAGTTTTTATGCACCTGCGTTTCTTTTTCTTATCAGTTCTCTGCATTGCCTTTTGGTGTTTTCTACAACTCCAAAGGTATTTATCAAATGCAGACTTCAGGGATTTGAAATATTCCCTTATTTGGGCAATCTTGTTATTCAAGCCCCCCCCCCAGCAGCTCTTGCTTAAAAATCTACACTTCACTATGCCTCTCTTGCATAGTGGGGGTTCTCTCAATCTCAAATAGTCTGTGTTGATTCCGTCTCTCAGGACCAAGTGTTGTTGGGTTGCAGGATTTAAACCATCCCAGTGTTGCATTACCTCCCAAGATCCTCTCCTGGACTACTTATTTCCAGCCCTTCATGGAAGGGAATTACTCTGAGCTCTGAGGTACATCACATCCACCGTTCATAGGTTCATAGGTAGGTACTAGGGTATTGGCCCTAGGGCCTATATAAGCCTAGCCAAAGGTACCCTGGCTTTCGCCACCCAAGAAAATTATTTTCCTGTGCCACTGTCGAGCAGAGCCACAGAAGTGATCCCCGGGGTGAATTGTTCTCATGGTTCCTTTCACCAAGTCCACATGCGGAAATTTCAAGACTGTTTGGCTTCAGCTGCCACCCCCTGGATTGTCTAGTTCCTCTTTTACCTTGTCCCAAGCTTGAGCTCCACTTGTGGATTTGTTTTTTATTTTATACCAACTTGAACATAATTACAAAAATTCAACCATCAGATAAATAAATAAACTGTATATATACAAAGCCCATAACAGATATTGACATTAAATCACAACATAAATACTTTTCTGAACTGGTAGATTCTTAAGATTTCCCTAAATCTGGGTCTGTCTTTTCGCATTCCTATCCTTACACAACAACTGTACAAGGATGCTTCCAGTCAAGGTTGGGGAGCTCCCTCAAACAACCTGAAAGTCCAGAGCATTTAGTCCCATCAACAGGTGATGGACCATATCAACATCAAAGAGACAGATGAGGGCTGTAATACTAGCTCTTCGGACCTTTCATTCCCTTTGGGTTCCCAGTCTTCTAAAGTTTGTGTATACAAGTCAGTACCAAAGTCATGTAGTATGCAAGCAAGAGAGCACAAAGTCCGACCTCCTGTGCAGGCTTGTTTAACACTTGGGGTATTGCAGTCCACCATCACTTCATTCTTCAGGTAGTTTACATCCCTTCAGAGCACAGTTTAGTGGCAAAATCTTTGAGCAGCTCCAGGACAAATTCTCATGAATGGATGGAGAGAAAGCATTTGACAGTGTAAGCTGAGAGTTTATGAGCAGGGTAGTGGAAGCATTTGTATTCCCTGATAAAATTATAAGGTTGATGGGGAGGGGGGCTATATGTATGTCTCCCAAATTTGCAGCAAAGCCTAGAAGATTTAGGATCTTGGAAGTGTTTACATAGGTATTTTTATACCCCAAGTAGACTCCAACGAATTTTTCCTCAGGTAGACAGCAAACATTGGAGGTGTGATGGAGAAGAAAAAGGTAAATGGGAAATTATTTTCTGGGGGTATAATGAGCTGGCAGACTTTAAAGATTCCCTGCAAACTTCTCTGTTAGAGATACTGGGTGAGCAAATTGGTGCAAGTAAGGAAATGATTTTTTGAGCTACGATACAGAATCGGAATTGCCTAGAGGTAGTAAGGCCTTGCTGATTCTAATTATGGAGGCTGCCAAAAAAGCAATTACTTGAAAATGGAAATAAAAGTCTAAACCAACTGTAGGATTAGTGAATATAGTAACAAAGATAAAACAACAGGAACTGGGATCTTTAGAAAAGGGTAGGAGGAAATTACATAGAAAAAATGGGAATTGTAGGAACAATGCATGCAGAGGAGGCATGAGGTTTAAAAGAAGGAGGGATTTGAATACAACTGATGTATAATGTTTGCAATTAAAATTATGTTAAAATGGTTTGTTTTTATTTATATAAATGCATGATTGTCTGTCATATGTGATAATTTAATGAAGATGTTTCCTGTTTAAAAAGAAATTATGAATGGATGCTTCACAGTGAGATGTTCCTGAACATTGTACATTGGTGGTGTACTCCACAGGTAGATCTGTTAGCCTCCTTCTAAGCAGACAACTTCCCCATGCTCACAGAGTTAGATGATCCAAGTTTAACACTATCAGCATACCCACAGCAGTTCTGACCAGGTGAGTTAGTGCCTGGAAGAGACTGATGAAGGTTAATAAATGTTCATTTCCCTGATTAGTTTTACTTGATCACGCTTTGCTCTTGAAGTTGATTCTCCTACTACAGAGAGAGCAGTGATGTATGTTATGGGTAAGAGAAGAAAGCTGTAGGTTGGAAGAGTTTCTTGCTGTGATGACTTGAGCTTGCAGCCAAGTGCTAAAGGTATTGAAGAAGATGAGCTGTGGGCATCTATACCTACTGAGTAAGGATATAACTTTTTAATCTGGTGTTGTTAATCTTCTTCCCATTCATCACTGATGGGGCTCGGAACAGAGTCGGCCTAATACCAAGCTCTTTTACACCAAAAACTCTCGAGCTAAGCTGCTACCCACAATGCCCTTCTCCCAGTTAGCTCAGATGTTGTTTGGCACGCAGCCATATAGCAGCGTTTCACCGAGCTCTTCAGCTAAGTGTCATATTTTTATAAAAATGCACTGTCTTTTAAATTTTTTTCTGTTCTCTGTTTCTACCTTATTCACTATATATAGCTCTATCCTCGGGCATCTCTCTTACCATCATTGGTAAACACCCTTCCCTACACTTGTGGTATCTTTGATACCATTGTTGGTATTTCTCTTTCTTTCTGTGTTTTTTTTGGATCTGTTTGTGTACTGGATATGTCTGATAAAAAGGGACTTTGGGGTTCAAACATTGCACTTCCTGCACTGGCAAACTCCCCAACAGCGACTTACATGATGATTGTGTCTATTGTCTGGGGGTTTCCCACTTGTCTGTTAAACCTCCTTGCCAGATTTTTCTAAGCTTCAGTCAGCAGATGCTGAATGAAAGGAAGGACAAGCTTATCTTGAAAGGCATACTATCTTCACCTTTCTCAGAGGCCCTTTCTGTGTTTGAGGTCTCAACCCCTCCTTTGAAGGACAAGAAACGTCCTCATTTCAATCCCTCTTCACCGGCTGCTGATAAGGGTAAGTCCCACAAGCATAAGGCCCACAAGTCTTCTACGGAGCATAAGATCGCTCCCTCGGCTTCGACTATTTCGGTTCCGAGCTCAGCTCCAGTGGCCTCTCTGGACATTACCATGACTTCTATGTCGGTGCCGCCTTCAGCACCGACATCTACAGTACCAACTTCGGCTCCAACACTATTGTCTTCGGTAGCCTTGGCACCGACCTCACCCCTCTCCGTACTGAAGTCTGTTCCGACTATCTCCTCGGAGCCGATTATGACTTCTACTCCAGGTATTTCTTTGGCACTTGAGTCCATTTTCAGCACCATTAGTGCCCCTACTACCTGTCTCCAAGTTGAAATCTTCGGTGCTGACATTTCCACCACCACGGACCCAGTACTCCCCATCATTGGACCTGTTTTTAGGCCAGGCTTATAGCCTTTTTTTTGGATCGACCTGACTCCCCTTCCCGAGTGTCTGTAAGGTCAACCAGAAGTCTGTGAGTTGGATGTGGTGCACCTGTTTGATCAGTTGTTGATAGCCAGAGGGATTACATATTTTCCAAAAACCCATCCCACTTTGGGTTTTGGGTCTATTGCCCCCTTGACTCCTACTTATTCTCCTTCCTTGGATCTTTCGGTTCCAAGGCCCATAGTTCCGACTTCCTTGGTAGGAACCCTTTCCTCGCTGCTGACAGTGACTCTCTGAAGCTTTGAGGCCCCCCCTCTGGGTTTCGGTTCCTACGGAACTGTCCCTTCCTCAATCTCATGATTGGGGGGGGGGGGCGGAACCCTCGGTTCCCAGTACAGTTCCAAGTTTATCGTCTCTGTCCTCGGATCCGGCGGCACCTGCCCCAATCTTGCTTGAGGCTCCGTCCCCGGGAGCAGGCCGCGTGGAGCGTGGTGTGACTCTGGTTTCAGGCTCCCATTCCTCTTCGGGCGGACTGGCATTCCGGGTGATGGAGAGGGTGCTTGCTGCTGGAAGCGCTCCTCCTACATCAGATCTTCCCTCTGCTCCCTCTGAGCTACAGCTACCATGGGCCACCTCCCCAGAACACCAAGAGCACAAGCCTCAGGAAACCCCTGTCCAGGGTAATCTCCCTTCCGAGTCTTCTTCATGTGCTCCCACTGAAGAACCTCCTTTGAAGAAGGCGTGCAAGAGGAAACGCATTCACTCCCCGGAGGAGTCCCTCACTCAGGATATGGATTACAATGATGGAGAAGGGTCCCCACGGTCACCCCCTGATGATGTCTCCTTTGGAGACATCCTGGAAATATTGAAGCAGAGGGGTGATTGGAAGCCCTCCAGTCTTTCTTTGGAGTCGTCCATCTTCCTGCAGGCTTTCCGCTCTCGGCCTTCTACTTCTTAGGTGACCCCACCTGCCGATGAGTTTGTCCAGCTCATCGTGCAGTGTGCGTGGAAGGACACTGATTCCATTGAGGCCATTCCCCGGAGACCAGACAAGATTCTTTCCCCACCAGAGGAACAGCCCCATTGGTCTAGAGGCTTGCCAGTAGAAGCTATGGTGGTGGCAGCGGCCACAAGAAAGGACCTTGCGGAGGGAACTCCTACTTTCCACCCACCCAACAGAGTCCCTGGCAGTGTACACATTAGGGAAGTGATTCTTTGCTTCAGAGACCTTTGTAGTCAGGTCTGTGAATTACTTAGCACATTTTACAAGGCTCCAAAGACATCTCATCTCGGAACTTTCTGGAGCCCTCACAGGTTAAGTTTCTGACGGGTCACGCAACAAAGTTGCTTCTCAGCTTGCAACCCTAGAGTCTATCTCCAACCCGTCCATGAGGTTGCTATCCCACGCAACCAAAGGGGTGGCTAGAGCTGCGGGTGCAGGCGTAGTTATGAGATGCCACGCCTGGATGCACATTTATGACCTTGCAGACTCCAAGTCTTTTTTTCTTGAACGCCCCTATCGAACAGTCCACTTTGGTTCTAAAGTGAAGGACACACTGGCCAGGTGCGAACAAGACAGAAAGACCTTGTCTGCCATTGGCCTACGTTTTTCCAAACCTCAGTGCTCTTTCTTCAAGAACCAGAGGAGTGGAAAGATATGGCACAAAAAATCTCAAGGCCCTTTCCGCAATGCACGTGGTGAGGATTCCCCCAGAGGCAGAGGGGGTTCCAGTGGTGGAAGATGCCCCTTTAGGGGCAGAGTGGGTCCCCAAAACCAAGACTCCAGGGATTTTTTCTCCGGATGACCTTATCAGTGCTCCTAAAGTGCTTGCCCGATTGCTTTCCTTTGGAAGCAGTTGGGGCTCGTTGTTCTGTCCACCAAACTGCCTGGCACTCTATTACAAACGATTGGTGGGTGCAGAGAATAATTTCCAGAAGCTATTTATATCCCTCTAATATCGTGCCCAAGACCTTCAAAATGCTTCCCGATGTTCCACCCAGTCAAAGGGAAGAGGCAGCTTCAGAGATAAGAAAGCTGTGTCAAAATCCAGTCATCCAACCAGTCCCCCCAGACCAGTGTGGATCCGGTTTCTACTCAAGATTCTTTTTGATGCCAGAAAAGACTGGGGACTGGAGACCCATTTTGGATCTCAGCCAATTAAACAAGTCAGCATTGCTAACCAAATTCCGCATGGTCATGATTTCTCCCTTTTCTTCGGGAGGGTGTTTGGATATGCTCGATAGACCTCCTGGATGTGTATTACCACATCAAAATGGACAAGCGCTTCAGGAGTCTCCTTCACTTCCAGCTGGGAGCCAATCATTACTAATTCAGAGCCCTGCCATTCGGTCTCTAGACGGCCCCCAGAGTGTTCACGAAATGCCTAGCAGTAGTAACGGCTCATCTGAGACTTAAGGGATTCCAGGTGTTTTCATATTCAGACGATTGGCTCCTCTCCACCCCCACCAAGCATCTACTGATCATGGCCCTCCGCTACACTCTCGCACTGGCAGAGTTTCTAGGCATCACAGTCCATTGGGAAAAATCCAATCTTCATGCTGCCCAGCAATTAGAATTTATAGGAGCGGTATTCAATACTCAAACAAGCCAGGTCTCTCTCCCACCTCACAGGTAAGTGATACTCTGTCAAAGGAAGGTGCCAGCAAGGGAGGTTCTACAGGCTCTGTGGTCTATGGTAGTAGCCATCCTGATTGTTCCTCTGGCAAGATTGCATAGGAGACTGTTACAGTGGCTCCTTTTATCCCAGTGGGTGTCCAATTTTCATCCTCTAAACTCATAGATCCTCATCACCAATTCCTGCAAGCAAAATCTTCTTTGGTGGCTGAGGACAGACGAAAATCTTTGGTGCCACCCCTTCCAGACTCCCCAACCCAATACCATGGTGATCACAGATGCTTCACTGATAGGGTGTGGGGGGGGGGGGCATTGGGCCAACTTGCATATCAACATTTTGGATTTGAGAGCGGTGATGTTAGCGTTGTAGACACTTCATCCGCTCCTTGCATTGGGATAGATTGCAGTCCAGTCAGACAATATGTCTGTAATCTGGTACATAAACTAGTAAGGACCAAATCCTACCCCCTGTGTCGATAGGCCATGAGAATTTGGCATTGGGCGGTAGCTTCCAACCGCTTTCTTATAGCAACTCATATGTCGGGAAGCTCCAACTTGATTGCGGACAGACTGAGCAGATGCATCCTTCTTCCACACGAGTGGTCTTTCAACCCGAACATGACGGCAGAAAGTTTCAGCCGTTGTGGCCAGCCTTGATGTGATCTTTTTGCTTCCCCTTCAAACAAATGCAGCAGCTTCTTTGCCCTCTTCCCCCCACACGGGGAGTCGCTGAGAGATGCCTTGACTCACGATTGGCCCGCAGGTCTCCTGTATGCTTATCCTCCAATACCTTTGATGCCCCTATTTTTAAAGTAAGCAATTCGGTTGAGATGCAAACTGATCCTCATTGCCCCCTTTTGGCCTCTGCAAGTATGGTTACCCTATCTCCGGCCTCACCTATTACAACCTCCATGGATTCTGGATGCTCGTTAGGAAATAATCTCTCACCCCCAAGGGTTGACTCCCCAAATCTGTCCACACTCAAGCTGGCAGCTTGGTTTCTCCACTTCCATTAGTCGCCAGGCAGTGAACACTTTCCTCACCCGTTCACGATATTATTCTGGCCTCCCATAAACCATCTACTAGGAAACTCTACAGAGACAAGTGGAAAATGTTCGCTATCTGGTCTAATAATCAGATGCTAGATCCTTTTTAAACTCCTGCAGCTACCTTTCCGAGTTGTTTGACAATGGGGCATAAGCTTCAACTATTTGATTCCACTTCGCAGCTATCTCCAATTTTCATAACTGTTCAGATGGCAATGTTCTTCGTGTTTCACTGTTGCAGACATTACATTTGTGTAATCCTGCTGGCAGGTTTCCCTCAGTCGCCCTGAATTCCATAGTCTTGGGTCCTGCATCGGCTGCTGTCGCCCCTTCCCTGATGTCAGGTTGTCAGGGGTATAATAGATGCGGCCGACGCCATTTTCTTCAGTCTTTCTTGGTGCCCGAAGCAGAAGCAGTTCGTAAGTGCCAGTCGGCCGACTCATGAGATTTTCGTGTTCGAGTTTCAGATCCAAAGTCTTCAATAAAGCTAAGTACCCCGTTGGGGAAACTTTTTTCTTGCTCCAGACCGATGTCAGAAAAAGTTAATAATTGTATTTCCTGTGGTAAGCAAATACCTCATAAGGATTTTCACTCTTAATGTCTTCCTTGCCTAGGCCCTGATTACAATGTTCCTGGTTGTCGGTTTTGTGCTAGATTTAACCAACGCACTATTAAGCGTTGGTATGACTTTGCTTTAAACTATTTTGGCCGCCTATTCAATTATCCATAAATGTCATCGGATAGCCATCCGATTACCGGAGTTCATAAAAAACGCAAAGAAAAAGAGAGAGATAACCGAGGTCCAAAACAGATGACGAAGCTTCTTCCAAGCCATTAGCCGGTTCTCAGTGAGGTGCTTTCACAGCCCTGATGCCCGCTACTTTAGAGTCGCAGCCTGCTATCGACTCCCATGTGGAGTCGGCCATGCCGCTGGAATCTCAAGGTATTGGAGCCTTGGATACTATTCCTTCAGATGGGTCCGGAGCCACTGAGTAGGCACCAGCTTCTGAGGGTGTATTCAGACCTAAACATCTTTACATTAAACCTATTTCAGTTTCACAGTTAGACTACATCACCTTCTAAAGCAAAGAAACAAACTCAAGAGCCACGTGGACAGGCCTCTATGCCCAAAAAACAGATGCTCAAAATGGCCGAAGATTTAATTACCTTGATCAGGGGTTTCCATCCCCCTCCTGATAAGAGGCGTAGGCAAGAGACTGACTATGAATCCTCAGATCAGGTTTCCATTTCTTCTGATTCCTCTTCTGATCAGGAATATTTTCTTCCCCCATGAGGATTCTGATGCTGAAGAATCTATTCCTTCAACTTCTCCTCCAGAGGACTATTCTTTTGAGGAAGCCTTGAGGGAGCATTTCCACTGGAAGAGCCAAGATTTTTCAGAATCTAAATGGAGGCTCATGGATTTCCTTTTACTACCTCAACTCAGGCCACTAGCCATTCCACCTATGTTGGACGTTGTAGATGATGTGTTTTCGGAGTCTAGTATTACCCCTGACTCCTTACCTCCAGCTCCTGTTAAGCCTGACAGATATTACAGGGTTCCTGACCCTCATAAATTCCTTTTTAAAAACCCTGCTGCAGACCCAGAAACTATATCACAGGGCCCCAAGGGAGTAAAGGCTTCCGCTGCAAAAAACCCTACCCCATCCGACAGGGATTCTAGGGCACTAGACAGATGGGGAAAAAAGGTATACACATCTGCTACCTTGGCTATAAGGGCCTTAAACTGTCAGTTTCATATTCTCAAATATCAGCAACATGTCATGACATTGCTTAAACTCTGAATGTGCAGAAAACAAGGAAATGCAGGATTTATTGCATGCAGCTGAACAAGTTGGAAAGCATACTTTGCAATGTGGTTTTGATTCTTTAGAGGCCTCCTGCAGGGCCGCAGTTACGGGTTCTGTAATTAGGAGGCCTGCTTGGTTAAAGGAACAAAATCTGCCTGATCATGTCAAGGTTAAATTATTAGACGCGCCTTTACAGCATGATACTTTATTTGGTTTTGAGACAGAAGAGGTGTTAAAGAAAATGGAGGACAAAGCTAAATCTATGCAAACTGTCAAAGATATTTTACAAGTACAACCACCTAGGTTTAGTGGACACTGGCCAACAAAGAGTTGGTCCTTTCCTGTGTCAGACAGACCTCAAAGGGGAAGACCCAGACGGCCTAGAGGCAGATCCCAGGTGCAAGGTTCATACAGGTCAAACCAATGGGGTGCCTCTACCTCCAAAGTTGAAGAAGATAAATCACAACCATACAGGAAACAGTCCCAATGACTTCCCCCTGCCTGCACCAAGCACTTATCTCCTAGTAGCACCTTTAGGGGGAAAATTAGCACTTTTTTCAAAATTGGCACATCATAACCCAGGACAAGTGGGTTCTAAATATCGTGTCACAAGGCTACAAGTTCCATTTCCATACCCTGCCAAAGGCAAACGGCTGGCCAAATCTGCCAAAAATTCAATAGGCAGAGGCACAAAAACAAGTTTCATCCCTCATGGACATGGGGGCCATTCAACAAGTACCAGAGTAAGAGCAGGGACAAGGATTTTACTCGACTGTTCTTGGTACCCAGAAAGGACAAGGCCTGGAGGCCAATACTGGACCTATCTATTCTGAACACATTCCTGGATATAACAAAACTCAAGATGTTGACTTTGCAGCAGCTTCTGCCCATGATGGGCAAGAATGCTTGGCTTATGACTTTAGACCTAAAAGAGGCATACCTGCATGTCCCAATCAGACAAATATGCAGAAGATACCTCAGATTCAAGGCTGGCTCTATGAATTACCAATTCTCAGCACGGCATATCTACTGCACCCAGGGTCTTTACAAAGTGCCTGGCACCAGTAATTGCATTTTGCAGACAGAGGAATACAAATATATCCTTACTTGGACGACTGCCTAATTCAAGCAGAGAACAAGGACATTCTTCAACAGCATCTGGCATTTGTGAAAAAACTTCTAACATGTCTAGGGTACACAGTCACCGAAAAGAAATCAAAACTAGTACCCTCTCAAGAGATAATATTCTTGGGTGCAAGCTTAAATACAACTTCCCAGATGTCTTATCTCACGCCAGACAAACAAAGGCAACTGACTACCTATTTCGAAATGATGGCAACAGAGGCCCAGTTATCTGCAAGAAATATTCTGCAGGCTTTGGGCTTCATGGCATCCTGCATTCTACTAATTCCATATGCAAGACTGCATATGAGGAAACTACAATGGTACCTAAAAAGTGTTTGGATTCAACATTGCCACAGCCTGGAGATGGATTACTCTAATTCCCTGCTGCAACAGCAGTTTCGATGCTGGGCAAGGGCTTGTCACCAAAACAAGGGACATCGATTCACATTACCCCCAGCCAGGCAGACACTAACAACGGATGCATCAGATTATGCCTGGGGAGCCCACATGGCAGGAAGATGCATTCAGGGCACATGGGACTCAAACCAAATGCATCTACATATCAATCAAAAAGAGATGCTAGCTGTTCAAAATGCCCACACAGCCTTCAAGGACCTACTTCATCCAGGACAACTGCTGATAAGGACAGACAACACCACAGTCATGTGGTACATAAACAAGCAGGGAGGCACACATTCATACCCCCTTTGCAGACTAGCCATGACTACTTTGTGGGACACAGCATTGACTTACCAAGTACATCTGCAGGCACAATTCCTGCCAGGAAGGAAAAATACTCTGGCAGACGAACTAAGCAGAAACCTCATGGATCCCCACGAGTGGCAGCTGAATCCACAAGTCTTCAGCATGATAACAAGGAAATGGGGATGCCCGGACATAGATCTATTTGCCTCCCCTCACAACTACCAACTAAAAAGATTCTGCACAAGGATTCATCACAGACAAGCATGGAAACTGGACGCCCTATCTTTCAGCTGGAGAAACCTATCGGTATATGCCTTTCCCCCACTGCCTCTCCTCCCCAAGGTACTCCTAAAGGTCAGACAGGAGAAGAAGCCAAAGATGATACTAATTGCCCCAGACTGGCCAGGCCAGTACTGGTATCCAATACTAAGGAACTTGTCTCATTGCCCAGCTTGGACCTTACCTCAAATACCTCATCTGCTGTCCCAGCAAAATAATCAGATCCTGCACAGCCAACTCAGGACCCTAAACCTGGCAGCATGGCGGATAATGTAGTCATACAAAATGCACCTTGCAGTAAACCTGTGATGGATGTCATTTCTCAGGACCCTAACCCTGGCAGCATGGCAGATAATGTGGTCATACAAAACACACCTGTCAGTAAAGCTGTGATGGATGTCATTTTGGAAGCCAGAAGGCCTAGTACTAGAAAATCTTACGCTGGAAAATGGAAGAGATTCTGTGCTTGGAACCAGGCACAAGGGACTGATACAGCTGTGCCAAACATTCCTCAGATTTTACAATACTGAACTGAGATGCTGGACAAAGGTCTATCTTTTTCATCTGTTAAAATTCATGCCTCTGCCATTTCGGCTCATTACAATACAGAGCCACCAATCTTTTCTCATCCCTTATTAAAACAGTACCTCAGAGGAGCCAAAAATGTAAGGCCTCCAAGGAGATCACCAGTGCCTGCATGGGACCTTAACTATGTCTTAGAAAATCTCACCCTGCCTCCTTTTGAGCCAGCTGCTACTGCTGATATAAAGTTTTTATCTTGGAAAACAGCTCTGCTCCTAGCAATAACTTCTGCAAGATGAAACCCAACATTTATGCCTAAGGTGGTGTCCACTGTGGCTCTTAACCAAACTATTAATCTGCCAACTTTTGATCCAAATCCACAGAACAAAGGGGAGAGAATTATGCATTCTTTGGACGTACACAGACTGCTTAGATTCTACTTGGACAGAACCAAAGGTTTCAGAAAGATAGAGCAATTACTAGTGGCATATGCTGCAGGATCACAAGGAAAGACTATCTCAAAGCAGACTATTTCAAAGTGGATAGGCCACTGCATTCGTTTCTGCTACTTGCACCATGGCAAGCCAGTGCCCAAGGGCATTAGGCCACATTCCACCAGAGCTGCAGCCACTTCAGCAGCCTTTCTCAGGAGAGTACCAACCAAGGACATTTTAGAGGCTGCTACTTGGAATTCAGTGCACACCTTTACAAAGCACTATCATCTACCACTCTACTCTAAATCCAGGGCAGGCTTTGCCACTGCAGTTCTGCAGGGCCTCATAGCCGCTCCTAATGCTGTTTAGCTCCAGCCTCCCATCCATAGCTTTGGGACTCTACCCAAATGTAATGACTGCAACAGTGAAACAAAAAGTACATAGTACAGTTGTGTACACTTACCATAAATGTAGATGTTCGAGTGTATTCACTGTTGCAGTCCAGGTTACCCACCCATCACCCCCCTTTTTTCTTCTGATGGAGCCTATCTTTCCTTCTCTGATTTATACATCCTATGTGGTGTATTTGCTTGTAGATGAAGGTAAAGTTTATATTGGTGCTTGTATTTATATTTATATATATATATATATATATATATATATATATATATATGTGTGTGTGTGTAAAAATATATATATATATATATATATATATATATATATGTCCTTCATGGATGCATCTGCAGTCATAACAACTGGGTTGTCCTGTCGTCAGGCAGCCCTTCAGTCGGCCGGATTCCAAAGTCCGGGTCCGGCTTCGGCTGATGTCGCACTTCACCCGACGTCATCTCTGTTGGTCTTCGGGTATAAAGGCATCAGCCGACGCCATTTTCCTCAGTCTTTCTTGCCGTGCGCCAAGCAGAAGCTGTTCGCAAGTGCCGGTCGGTCGGATCCAGAGATTACTTCTACCGAATACTACTTCAAGACTTCTAAAGCTAAGTACCCGTTGGGGACTCTTTCTTGCCTCAGCCGATGTCAGAAAAAGTTAATAATTGTTTAACCTGTGGGAAACAAATACCTCATAAGGATTTCCACTCTTACTGTCTGCCTTGTTTAGGCCCAGCCCACGACGTAGCAGCCTGTTCGGCCTGTGCTTCTTTCAACCGACGAACGCTTAGGCGTCGGTCGGAGTTTGCTGAACAGTTTTTCGGTTCTGATTTTGCGTATATTATGCCGTCGGATCCTCCGACTACCCAAACTGCTAAAAAACGCAAAGATAAAGACCGACACTCGCAGTCCGCGGTTTCGGCCGAAACCAAGGTTAAGCAAACATGAGTGTCTCGGTTTCGGCCGAAACCGAGAAAACTGATCAGAATACAGCAGAATCTATCACTACCACTGAGGCCCCTGCTACTTCTCTTGAATCCGCCACAGAAATTTTATCCACTACGGTGGTTGCCACTGACTTATCAGACACCATTCCCTTGGATGTGTCTACCCCAGCACGTGGTGCTGCTAGGCCTCCAGCAGCCATGTCCATTAAGGCCTTTGCCAGGGCCAAAGCAGCCAAAACTGCTAGAACAGTGCCTGCTAAACCCCCTACAACCCGGCCCTCTTCTAGTTCACAAATGCTTACTCTGGCAGAAGATTTAATTTCATTAATTAGGGGATCTCAATCTCACCCAGACAGGGCCTCTCAGCCCCCAGAGAAGAGACCTAGGGCAGAGCCCCCCGAGCCTGTGTCCTCTGATGATTCTGCTGATGAATCAGACATAACAGACCAGCCAGAGGCTCCTTTCTCCAATTTTGAAGACTCAGATGCTGAAGAATCCATTCCAGCTGCCTCCCCACCAGAAGAATTTTCCTTTGGGGAAACCTTACATGCCATGCGAGAGCAGTTCCAATGGCAGCAGCAGGATTTCTCAGACTCCAGAAAAGACTTAGAACCTTTCTGCACCTTCCACAACACAGGCCCTTAGCTATACCTCCTGTGCTCTCTGTAGTGGATGATGCCTTCAATGATGTCTGCTCTGCACCAGATTCTTTACCTCCAGCCCCTGCCAAACCAGACAGATTTTACAGGGTACCAGACACTCATCACCACCTTTACAAGGCCCCACTTGCAGACCCCGAAACTATATCTCAGGGTCCCAAGGCAGTAGCGACCACAGCTAAAACCCTATTCCTTCTGAAAGGGAAGCCAGGTCTTTAGACAGATGGGGCAAAAAGGTTTACACTTCAGCTACTCTCTCAGCTAGAGCTTTAAACTGTCAGTTTCACATGATACAATACCAAGAGTTTATGCTTGATCAGTTAACAAATAAGCTATCCTCTGATGAATCAATTGATAAGAAATATGTATTAGAAATGGTAAATAACATACAACAGGTTAGTAACCATTCCTTAAAATGTGGCTATGATGCACTGGAGGCTTCATTTAGATCAGCCATGACTGGCACAGTGATAAGAAGGCATGCATGGCTAAAGGAACAAGCTTTACCGGATCATGTTAAAGCTAAGTTATTAGATGCTCCTATGGATAAGACCAGCTTGTTTGGTACACCTGCCCAGCAGGTAATGAAGAAAATGGAAGAAAAGGCAAAATCTGTTCAAACGGTTAAAGATTTCTTGCAGGTCCAACCCCCAAGGTTTAGCAGGAACTGGCCTGCCAAAAATTGGTCCTTTCCTGACTCCACTAGATCCCAAAGGGGCAGGAATAGACGTTCCAGAGGCAGAAACCAATCCAGAGGAGGTGCCTACAGAGGTCGACAGTGGCAAGGTAACAACAGAGGCACAGACACAACCACTGCCACTACAACAACACAGCCACAGTGACTTAACTCTAATTCCGCCTACCAGGGAACAAATAGCAGCTCCATTAGGCGGCAAATTAACCTTATTTTCAAAGAACTGGCACTATATCACAAAAGACAAGTGGATTTTACAAACCATAGATCAAGGTTACCGGTTCCACTTCCACACTTTACCAGTCAAAAGAGGAATGCCAAATCTACCTCCAAATCAAAAAACAGGGGCTCTACAACAGATAATGCAGTTAGTAAACATGAGAGCTGTGGAAAGAGTGCCAACAACAGAACAAGGAAAGGGATTCTACTCAAGACTATTCCTAGTTCCAAGAAAGGAAAAAAGTTGGAGACCTATTCTCGACCTGTCCACCTTAAATACATACATCATTGTCCCAAAATTCAAAATGCTGACCCTACAGCAACTTCTTCCCATGCTGGGCAAGGAGTGTTGGCTGGTAACTCTAGATCTCAAGGAGGCATACCTGCACGTCCCCATTCGACCAATCTGCAGAAGATACCTCAG
The DNA here is from genome assembly GCF_019279795.1 of Protopterus annectens. NCBI lineage: Eukaryota > Metazoa > Chordata > Ceratodontiformes > Protopteridae > Protopterus > Protopterus annectens. The sequence goes on along the minus strand of NC_056750.1, from coordinate 840,583,243 downwards.
ATTTCTTGCAGGATCAGAGCATTATCAATTCTCAGCATTGCCCTTTGGCTTATCTACTGCCCAGAGTATTCACAAAATGCCTGGCATCAGTAATCGCCCACTGCAGACTACAGGAATTCAAATTTACCCATACCTGGACGACTGCCTGCTACAAGGGGACAACAAAAGCAAGCTGACAACAGATTTACAAAGGGTCATTTACTTGCTACAAGCACTGGGATACACAGTCAATTTACAAAAATCAAGGCTGATACCATCCCAGACAAGGACATTCTTGGGCTGAATTGGACACAGTAAAACAAATGGCTTTCCTAACTGCAGAAAAACAAAGAGAACTCCTCTTTACTTCTTGGCACTAACAAAACAGAACAAGTTAACAGCAAGAAAAGTACTGCAGGCCTTGGGCTTCATGGCATCATGCATAATCTTGGTCCCACTTGCCAGACTACATATGAGAAAACTACAGTGGTATCTAAAGAATTTATGGTCCCAACACAGGCACAGCCTAGAAACAGAAATTCCACTAATTCCATGCTTAAAACAGGAGTTCCTATGGTGGGCTCAAGCATGCCAGTCAAACCCAGGGCTACCCTTTCGCAGATGTCAAGCAAGCCAGACCATCACAACAGACGCTTCAGACCTAGGATGGGGGCCCACATGCTGGACAAATGCGTGCAAGGATTGTGGACGAGGATCAACTTCACCTGCACATCAACCTAAAAGAAATGCTGGCAGTAAAACTGGCAATCCAAAACTTCAGACCATTTCTCAAAGAGGGCCAGTTGATGATAAGGACAGACAACACCACAGTCATGTGGTACATCAACAAACAGGGAGGCACTCACTCATACTCCTTATGCAGAATGACTTTGGAGCTGTGGAACCTGGCACTCAGCTACAACATCCAGTTACAGGCAATATTTGTACCGGGAAAAGAAAATACTCTAGCAGACATATTAAGCAGAACCACATCGGATGCCCACGAATGGATGCTACACCCGGACATCTTCAAGACCATCTCAAAGAAATGGGGAATGCCTCAGATAGATCTATTTGCTTCCCCTCTCAATCACCAGCTCAAAAAGTTCTGCACAAGGACATTCCACCCACTAGCATGGAAAGTGGATTCGCTCTCCTTCAGCTGGAAAGGCCTAACAGCATATGCATTCCCACCGCTTCCCTTGATACACAAGGTATTACTAAAAATCAAGGAAGAACGTCCAAGGATAATCCTAATAGCTCCAAACTGGCCAAGACAACACTGGTACCCACTGCTGAGGAGCATGTCTCAGAACAATATGTGGCCAATAGCCCTGATGCCTTTGATGTTAACTCAGAACAACTACAGCATCATGCATCCAAACCTAAAAACGTTGCAACTGACTGCATGGAACATCACATAGCAGCAGCTAATCCAGAACTTTCCCAAAGAGTTAAAGACATTATTCTTGAAGCCCGCAGACCTTCAACAAGAAGGAACTATGCAGGAAAATGGAAAAGGTTTGTCATTTGGAGTACTGAAAGAGGAAAAGATGTGTCAAACATAGATATGCCTAACATTCTGGAGTATCTGGCAGAACTTCTTCATTCAGGCCTGTCCTACTCCTCCATCAAGATACATGCATCAGCTATATCAGCAGAATACAGCTTTGATCCACCTGTTTTTTCACACCCACTACTCAGACAGTTCCTCAGAGGAATCAAGAATGTAAAACCTCCAAGGAAACCACCATTACCAGCTTGGGACTTGAACTTTGTGCTAGAAAAGTTGACACTATCACCCTTTGAGCCAGCAGCAACAGCAGACCTACAGCATCTATCGTGGAAAACCGCCTTCCTACTGGCAATAACCTCAGCCAGGAGGGTTTCTGAACTCCAGGCCCTAATGGCAGTACAACCCTTCCTAATCTTCCATCAAGATAGAGTGTCCATGAGGACTAATCCTACATTTATGCCTAAGGTGGTATCCAGAGTGTCCTTAAACCAGGCAATCCACCTACCTACCTTCTTTCCCAACCCACAAAACAGAGGGGAAAGAATACTGCATACCTTGGATGTACATAGACAGCTACGCTACTACCTGGACAGAACAAAAAGTAGCAGAAAAACTGATCAGCTTTTTGTAGCCTATGCAACAGGAAGGGAAGGGAAAGCTATTTCCAAACAGACAATCTCCAAATGGATAGGAAATTGCATACGATTCTGTTACTCCTTCCATGGAAAACCAATTCCACAGAACATAAGACCTCATTCTACAAGGGCAACAGCCACTACCACAGCCTTTTTACGAGGAGTGGCAACCAAAGACATTATTGAGGCGGCTACATGGACCTCCGTGCATACATTTGCCAAGCATTATAATTTGCCTCTATATTCCAGATCCCGAGCAGGGTTTGCCACTGCTGTACTGCAAGGGATCCTAAACACACCATAATCTAGTTTCTTCCTCCTCCCCTAGTTGGCTATGGTATTCTACCCAGTTGTTATGACTGCAGATGCATCCATGAAGGACATAGTACAGTTTTGTACCTACCATAAATGTAGATGTCAGAACTGGATAGCATCTGCAGTCAGGATTACCCTCCCTCCTTCCCCTCTGTGGTACTCCTAGGGTGTTTGCCCTCCTAATAGCTAGCTGGTGGGGGGAGTCTTTTATGGTGTATTTGTTGTATATATGTACATACATGCTTATTTTTTGTGTTTACCACTATCTTTTTGGAAACATTGGCATTTATCCAAACTTTTTAGCCTTCAAGAGGGCTACTGGCATCTGGGGCAAGAAACACTGAGGAAAATGGCGTCGGCTGATGCCTTTATACCCGAAGACCAACAGAGATGACGTCGGGTGAAGTGCGACATCAGCCGAAGCCGGACCCGGACTTTGGAATCCGGCCGACTGAAGGGCTGCCTGACGACAGGACAACCCAGTTGTTATGACTGCAGATGCTATCCAGTTCGGACATCTACATTTATGGTAGGTACAAAACTGTACTATATACATATATATATATATGTATATATATATATATATATATATATATATATATATATACATTTTGCCTACCCTTTTAGGGGGCACCTGACATCTGGGGCAAGAAAAACTAAAAGCAATGGCGTTGGCCCCATCTTTTATACCCCCTGATGACCTGACGTCAGGGAAGGGGTGACAGCGGCCGCTGCAGGACCCGGGACTTTGAGGTTCGGGCTGACTGAGGGCGACCTGCCAGCAGGATCGCCCAAATGTAATGACTGCAACAGTGAATATACTCGAACATCTACATTTCTGGTAAGTGTATACTGTACTTTTTATATACTTTCTAATTTACTCTTCTACTTTTTAGAATTCCGTATTTGCTCAAGGCTTTTGCTATCTACCTTATGCGTGTATACATTTTACAATATATTTGCAGGTAACTTTCTTATATGCTCTCTCTCAAAATTACATTTTTTTGTTATTCAGTGTTTCCTTTATGTACCACAGGATGAGACTGAAATTGATCACTTGTGATCAGTGCTCTACCTTGGTTAACAAATTCAAATAAATAAATTATTCTTGACCAAGGCAGCCATGGCACACTCTACTAATGAGTTTAAGCACTTACCCACAATGACAAGTACTTCATACAAATCTTTACTAACACATCAGCAGGACAGGATTTTCTGTACCAGTCTCAGAATTCTGAATTTTTTCAGCAGGGATTATAAAATATTGATTACTGGAAGAAACTCATTTTTACCACAAGTATTACTTATCTTAAATAAGTGAAAAAAAAGTAATGCAAAAAAAAATTCCCTTCAGCAATGGAAGAGATGTATTTCATTGATTTTCATAAGGTGCGGAACCTCCAAATTGCTCATTCAACAATAATTGGATTACTTTACATTTGGTAGTGAATGGTTACTCTGCAAAGTCCGTGTAATTTGCAGTGTCTGTTTATATATACCAGCTTTTCCATAGCTTGTAGGAGTTGATTTCATAAACCATTCCAACGTTTTATATTTAAGACGTCTGAAAAAGAAGACATTACTCTCTCACGGGATTTTTTAGTAGTGTGGTAGAGATATTCAGTTCAGTTCTTTCAACTTGCAGAGTCCTTAGAACTAAAGTACTATTGATGTTGTCCTTTTCATTCTTCCTCACGACTGGGTCATAGATCTAACCCTTGGATTTGACTCGGCCACATTTCTACAGACTAGGCTTCAAGTCTCAAGCTCCCCACTCTACCCATAATGCTGTAACCTTTGCCCAGCCATCTCAGATCTCATTTGCCACCAGCCGTGACAGACATTTATGTCCTTCAAGGATGCATCTGCAGTCCTAACATATGGGTTGTCCTGCCTCAGGCAGCCCTTCGGTCGGCCGGATTCCAAAGTCTGGGTCTGGCCTCGGCGGTCTGGCCTCGGCTGATGTCGCACTTCACCCGACGTCATAGCTGCTGTTTATTGGGTATAAAGCCATCAGCCGACGCCATTTTCCTCAGTCTTTCTTGCCGCACGGTGCCCGAAGCAGAAGCTGTTTGCAAGTGCCGGTCGGTCAGAACCAGAGATTTCTACCACCGAAGACTTCTAAAAAGCTAAGTACCCCGTTGGGGACTCTTTCTTGCCTCAGCCGATGTCAGACAAAGTAAATAATTGTTTAACTTGTGGGAAACAAATACCTCATAAGGATTTCCACTCTTACTGCCTTCCTTGCTTAGGCCCAGACCACGACGTATCAGCTTGTCTAGCCTGTGCTTCCTTCAACTGACGGACACTTAGATGTCGGTCGGAGTTTGCAGAGGAGTTTTTTGGTCCCGCTTTTGCATACAAAATGCCGTCAGAGACTCCGACTACTCAATTAGCTAAAAAACGCAAGGAAAAGGACCGACACTCGCGGCCCGCGGTTTCGGCTGAAACCACGGTTAGGACAACCGCGAGTGTCTTGGTTTCGGCTGAAACCGATCCCCCGGTTCTTCCTTCGGCCGAAAGCATGCCTCCGATAGCCGAGGCCTCACAGAGCATGGCTGAATCTGCTACTGAATTTACTGCTACAGAAGCAGTCACCCAGGATTTGTCAGACACTATTCCTTTAGACATTTCTACCCCTGCACGTGGGGCTGCTAGACCCCCTGCTTCTATGTCTATCAAGGCTTTTGCCAGGGCTAAAGCAGCTAAATCTTCTAAGGCCTTACCTGCTAAAACTCCTTCACATAGGCCTACCTCTAGTTCCCAAATGCTCAGCCTGGCTGAGGATCTCATTTCTTTGATCAGGGGATCCCAACCTCACCCAGACAGGGCCTCTCAGCCCCCTCCAGACAAGAGGCCTAGGACTGAACCCCCGGAACCTGTCTCTACAGATTACTCCTCGGATGACTCAGACATTTCAGACCCTCACGAAGGCCCATATTCTCCTTATGAGGATTCTGATGCAGAAGACTCCATTCCTTCTGCTTCTCCTCCTGAAGAATTTTCCTTTGGGGAAACTTTGCATGCTATGAGGGAACTCTTCGAATGGCAGGGCCAGGATTTTTCAGATTCAAGGAAAAGGCTTAGGACCTTTTTACACTTACCACAGCATAGGCCTTTAGCCATTCTGCCAGTACTAGCAGTTGTTGATGATGCATATAATGATGTCTGTACTGCCCCTGATTCTCTTCCTCCGGCCCCTGCCAAACCAGACAGATATTACAGGGTCCCGGACACACATTACCATTTGTATAAGGCTCCTGTTGCAGACCCTGAAACCATTTCACAGGGCCCTAAAGGTGTGGCAGCTGCCTCTGCCAAAAACCCTCTTCCCTCTGAAAGGGAATCTAGAGCATTAGAGAGATGGGGTAAAAAGATTTATACTTCTGCTACTCTTTCGGCCAGGGCCTTGAACTGTCAATTTCACATGATTCAGTACCAGGAATTTTTGTTGGACCAGATAAACAAAAAACTGTCTTCTCCTGAACCTGTAGATCGCAAGTCCCTTCAGGATTTGGTACATAACTCTCAGCAGGTCAGTAACCATTCCTTAAAATGTGGCTATGATGCACTGGAGGCTTCCTTTAGATCAGCTATGACTGGAACAGTGATTCGAAGGCATGCCTGGTTAAAAGAACAATCCTTACCAGACCATGTTAAGTCAAAACTTCTAGATGCTCCCATGGAGAAACAAAGTTTGTTTGGCTCCCCTGCACAGGAGGTTCTAAAGAAGGTAGAAGAAAAAGCAAAATCTGTCCAAACAGTCAAGGATTTCTTACAGGTCCAACCTCCGAGGTTTAGCCGAAATTGGCCTTCGAAGAATTGGTCCTTTCCAGACAACTCCAGAGCCCAGAAAGGCAGAAATAGACGCCCCAGAGGCAGAGGTCAATCTAGGGGTGCCTACAGGGGACGTCAGTGGCAACCTACCAACCAGAGAAATACTGCCACAGATTCAACTACAACCACTTCCACAGGGCAGACACAATGACTTGGCTCTAGTTCCGCCTACCAGGGAACAACTGGAAGCACCTTTGGGCGGAAAGCTAGCCTTATTCTCCGACAACTGGCATTACATTACTGGAGACAAATGGACTTTACAAACAATAGACAAGGGCTACAGGTTTCACTTCCACACTCTACCAAAAAAGAGAGGAATGCCAAACCTACCACCAAGCCAAAAAACAGACGCTCTAAGACAAGTGGGTTGGGAGGGTGGCCTAATGGTTAAGGTGTTTGCCTTACAAACACAAGGTACAGGGTTTGAATCTCACAGGGGGATAATTGGCTAGGCTTAAAATGGCTCGCAAGAGCAGTTAGCCTAGTACTAATCTATGAACTATGAACTATAAGTCAACAACTTACTAAGGATGAGAGCTATAGAAGAGGTACCACCTATGGAACAAGGCCAAGGATTTTACTCCAGGCTTTTCCTTGTACCAAAAAAAGAAAATCAATGGAGACCTATTCTAGACTTGTCCGCACTGAACACATACCTCATTGTTCCAAAATTCAAAATGCTGACCCTCCAGCAGCTTCTTCCCATGCTGGGCAAGGAGTCTTGGCTGGTGACTCTAGATCTCAAGGAGGCATACCTGCACGTCCCTATACGACCAGATTGCAGAAGACACCTCAGATTTTTTGCAGGATCAGAGCATTATCAATTCTCAGCATTGCCTTTTGGCTTATCTACTGCGCCCAGAGTATTCACGAAATGCCTGGCATCAGTAATTGCTCATTGCAGGCTTCAGGGAATTCAAATTTACCCATACCTGGACGACTGCCTAATACAAGCGGACAACAAGGCAAAATTAACAAAAGATTTGGAAAATGTCATACAACTGTTGCAAGCCTTGGGATACACAGTCAACATGCAAAAGTCAAGACTAGTACCATCCCAAAGGATAACATTCTTGGGTGCAAAACTGGATACATCAACCCAGATGGCTTTTCTCACAGAAGAAAAACAAAAGCAACTACCAGCCTACTTCATGACATTAACAACACAAACTCGGCTTACTGCAAGGAAAGTCCTGCAAGCCCTGGGCTACATGGCATCATGCATAATATTGGTTCCACATGCCAGGCTACATATGAGAAAGCTACAATGGTATCTAAGGAATGTATGGTCTCAACACAAGCACAGTCTAGAAGCCCAGATTCCAATAATTCCATGCCTGAAGCAAGAATTCCTGTGGTGGGCTCAGGCCTGTCAGTGGAACAGAGGCTTGCCTTTCCACAAACCTCATCCAAGCCAGACCATCACCACGGACGCCTCAGACCTAGGATGGGGGCACACATGGTGGACAAGTGTATTCAAGGCCTATGGACTCAAGACCAGCTGAATCTACACATAAATCTAAAGGAGATGCTGGCAGTGAAAAATGCGATCCAGGCATTCAGACCACTCCTTCAAACGGGGTCATCTGCTGATAAGGACCGACAATACCACAGTCATGTGGTACATCAACAAACAGGGAGGTACACATTCATATCCTCTATGCCGGATGGCAATGGACCTGTGGAATGTGGCCCTGAATCTCAACATTCAACTTCAGGCCAGATTTGTACCAGGAAAAGAAAATTCTCTTGCAGACACCTTAAGCAGAACTACCACGGATGCTCACGAATGGATGCTGCATCCAGATATCTTCAAAGCCATAACAAAGAAATGGGGACTACCAGACATAGACCTTTTTGCCTCCCCACACAACCACCAATTGAAGAAATTCTGCACAAGAGCATACCACCCACTTGCTTGGAGGGTGGACTCCCTTTCCTTCAGCTGGAAAAACCTGACAGCATATGCATTTCCATCTCTTCCCTTGATGTACAAAGTTCTACTGAAGATCAGAGAGGATCAGCCAAGGGTAATCCTGATAGCTCCAGACTGGCCCAGGCAACATTGGTACCCGCTACTGAGAAGCATGTCTTGGACACACGCATGGCCTCTACCTTTATGTCCTTTACTTCTAACACAGGACAGCTACAAGATCCTACATCCAAACTTGAAAACACTGCAGCTAGCTGCTTGGAATATTGCATAAAACAAAATAACCCAGGTTTATCCCAGAGGGTTAAGGACATTATCCTGGAGGCACGCAGACCTTCCACAAGGAAGACTTATTCAGCCAAGTGGAAAAGATACCTCATTTGGAGTGCAGCAAAGGGAGAAAATGTCTCATTGGCAAACATAGCACACATCCTGGAATATTTAGCAGAACTGTTCCACAATGGCCTGTCTTACTCCTCCATTAAGATTCATGCATCAGCAATTTCAGCAGAATACAACATGGATCCTCCTGTCTTCTCTCATCCTCTACTCAGGCAGTTCTTGAGAGGAATCAAAAATGTAAAACCTCCAAGGAAACCACCTTTACCTACATGGGATCTCAACTTTGTGCTGGAAAAGTTAACACTTCCTCCTTTTGAATCAGCAGCAACAGCAGAATTACAGTTCTTGTCTTGGAAAACTGCTTTCCTACTAGCAATCACTTCAGCAAGAAGGGTATCTGAGTTACAGGCATTAATGGCAGTACAACCCTTCCTTATCTTCCATCAGGACAGAGTCTCTCTGAGAACTAACCCTACCTTTATGCCAAAAGTGGTCTCCAGAGTATCATTGAACCAAGCGATTCATTTACCTACATTCTTCCCCAATCCACAGAACAGGGGGGAAAGACTACTACATACCTTGGATGTGCACAGACAATTACGCTACTATCTGGACAGAACTAAGACCAGCAGAAAAACTGACCAGCTTCTGGTAGCATATGCAACAGCAATGCAAGGAAAAGCAATTTCAAAACAATCTCAAAATGGATAGGAAATTGCATTCGATTTTGTTACTCTTTTCATGGAAAGACAACTCCTGAAAATATCAGACCTCATTCCACAAGAGCTACAGCCACCACTACAGCTTTCCTACGAGGAGTGGCTACCAAAGACATTTTAGAAGCTGCTACTTGGAGCTCTGTGCATACATTTGCCAAGCATTATAATCTTCCCTTATATTCTAGATCCCGAGCAGGTTTTGCAACTGCTGTTTTGAAAGGGATCTTAACTACACCATCTTTATCTTAGTGCCTCCTCCCCCAGTTTGGCTATGGTATTCTACCCATATGTTAGGACTGCAGATGCATCCTTGAAGGACATAGTACAGTTTTGTACCTACCATAAATGTAGATGTCCGATAGGTATGCATCTGCAGTCAGGATTACCCACCCTCCTTCCCCTCTGTGGTATTCCTAGGGTATTTACCCCTCTTTTAGCTAGCTGGGGGAATCTATTATGGTGTATTTGTTTGTATATATGTATATTTATATATATATATATATATATATATATTTTCTTATATTGTTTGCTCTCTACTGTTTGGAATTATTTGCATTTATCCAAATTTAGCCTTACCAGAGGGCACGTGGCATCTGGGGCAAGAAACACTGAGGAAAATGGCGTCGGCTGATGCCTTTATACCCAATAAACAGCAGCTATGACGTCGGGTGAAGTGCGACATCAGCCGAGGCCAGACCCAGACTTTGGAATCCGGCCGACCGAAGGGCTGCCTGAGGCAGGACAACCCATATGTTAGGACTGCAGATGCATACCTATCGGACATCTACATTTATGGTAGGTACAAAACTGTACTTTTTCCTTGCAGTCACAGGTTCATTAAATTGTGGGATTCTTCCAACTTTTTACTCTCAGCTTAGTGTAATTTTATTGTTTCTCTTTTTCTTCATCCTCCCCTCTCACTAGTCTTTTTAAAGCGTTAGGGGCTTCTCTTAGAGCTTAGATTCAGCTTTTCATTGGATTTTTCCAGTTGTGCATAGGGTACAGTGCTACTCTTCTTTTAGTCTGTTTGGGGTCTTTTTCTTTGTGCATGTGTGTGGTGCTCATTGCAGTCACTATGTCGGAGAAACCAACTGGATTTAAGCGCTGCTTAGAATGTGGACTCAAGATTCCACATTCTGAGGCGCACAACCATTGTGTTTTATTGTCTTGGTCCTGAACATCTGCAGTCAGCATGTAAGATGCGTAAGGCATTCAATCCCTGGGCCGTCGTCAACCATAAAAATAAGTTGGTCTTGAAAGGGCTTTTGCCTTCTGAGTCTCTTTCTCCAGGGGCTTTGACCCCCTCAGAGTGTGGTAGGGTCTTCAGACTTCAGGAAATGCCCATGCAAGTACTCCAGGCTTCTTCTGAGCCACCATACAAGCATTTCAAGCCCTTGGATCAGACTTTACAGGATTCTAGACCTAATTTTGCCCCAGTGGATACAAAGTGCTACTCAGATCCTACTGGTGCTTAGATGTCAGAGCTCTCCAAAACTGTCCACTTGTTCTTCCTGTTTCACTGTTGCAGTCATTACATTTAGGTAATCTGCTGGCAGGTTGCCCTCAGTCGGCCTGATTAACAATGTCTTGGGTCCTGCATCAGTTGCTGTCCCTTCTGTGACATCAGGTTGTCAGGGGAATAAAACATGTAGCCGACACCATTACATCAGTCTTTCTTGTTGCGCGGTGCCCGAAGCAGAAGCAGTTCGCAAGTGTTGGTCGGCCGACTCCTGAAATTTTCGTTTTTGAGTTTCAGAACCGAAGTCTTCAACTAAACGGTAAGTACCCCATTGGGGAAACTTTTTCTTGCTCCTTAGCAATGTCTGTAAAAGTTAATAATTGCATTACTTGTGGGAAGCAAATACCTCATAAGGATTTTCATTTGTATTGTATTCCTTGCCTAGGCTCTGACCGCAACGTGCCTTGCTGTCTGTTTTGTGCTAAATTTAATCAACGCACGACTAAACATTGGTATATTTTTGCTTCTAAATATTTTGGCTCAAGATTTAATTATCCAGTAATGTCGCCAGTTAGGAATCCGACTACCGGAATACCTAAAAAATGCAAAGAAACAGAGACAGACCGTCGAGGTCCAAAACCGACGACGCTTCTCCTAAGCCACTTTGCAGTCACTCAGTGAGGCGCTTTCACAGCCCCTGATACCTGCCACTTCTGTTTCGCAGGTCTCTACTGAGACCCATTCGGAGTCCGGTATGCCGCGAGATGCTTCAGTTATGGAACCCGCGGATGTCTCTACCTTAGATGGGTCCGGAGTCAGGCACCAGCTTCTGAGGGTGTTTTCAGGCCTACAGATTTGTGTATTAGACCGACGCCATCTTCAAAATTAAGGCCAAAATCTAAATCTATGTCTAAAAATCCGACGCCTGGGCCACATGTGCAGGCCCCTATGACTAAAAAACAAATGATCAAAATGGCTGAAGATTTAATTACTCTCCAGGGGTAGCCAACCCCCTCCTTCTAAGAGGTCTAGGCAAGACCTTGATTATGAATCTTCTATACAGGATTCTATTTCTTCTGACTCTTCTAATGAACAGGATTTGTCTGATGTTCATCGTGTTAGACTGCTGCAGTCATTACACTTGGGTTATCCTGCCATCAGGTGGTCCCGCAGTCGGCCAAAGTCCCAAAGTCTTGGTCCGGCGTCAGTTGCGGTCACCTCCTCCCTGACGTCAGTGCGCCAGAGGTATATAAGATGCAGCCGATACCATTTTCTTCAGTCTTTCTTGCCGCGCGGTGCCAGAAGCAGTTCGCAAGTGCCGGTCGGCCGACTCCTGAGATTTTCATTCCGAATCCAGAACCGAAGTCTTCTAAAAAAGCTAAGTACCCCGTTGGGGAAACTTTTTCTTGCCTCAGACCGATGTCAGTAAAAGTTAATAACTGTATTTCTTGTGGGAAGCAAATACCTCATAAGGATTTCCACTCCTATTGTATTCCATGCCTAGGCCCTGACCACGACGTCACTGGTTGTCAGTTTTGTGCTAGGTTTAACAAGCGCACTATTAAACGTCTGTTTGATTTTGCCCGACATTATTTTGGTAGAAAATTTTATTACACCATGCCGTCAGAAATTCTGACTACCGCAATGCATAAAAAGCACAAGGAGGAAGGACAGGCAACCGATGCCCAAAACGGACAACGAGGCCTCTTCTAGGCCAGTCGCCGGTTCTCCGGTTTTCAGCGAGGCGCCTACGCAGCCCCTGACGACCGCTTCCACAGAACCCCAGCCCATCTCTGACTCTCACATGGAGCTAGCTGTGTCTTTGGACGCACTAGGCCTTCAGTTTACCGATCCTAAACCCTACAGAGGAAACCGAAGTAGCTGAGCAATCCACAGCTACAGAGGGTGTTTTCAGACCTACCCAGTTAACTGTTAAACCCTCTGTTAAGTCTAAGACCCCTTAAAGGCTAAGAAACAGACACAACTCTCTACAGGACAGGCTTCCATGCCTAAGAAACAAATGCTAAAATTGGCCGAAGACCTAATCACCCTGATCAGGGGGGGGTCCCATCCTTCTCCTGATAAAAGGCCCAGGCAGGATGCAGACTATGAATCTTCTGACCAGGTGTCCATTTCCTCTGACCTAGGATATTCTTTACCCCACTATGAGGATTCTAATGCTGAGGAATCTATTCCATCAGCCTCTCCGCCTGAGGATTACTTCTTTGGGGAGACCTTACATACCATGAGAGAGCATTTCCATTGGGAAGGCCAGGATTACTCAGAATCCAAGAAAAGACTCGGAGACTTCCTTTTATTGCCCCAACACAGACCCCTTGCTATCCCACCAGTTTTAGACATTGCGGATGATGTGTACACTGAATCCAGTTTGAACCCTGACTCCTTATCCGAACCCCAGTTAAACCTGATAGATATTACAGAGTCCCTGACTCTCTCAAATTTCTGTACAAAAGCCCTGTTGCTGACCCTGAAACTTTTTCTCAGGGACCCAAAAGGATTAAGGCCTCATCAACAAAAAACCCAGTTCCCTCTGACAGAGATTCCAGAGCATTAGACTGATGGGGAAAGAAGGTATATAAGTCTGCAACTTTAGCAATGAGAGCCTTGAATTGTCAGTTTCACATGCTAAAATATCAGCAATTTTTGATGTCTCAGTTGAAACAAAAGATTCTTCCAGATTCAGACCCTCCTAACTTAAAAGAAATGCGGGATTTATTGCATGCAGCTGAACAAGTAGGAAAACATACTTTGCAATGTGGGTTTGATTCCTTAGAGGCCTCCTGTAGAGCAGCAGTTACAGGCTCTTGTCATTAGAAGGCATGCTTGGTTAAAAGAACATACGTTACCAGATCATGTTAAGGTCAAATTATTGGATGCACCTTTGTAGCGGGATGTGCTGTTTGGAGTTAAGGCAGAGGAGGTATTAAAGAAAATGGAGGATAAGGCAAAATCTATGCAAACGGTGAAAGATTTCTTACAGGTTCAGCCTCCTCATTTTAGCAGAAATTGGCCAACAAAGAATTGGTCCCTTTCCAGTCACAGATAGACCTCAAAGGGGCAGATACAGACGTCCAAGAGGTAGAGGTCAGACGCAAGGCCCTTACAGGCCTCGACAATGGGGCATACCAGGCCAAAAAGAAGGGGAAGACAGGCATCAACCTTATACAAAACAGCCTCAATGACCTTCCACTACAGCTGCCAAACAGCTCTCTCTTGGCAGCCCCCTTAGGAGGAAAACTGGCACTTTTCTATCACAACTGGGATTGAATCACCAAAGACAAATGGATTCTCATCATTGTATCTCAAGGTTACAGGTTCCATTTCCACACCTTTCCAAGGCTAAAAGGAATGCCAAATCTGCCACCAAATCAATGGGCAGAGGCTCAAAAACAAATTACAGCACTCATGGACATGAGAGCTGTTCAAAAGGTACCACCACAGGAACAAGGACAAGGATTTTACTCAAGACTCTTTCTGGTTCTCAGAAAGGACAAAGCCTGGAGACCCATTCTGGACCTTTCTACACTAAACACTTACCTGGATGTTACAAAATTCAAGATGTTGACACTACAGCAGCTTCTTCCCATGCTGGGCAAGAAAGCTTGGCTCGTGACTTTGGACCTCTAAGAGGCATACCTGCATGTCCCTATCAGACAAAACTGCAGAAGATACCTCAGATTTCTTGCTGGTTCAATGCATTATCAATTCTCTGCACTGCCCTTTGGCTTATCTACTGCGCCCAGGGTCTTCACAAAGTCCCTGGCACCAGTAATTGCATTTTGCAGACAAAAAGGAATTCAAATTTATCCTTACCTGGACGACTGCCTGATTCAAGCAGAGAGCAAGGACATTCTACTAAAGCATCTGGTATACGTAAAAAAGTTATTAAGTTGCCTGGGTTACACAGTAAACGAAAAGAAATCAAAACTAGTGCCCTCGCAACAGATAATATTCCTTGGTGTCAGCTTGAACACAGCGACCCAGATGGCTTATCTCATGCCAGACAAGCAAGGACAACTGACTCAATATTTTCAATTAATGGCAACAAAGACCCAACTCCCTGCAAGAAAAATTCTGCAGGCCGTGGGCTACATGGCATCTTGCATACTACTAATTCCATATGCCAGACTGCATATGAGGAAACTACAATGGTACCTAAAGAGTGTATGGTCTCAACGCTGTCAAAGTTTGGAAACAGTTATACCACAAATTCCTTGCCTACAACAGGAGTTTCGATGGTGGGCACAAGCTTGTCACCTCGACAAGGGACAGCCTTTCACTCAACCCACAGCCAGGCAGACACTGACAACAGATGCATCGGGTTACGCCTGGGGAGCACACATGGCAGGAAAATGTATGCAGGGCAAGTGGCCCACAGAGCAAAGGCATTTTCACATCAATCAAAAAGAGATGCTAGCTGTACAAAATGGTATTATGGCTTTCAAGGACCTACTGCATCCAGGACAATTACTATTAAAGACAGACAACACCACAGTTATGTGGTACATAAACAAGCAAGGGGGCACACACTCCTGCCCCCTCTGCAGACAAGCCATGACCTTCTGGAACACAACTCTAAACTACCAAGTTCATCTGCAAGCACAATTCCTGCCAGGAGAGAAAAACACACTGGCAGACGACCTAAGCAGAAACATTATGGACCCACACGAATGGGAACTGAACCCACAAATATTCAGAATGATAACACAAAAATGGTGGAGCCCGGACATAGATCTGTTTGCTACCCCAAAAAACTGCCAATTACAGAAATTCTGCACAAGGAGCTACCATCCACAAGCATGGGAAGTGGATGCCCTCTCATTCAGCTGGAAGAAAGTACAAGTATATGCTTTCCCTCCTTTACCTCTCCTTCTGAAGGTACTCATAAAAGCCAGGCAGGAAGAGCCAAAAAGGATCCTGATTGCACCATACTGGCCACGCCAGCACTGGTACCCAATCTTAAAGAGCTTAACACAAGAACCACCCTGGATTTTGCCTCAAATCCCACAGTTGCTGACTCAGCACAACAATCAGATACTTCACAGCCAGCTAAAGACCTTAAATCTAGCTGCATGGAAAATTCCTTAGTCAAGCAAGCAATGCCTCTCTCCAAAGCTGTTATGAATGTCATTCTGGAGGCCAGAAGGCCTAGCACCAGGATAGCCTACTCGGATAAATGGAAGAAATTCTGTGCCTGGAACCAAGCGCACAGCCTTGACCCTCTTGTCCCAAACATTCCTCAGATAGTGCAATACTTAACTGAGATGCTGGACAAGGGCCTCTCTTTTTCATCCATCAAGATCCACGCCTCAGCTGTCTCTGCTCATTACAATACGGATCCACCAATTTTTTCTAATCCTTTGCTCAAACAATACCTCAGAGAGGCTAAAAACATAAGACCGCCCCGTAGAGCACCAACACCTACTTGGGACCTGAATTTTGTTTTGGAAGAATTAACTTTACCTTCTTTTGAGCCAGCTAACACAGCAGAGTTAAAATGCATCTCTTGGAAAACTGCTCTGCTACTGGCAATAACATCAGCATGAAGAGTTTCAGAATTACAGGCAGTAATGGCAGTGGAACCTTTCCTCATCTTCCACCAAGACAGGGTGTCTTTAAAAACCAACCCTACGTTTATGCCAAAGGTGGTATCAAGTGTGGCTCTAAACCAAACTATTCACTTGCCAACTTTTTATCCAAAACCACAGAACAAAGGGGAGATACTACTACATTATTTGGACAGTTACAGACAGTTACGCTTCTACTTGGACAAAACCAAAGCTTTCAGAAAATCTGAACAATTATTGGTAGTATACGCTGCAGGAGCACAGGGAAAAGCCATTTCAAAGCAGACTATTTCAAAATGAATAGGACACTGTATATGTTTCTGCTATACCCACCATGGGAAACCTGTACCTAGCAGCATTAGATCTCACTCCACCAGGGCAACAGCCATTTCAACTGCCTACCCCAGAGGAGCACCTACCAAGGATATTTTGGAAGCAGCAACATGGAGTTATGTGCATACCTTCACCAAACATTACCATTTGCCTTTATACTCCAAATCCAGATCTGGCTTCACCACTGCTGTACTGCAGGGCCTTATAGCCACCCATAATGCCTTATAGATCCATTCTCCCTACCTCAGCTTTGGGATTCCACCCAAGTGTAATGACTGCAGCAGTGTCATACGATGAACATAGTACAGTTTTGTACCTACCATAAATGTAGATGTTTGAGTGTAGACACTGCTGCAGTCCAGGTTACCCTCCCTCCTTCCCCTCTTACTTTCTGGTATTTATCTAGGGATATATCCTTTACTACCTATGGGAAGTATTTGCTGGTAACTAAAATGGTTGTTTGCTTTTCTTTTGTATTTTTTACTAGCAATTTGTATTGCCTACCTATTTGGGGGGCACCTGACATCTGGGGCAAGAAAAACTGAAGAAAATGGTGTCGGCTGCATCTTATATACCCCTCCCACACTGATGTCAGGGAGGAGGCGACAGCAACCGACGCCGGACCAAGACTTTGTAACTCTGGCCAACTGCGGGACCGCCTGATGGCAGGATAACCCCAAGTGTAATGACTGCAGCAGTGTTTACACTCTAACATCTACATTTATGGTAGGTACAAAACTGTACTTTCCTACTCTGATGCAAAGGATTCCATTCCTTCTGCCTCTCCCCCTGAGGATTTTTCTTTTGGGAAAACTTTACATGCCTTAAGGGAACATTTCCATTGGGAAAGTCAGGATTTCTTTGAATCTAAAAAGAGACTTAGGAATTTTCTTCTACTTCCTCAGCATAGGCCTTTGGCTATACCTCATGTTCTAAACATTGTTGGTGATGTTTTTTCAGAATCTAGTACAACTCCTGATTCTCTGCCTCCGGCTCCTTGTAAGCCAGCCAGATACTACAGGGTTCCTGACTCCCACAAATTCCTTTTGAAAAACACTATTGCTGATCCTGAAACCATTTCTCGGTTCCAAGGGCATTAAGGCCTCTACTGCCAAAAATCCTACCCATTCTGATAAGAGATTCCAGGGCGCTGGATAGATGGGGTAAGAAGGTTTACACATCTGCAACCTTGGCAATCAGGGCTTTAAATTGTCAATTTCATATGCTTAAATATCAACAGCATGTCATGGGACTACTTAAACAGAAAATTGTTAATCTCTAACTGTGTGGAAAATAAAGAATTGCAGGATTTATTGCATTCACCTGAACAAGTTGGAAAATTTTTATTATTTTTTATTTTATTCATTTTACATTTGTTAACCGGGCTAGTCTGGCTGGATACATGTCCATTTTAAGCAGAGGCCCGAGGAGAAAAGCTCCTTTATCATACTATTAACTTTGCAGTACAAAACAATCAATGAATCAAAAACAATCAATCAAAGAAAAAGCAAACAACAATTAGACAAACAGTGTAAAATATGAAAGCAGATAAAGGAACCGTTATGTAGTTTAGAAAATGCAGAGGTAGTAAAACAAGAGATAGCAGTAGAGAGGCAATATTAAAAAGAATTAATTGCTAGAGTGAGACTGTCACGGAAAGAAGAGGATTGAGAAAAATAGTGACATATGGAGAGTTAGTAACAGAAATGAAGTATGCACAAAGTAGAAAAGTACAAGTTGTGCCTGGCACTAGTATTTAGGACATAGATTAGCATAGAAGTAACCAGTAAGTGAGTAAGAGAAGAAAAGATGACAAGAATGTAGTGATATAGCATGAAGCAGGAAGATATAGGAAGTGTGAAAGAAAAGAAAGGAAGAGAAAATAAGCAGGTTGGTCAGTAGAGGGATCAATCATAAGTTAAGAATAATCAGTAGAAGTGAAAGGGAGGGGACTGGAAAGAAGTGAAATCTTTGCTGAGCTCAGTCAGGATTGGAGCATGGGCATAGCCATTGGTTTTGTAAATGATTTCTAATTTGTTTTTTGAAAAGGTGAGATGAGCCTAGGGAGGTCAGTTCTCTGGGAAGTTTATTCCAATATGATCCAACAGTATTTGCAAATAAGGAGTCACCTGCTTTATTGTGAGATTTAAGAGTAGTTACTAGAAGCTTGTTGGCTGAGCGAAGTGTAGTAAGATTTTTATATGGTGTGATGAGGTTATTGAGTATGGGTGTATTGGAGGGGTAATGTAGAATTTTAAAAGTGATGACTAATTGCTGCAGGAGTATTAGGTTCTGAAGTTCTAGCCAGTTAAGTTTTTTTAGATTGAGACAGTGATGAGTACAGAATGGGGAGCCTGTGGCAAACCTGGCAATACTATGGTAGGCTGTATTAAGTTTATGAAGGTTAGCTTTAGAAATGTTGATAAAAGATGGAGAGGCATACAGTAGTGTGGAGATTAGGTGAGTTTGGGCAAGAGACACTCGGGAAGTGGCAGTAAGAAAGGGCTTAAGTCTGTAGAGGGCACCTATTTTTTTATTAACAGTCTTGATTGTTAAATCAATGTGGTAGTCAAAGCTTAGCTGATTATCTATAGTAATGCCTAGTAGTTTGGTGAAATGGTCAGGTTTAATGATAGTGCCATTGCAGGACACAATGGAAAAAGAGATTGGGGTGGATTTAAGGGTTGGGGTTGCATACTTTGCAATGTGGTTTTGATTCCTTGGAGGCCTCTTGCAGTGTTGCTTTAACTGGATCTGTGCTAAGAAGGCATGCTTGGCTCAAAGAGCAAACTCTGCCTGACCATGTTAAAGCAAAATTGTTGGATGCTCCTTTACAACAGGACAGTCTCTTTGGTAATAAGGCTGAAGAAGTGTTAAAAAAGATGGAAGATAAATCTAAATATATGCAAACTGTGAAAGATTTCTTACAAGTGCAACCTCCAAGATTTAGTAGGCACTGGCCTACTAAGAACTGGTCCTTTCCAGTCCCCTCGAGAGCCGCTCAAGTCAAATCAGGACATTCCAAAGTCTCCAGGTTTCAGTCACAAGGAACTTTTAGACAAAACAATGGGGTGTTTCCTCCTCCAAATCTGGAAGCAGCAAGGCACCTCCCTATGGTAAACAGTCTCATTGACTTCCGTCTACAATTACCAAGCACTTACCTCTTGGCCGCCCCTTTGGGGGGAAAGCTAGCACTTCATACATGAAACTGGCAACTTATTACCCAGGACAAATGGGTTTTAAATATAGTATCCCAGGGATACAGATTTCACTTTGACACATTGCCAATCCCAAACGGATGGCCAGATCTGCCCCCAAATCAGTGGGCAGAGGCCCAGAAACAAGTTCTGTCCCTCATGAACATGGGGGCTATTCAACCAGTACCAGAAGAGGAAAAGGGGCATGGTTTCTATTCAAGACTTTTCCTGGTACCCTGAAAAGGCAAATCATGGCGTCCAATTCTGGACTTACCCACTCTAAACACATTTCTGGACATTCCAAAATTCAAGATGCTGACTCTTCACCAGTTACTAATGCTAGGCAAAGATGCCTGGTTGGTAACTCTAGACTTAAAAGAGGCTTACCTGCATATCCCAATCAGGGAATCTTGCAGAAGATACCTCTGCTTCAAAGCAGGCTACTTGCATTACCAGTTCCCTGCTCTGCAATTTGGCTTATCTACTGCGCCCAGGGTCTTCACAAAGTGCCTGGCACCAGTAATTGTATTTTGCAGGCAAAGAAATATTCATATATATCCATATCTGGGCGATTGTCTAATTCAGGCAGAAAACAAGGACATTCTTCTAAAGTATCTGGCGTTTGTAAAAAGGGTTCTAACTTGTCTAGGGTACACCATAAACAAAAAGAAATCACAACTGGTACCCTCTCAAAAAATTACATTCCTGGGTGCAAGCTTGAATACAACTGCCCAGATGACTTACCTTACGCCAGAAAAGCAAATTCAATTGATGACTTACTTCAAGCAGGTGGCCACAAAAACCCTGCTACCTGCAAGACAAATTCTGCAAGCCTTGGGGTACATGGCCTCCTGCATTCTTCTAATTCCATATGCAAGACTGCATATGAGGAAACTTCAGTGGTACTTAAGGTTTATGGAGTCAACATTGTCACAGCCTGGAAACAATGATTCCTATTATACCTTGCCTGCAACTAGAGTTCCTATGGTGGGCAGAGGCCTGCCAACAAAACAAGGGACTGCCATTCACTCCACCCCTTGCCGCCCAAACCTAACAACAGACGCATCAGACTATACTTGGAGGGCTCATCTGGCAGGGAAGTGCATTCAGGGCAAATGGAGCCCAAATCAAATGCACCTTCATATCAATTAGAAAGAGATGCTTGCTGTACAGAATGCTCTGACAGCCTTCAAGGACTACCTTCATCCAGGACAACTAATGATAAAGACAGACAACACCACAGTTATGTGGTACATAAACAAGCATGGGGGTACACATTCCTACCCCCTTTGCAGACTAGCCATGGCATTGTGGAACACGGCCTTGACCTGTCAGATACAACTACAAGCTCAATTCCTGCCAGGAAAGCTAAATACTCTGGCATGCGAACTAAGCAGAAATCCACACGAATGGAAACTGGAACCACAAGCAAATGGGGAAACCCAGACATAGATCGTTTTGCCTAACCCCAGAACTATCAGTTGGACAAATTCTGCACAATAATTCATCACAAAAAAGCTTGGAAAGTGGAGGCTCTATCATTCAGCTGGAAAATCCTATCAGTCTATGCTTTTCCCCCTCTGTCTCTGCTCTCCAAAGTTCTACTAAAAATCAAACGGGACAAACCAAAAATGATTCTGATTGCTCCAGACTGCCCTCGCCAACACAGATACCCACTCCTGCGCAATGTCACACTTTCCTTTGTGGCACCTGCCTCATACACCTTACCTACTGTCTCAGCAGAACTACCAAATTCTGCACACTCAGCTCCAAACTTGAATCTTGCAGCGTGGCTAATCAACTAATTTCATCCTTGGCATCCCTCCAGTGATGGATGTCATTTTAGGCTAGAAGGTCTAGTACTAGAAAATCTTATGCTGACAAATGGAAAAGATTCTTTGCCTGGAACCAATCACAAGGAATAAGCACAGCAATGCCCAATATTCCTCCGATTCAGCAATTCTTAACTGAGATGCTTCACATTGGCCTATCTTTTTCCTTCCGTGAAAATCCATGCCTCTGCCATTTCAGCTCATTACAACACAGAACCTCCCCTCTTCTCTCATCCTCGGCTAAAGCAGTATCCCAGAGGGGCCAAAAATTTAAGACCTCCCAGGAGAGCACCAACTCCTGCATGGGACCTCAATTTTGTTTGGAAAAACTCACTCTCCCTCCTTTTGAGCTAGCTGCTACTGGAGACCTAAAATTTCTCTCCTGGAAAACAGCTTTCCTCTTAGCAGTCACTTCAGCTAGAAGGATTTCAGAATTACAGGCTCTTATGGCAGTGGATCCTTTCATTATTTTTCATCCAGACAGGCTGTCAGGACCAATCCATCTTTCATGACTAAGGTGGTATCCAGTGTGGCTCTTAATCAGACCATTCATCTGCCAACTTTCTTCTCCAATCCACAGAACAAGGGTGAGCAGATTTTGCATTCATTGGATGTACACAGGCAACTTAGATTCTACTTAAACAGGATGAAATCTCTAGGAAAATCTGAACAACTGTTTGTGGCATTTGCTTCATGGGCAGAGGGAAAGGCTATTTCAAACTATCTCAAATTGGATAAGCCATTGTATTAGTTTCTGCTATATGCACCATGGTAAACCTATATCCAAAGGGTCAGGTCTCATTCCACCAAGGCTGCATCTACTTCTGCAGCCTTTATCAGAGGGGTTCCTACCAGAGACATTCTAGAAGCTGCTACCTGGAGCTCAGTTCATACATTCACCAAACAGTACCATTTACCTCTCTTCTCTAAATCCAGAGCTGGCTTTGCAACTGCTGTCCTGCAGGGCTTTATAGCTTCTCCTAATGCTGTATAAATCCATCCTCCCAACCATAGCTTTGGGATTATACCAAAATGTAATGAATGCAACAGTGAAACACGAAGAACATAGTAAAGTTGTGTACACTTACCATAAATGTAGATGTTCGAGTGTATTCACTGTTGCAGTCTTGGTTACCCACCCTCCAGCCTCCTGTTATTCTCTTCTATACCTCTCCTTTCTTTTACTATGCTTAAAAGCCTTTTTGGGTGTATTTGTTTTTTTTGGAGGTATATTTTTTGTGTTTTAAATGATATACTTGTGTGTGTGTGTGTGTGTGTGTGTGTGTGTGTGTGTGTGTGTGTGTGTGTGTGTGTGTGTGTGTGTGTGTGTGTGTGTGTATATATATATATATATATATATTTTTTTTTTTTTGGCATCCCATTTGGGGGGCACCTGACATCTGGGGAAGAAAAACTGATGTAATTGCATCGGCTGCATGTTTTATACCCCTGATGACCTGACGTCACAGAAGAGACAGCAACCGACGCAGGACCCAAGACTTTGTTAATCAGGTCGACTGAGGGCAACCTGCCAGCAGAGTACCCAAATGTAATGACTGAAACAGTGAATACACTCTAACATCTACATTTATGGTAAGTGTACACAACTGTACTTTCTGCATCTGGTCTGAGAGCAAGGAGCCAGACCCTGGAGTTCTCTCTTAGATCAGTGTCCCCAACTTTACCTTCCAGGCTTTTGCAGACCCCAAACAGGCATTCCAGGCCAGCTTCAGTGGCTTCCTCGAAGTCTTCTATGAGCCTACTGGAACTTGATGTGGAAAGGATGATATGGAAGATCCTCAAGACTCTGATCCAGATGAGGTCCTGCCTTCTCCATCCCCTCTGGGATCTGTGTGTGTCACTAGTACAGTGCAGTCTACATCTCCAATTTGACCACTGGCATCACAGTCCCAGGATCTTAGCCACCTGAGAGAGTCAGTGTCAGATCCAAGGAGGCTTTCTTCCTCGACTCCAACAGTTACTCTGACTGCCTCCGCTCCAACGTCCAAAGCCACAACCAAAAAAGGAAGAAATAACAGCTGAAAGTGCCTCAGCAATCCAAACGGGAACGAAACAAAAATGAGTCGAAGCACAAACATCAACACAAAGGGGAGTTTATTCACTAGCTTTCGAGTCCGACTCTTTTTCAAGTACACACAACTCTAATTAAAATTATACATTACTTGAAAACTTGTGAATAAACTCTCCTTTGTGTGGACGTTTGTGCCTTGGCTCATTTTGTTTCATTCCTGCTCCAATGTCCTCAGATCAGAGTGAGTCTCGAATCTGGGATGTCACCATCAGATCCTGGGAGAGGGCTTCAGCTCTGTCCTTTTCATCTCCATCCCTTCCCCTCGGGGCTTCGGCACTCGACAGCATAGGTCTGGTTCTACCTGGAAACTGTGGATAGGAGGTCCCTATGTTTTCTTCCTCAGTTGCTTTGGCTCTGGGGGAGTTGGGGAGGGAGTCTTAAGGCCCATCAGCTTACCAGGTTGTAGAAAGGGTTTTCTTTTCTTCTAGAGATCCGGCCTCTCTCAGCTACAATCCTCCCCATCATCCCTCATTGGATTGGAGAGCTGAGCCTATCATACTTGTCAAGGGTCAGCCCACCCCGAGCGGCCTCCAGATTCTCCTCCTGGAGGGAGCCCCTTCTTCTAAGACCTCCTCTGAGCCTTTTGAGGAGGGGGATTCCTAGTAAGAAGACATGCAAGGGGAGGCACATAGACTCCCCTTTGGAGTCCTTCACCGAGGACAAGACCTTGATGAGGGAGAAGGATCCCCAACATCACTACCAGAGGTTGTCTCCTTTGGAGACATTTTAGAGATCGTGCGGTAAAGCGGTGGTTGGTCGGCCCAAACTCCTCCTCCTGAATAGACTGTGTTTTAGGAGGATTTAAGGCGGGCCCATCTAGCTGTTGATTTAGTGTCCTGCTGGTCTTGGAAGGAGCCGGACACAGACCTATTCCGAAATGACCAGATAAGTTTGCCCCCCCCCATGACGAACCACACTGGACTAAAGGTGTACTGACAGATGCTGTCATTGTGGTGGCAGCAACCAAGAAGGAGCTAGTTGAGCAGAGCTCCTCTCTCCATCCGCCGAACAGGGAATCCAGAACGATAGACGGATTTGGTAAGCACATCTATGCTTGAGGGAGTTAAATTATCTGGCACACTTTACTCGGTTGCAGAGAGTTCTGGTTCATGTCGGTGGAGGACTTCAAGAAAGTATCTCCCAGACTGGCTACTCTTTCCTCCCTGTTGAATTCCTCTATGAGGCTCATCTCCCTTTCTGTGGAGGGTGCCTCATGGCTGGCTGGCTATGGTGTTGCTATTTGAAGACTTGCCTGGATAACTCTTTGTGACTTCACAGAACCCTTCAAAGAGTCCTTTGTTAATGCCCCCTTCGATGGCTCCTCCTTGTTTGGGCCATCCATCAAAGATACCCTTACCTGCAGTAAACAGGAAGGGAAGATCCTGTCTACCATAGGGGTCAAGTTTTTTCTGTTCCTTAGCATACTTTCTTCAGAAATCAGTGAGGTGGCAAGAAAACCTGGTTCTGGAAATCCCAAGGGTCTTTCCAGGATCATCACAGGGACTCTTACTCCAGAGGCATGGGGGAAGGTTTGAATGTGAGACAGGACCACAGAATCAGAGCTTCATAGAGCCTTTCTCCGACAAGTCTTGTCAACGCTCCTGAACCACTGCCTGACTACTGAGCTCTGGAGGCAGTCAGGAGTCATTTTTCTTTGCACCCAGATGCCTGGACCACTTTAACAAAAAACATGAGTGCTAAGGAGTATATTCAGAGGTTATATATGTATATGTATAAATATGTATGTGTGTATATATATATATATATATATATATATATATATATATATATATATATATATGTATGTATGGGTCTACTTTCTTTGACCTAACTTTCATTTGCCTGACACTCATTTGCCTGACACTTCATTTTGCCTGACACTTCATTTGACTGACAAGTATTATTAGCAGGAAAATGGAATATGCCCCCTTCCCCACTGCAGTGCGACCCTGGAGTTAGAATATATAGTTAGGGGGGTGTGGGGGGCACAGCCCCCCACTTCATTTCATATAATAAGAATATAATAAGATGTAATATTGCTTAGTAACAGAAAAGTAAGTGGTGGGCTTCGCCCCCCCACACCCCCCCTAACTATATATTCTAACTCCAGGGTCGCACTGCAGTGGGGAAGGGGACATATTCCATTTTCTTGCTAATAATACTTGTCAGTCAAATGAAGCGTCAGTCAAATGAAGCGTCAGTCAAATGAAGCGTCAGTCAAATGAAGTGTCAGTCAAATGAAGTGTCAGTCATTTGATCTCAGGCAAATGAGTGTCAGGCAAATGAAAGTTAGGTCAAAAGAAGTAGACCCGATATATATATATATATATATATATATATATATATATATATATATACGTATATATGTATATGTATGTATATATGTATATGTATGTGTATATATATATATATATATATATATATATATGTATATGTATATATATGTGTGTGTGTGTATATATATATATATATATATATATATATATATATATATATATATATATATACTGCCTTTTTCTGTTCAACTTTCAAAGACTCGAAAGAAAGCCCCCAGTGTTCCATCTCCAGTCAGAAGATGTATACAGTACCAGAGATTCAAAAACTACTGCAAGAGCGTCATCCAAGAGGTCTGACCAAACATCGAGGATTCGGAACTTACTCCCGCTTCTTTTTAGTGCCAAAGAAAACTGGGGACCTGAGACCCATTCTGGATCTAAGCAGTCTGAATTTGTTCATAAAGAAAGCAAAGCTCCGAATGGTTAGGGTTAAATCCGTCTTGCCGCTATTGTGAAAGGAAGATTGGATGTGCTCGGTAGACTTGCAGAATGTGTACTGTCGCATCAAAGTAGACAGACACTCCAGGAGTTAGCTGCACTTCAGACTAGGAGCCAGTCATTACCATTTCAGAGCTCTGCCCTTTGGAATCACCACAGCTCCCAGGGTATTTATCCAAATGCATGGCAGTAGTCGCAGCTCACATGATACTGAAAGGATTCCAGGTGTTTGCATATTTGGACAACTGGCTTCTGACTGCCCCAACCAGGCATCAAGTTATTCAAGTCGGGGATTACTTGTTACAGATATCCAATCTTCTTAGTATCGCCATAAACCTGACAAAATCAAACCTATCTCTGCCACAGAGTTTAGAATTCACTGGGGCTCTTCTAGACACGTTGGATCAAAAAGCATCACTACCCCCTCACTGCATACAAAGATTGAGAGACCATGTTCGAACTGTTTTGGATCTTCCGTCTCCACCTGAAGGACTAGTATTTCAAGCTCATGGGTCCACGACAGCTACCATTAGTCTTGTCCCATTAGCAAGGTTTTTTAAGCAATTTAGGCAAGTGCTTCAATGGACCCTGGCTATTCAGTGGTCAGTTCTCTACCAGCCTTAATCTGTTCCTATTAAGTTGATTCTGGTTTGCAGAATGCATCTTTGATGGTAGCATTTTTCGGATGACCTGGTGATCGGCAGGCCATTCCTTCTCCCACAGCCACGGTGACTGCGGACGCTTCCCAGTTGGGGGGGGGGGGCATTTCAAGGGAAAGATGGTCAAATGTGTGTGGACTTGCATAGTGAGTGCATATCAGTGTTCTGGAGATGAGGGCAGTCCTCTTTACATTGCAAACCTTTCAGGACTTTCTCCCTCTAGGAACTGTTGCATTTCACACCGACATTATGTTGGTAGTCATGTATATAAACAAACAAGAGGGAAACTGTTCGTATCCCTTGTGCAGAGAGGCCATGATCGTCTGGGAATGGGCAATATCTTCAGATCACTTTCTACTTGCAACGCATGTACTGAGGAAGGCCAACGTTCTTACGGACAGACTGAGCAGGTCTATTCTGACTCCTCACAAGTAGTCCCTCAGTCAATCAGTAGTGGACTTCAGCCATTTGGGCCAGCCTTGCTGTGACCTGTTTGCTTCATCTTAGAATTACAAGTGCAGTAAGTACTTTGCTGTGACCTCCCCCCCTCTGGGGAAGACCCTGAGAGATGCGCTGGTTCACGATCCCCCTCCTCTACACCAGTCCTCCTCTTCTATTGATCCTCAAGTTTCTGCAGAAAGCAAAACTGTTTAAAACTTCAGTAATCCTCATTGCCCTCTTCTGGGCCTCATCAGGTTTGGCTCCCCTTTCTCATCTGAAATGTCCTCCATGAATACTAGAACCCAGACAGGGTCTTCTTTTCCACCCATTAGAGGGTTATCCAGATCTGCACGCCCTCAGACTGACCACTTGGTTTCTCCAGTTCCAGTAATTGTACAGAGGCCCAGGCTTGCTTCCCCTGTTTGAGACATTTTGCTAATTTCACAGAAACCTTCTACCAAAAGATGTGTAGAAGTAAATGGAAAAGATTTGCCTTTTGGGCATCCAAGGAGAACACTGATCCTTTTTCAGCTCCACACTCTTCTGTTCTTTCCATTCTAGTGCCTCTCTTTCAGGAAGGCGCTAGTTTATTGGCAGCTATATCCAAGTTTCAGTCTGGGAATCTCTTCGGTTCTCCTGCTGTAGCAAGACTATATAAAGCCTTTAATGTTAAGTTGTCTCTCTCGCCTTCATTCTTGCTGGTTGGGTTCGGAGCCAACCCTCGACTCCGACTCGGCCATTTTCTAAAGCTCGAGAGCTACTTACTGGCTCGAGGCCTCCCTGTATCCCACAATGCTTGGCGCTAGACCCCCAGATCTCGTTTGCCGCTTCAGCTACGAGGTTGCGCTTCACTGGCTCAGGTCGTAGTAATCTTTTGTATTTTTAGTAGTGTTTAGCCTTTGTAGTCTAGATCATAGTCTTAGTTTTTTGTTAGTATAGTTACCTAAAATGTTTTGTGTGAAGGTGTGGGACTAGTGTGTGTGTGTTTGTGTGTGTGTGTGTTTGTGTGTGTGTGTGTGTGTGTGTGTGTGTGTGTGTGTGTGTGTGTGTGTGTGTGTGTGTGTGTGTGTGTGTTTTGTTGCACTAGTCAAAAATTTTATCCATCAGTATTCCTTTTATTTATAACATGTCAAAGGATACCAAGGTATCAGGGTTCAAGAAGTGTGACTCGTGCTGTCAGAAAATGTCTCCGACAGACAGTCACACTTCTTTTGTCTATTGTTTGGGTTCCCTACACCTGCAGGACTCTTGATCGGTATGTCATGCCTTTAGTCTGAAAGTCCTTCCAGAGTGTAGGAACAAGTTAATCCTCAGGGGTTTACTAAAACCCGAGGGGTCTCTGGCAAAGTCTCAGCCAGCTAAAACCTCTAAGCCCACCAAGCCGTCTGCTCCCAGTACGGAGCCGTCACCAGGTGGAGCGTCTGCTTCAATTTCGGCTCTGGCCGGGACCGAAGTATCAAAATCTCTCCCGGCTCTGATCTTGGTGTCGGAGCCGTAAGCGATCTAGATCGCCATCCCTGGAGTCGATTCGCTCGGCTCCGGGATCACCTTTGCTACAATCTGGACGGAGCCATAGGTCCCACTCTTCTCGGTCCTCGAGGCTGTCCGATCATGACTTGGTGAGAGTGGTTAGTAGACTCCTCAAATCGCAGGCCCTGGCTAAAATGTTAACTATCCCTCCTCATCAGGCTGTGGCTGCTCCTTTTTCTGAAGTAGTTCCTCCTCCGATGACTCCTGTCAGTTCGGTGCCGGAGCTTGTTGGGGCTCAGATCCTGGAAACGTCTGTGCCGATGCTTCCCCTTTCGGCTCCTTCGACGGCTCCGATTTCTTCAATGGTTCCGTCCTTGGAGGGATCTGGGCGCTGAGACTCCTTCATCGGCTCCGACGGGGCGAGTGGCATCGGACCCTTGTCTGACCCCGTTCTCCCTCTCGGAGCTTCGGCGCAGGTAAGCTCGGCTCCTACATCGGCCTCGGAGCTGTCCCTTTCCGTGCCGGAGAGGATTCCCATCTCCTCGGAGCGGGGACCGTCTTCTGTGCTGGACAGGGGCGCCTTCGAGGTCATGAGGAGCATGCTGACTCCTGAGTCTGCACCTTGATTAGCCCCTTTAACTCCTCCCCCAGGGTGCCTGCTTCGGTCTCTGCCCCTCCTCCAGACCGCAAGCGAGGGGATCAAACGCTCCAGGTCACCCCACTGGGTGAATCTTCCTCTTCCGAGGCCTCCCCTGAGATTTCAGAGGAGCCCCCTCGAAACAGGAAATGTAAGAGGAAACATGTTGACTCCCCAGAGTCAATCATGTCAGATACTGACTTGGAGGATTCAGAAGGGTCCCCAAGATCCCCCTCTGAAGATGTCTCTTTCTCAGACATCCTTGATATCCTTAAGCAGAGGGGGAACTGGTCTGCCCTTAACCCTTCTGAGGATGAGTCAGTATACTTGGATGCGTTTGGTTCTTGCCCCTCCACCTAGTGGGTGTCTCCGCCTTTTGATCCATTAATGGAAGTGGTGGCTCTGAAGGCGTGGTCAGCTCCAGACACACTGGAACCAACCCCTCGCAGGCCCACTAAGTTTATCACGGCCCCCCAAGATAAACAGTTTCTGACAAAAGGTGTCCCCGTTGATGCCATGGTGGTAGCAGCTGCCACGAAAAAGAAGTTGGCTGACACTTTTGTACCTGTCCATCCCCCTAATAAAGAGTCTAGGATGATGGATAGATACGGGAAGCGGATATTTTCCTCAGCAACCTTCTCCATGCGGTCGCTGAATTATTTGTGCCACTTCACCCATCTTCAAGGAGCTAGGAGATACCCTGCAAGATCCATCAGCTGCGGAGGCTCAAGACAAGATAAACTCCCAGCTGGCGACTCTTAATTCTCTCGTTAACTCCTCCATGTGGCTCATTTCGTATGCGGCTGATGGGGCGAGTAGAGCCGCAGGCACAGGCGTGGCTTTGAGAAGGCATGCCTGGATGCCATTATGTAACTTCACTGATCCCTTCAAGGCGTTTTTCACCAACACCCTTTTTGATGGTTCGGCTCTGTTTAGACCTCAGGTGAAAGATGCACTTACCAGGTGTGAGAAGGAAGGCAAGACTCTCTCTGCCACTGGAGTCCGTTTTTCCACTCCCTCTAGACCATACCCTAAGGGTCAGAAGAGTGGGAAGATGTGGTTCCGGAAACCCCAGGGAGCCAGACATACATGGCGAGTTTTCCTCCAGAGGCAGAGGAGGGAACAACAATAGACGCCGCCCTCGGGGTAGAGGGGGTCCTCAGAATCAGGGCAGCAGAGAATCTTTCTCTGGCAAGCCCTTCCAACACCCCTGAGGGGCTGCCCGGCTGTCCGCCTTCAGAGGCAGTCGGGGGAAGGTTGTCTCTGTACCCAGAAGCCTGGCGTCTCATCACTCGAGATAGATGGGTACAGTCTATCATATCCGGAGGTTACAAAATCCCGTTTGTCCACACTCCCTTAAAATCAAACAACCCCATCCCAGATGTTCCACCCAGTCTAAGGGAACAGGCAGTACAAGAAATTTCAAGACTGCTAAAAAAAGGGCCATCCAACAAGTCCCAGCAGACCAGCAAGGATCCGAAATTTTCTCAAAGTTCTTTTTGGTACCAAAGAAGACAGGGGACTGGAGACCCATTTTGGATCTCAGCAGACTAAACAAGTCTGTTCAAAGAACAAAGTTCCGGATGGTCACGCTTCAGTCCATTCTACCCTTTTTGGGTCAGGACAATTGGATGTGCTCCATAGATCTTCAGGATGCTTACTACCACATCAGAATGGACAGGCGTTCCAGAAGGTTTCTCCACTTCCGGCTGGGAGCCAGTCATTACCAGTTCAGAGCCCTGCCCTTTGGTCTCACCACAGCCCCCAGGGTGTTCACCAAATGCATGACAGTGGTTACCGCTCACCTGAGACGGCAAGGATTCCAGGTGTTTCCATATCTAGATGACTGGCTCCTTACTGCTACCACCAGACATCAATTGCTAAGAGCCAGGGATTATACCATCCAAACATGCTCCAAACTAGGTATCTCAATAAATTTCGAAAAGTCTGCATTGTCACCTTGTCAGTCCTTAACCTTTATAGGCTCAAGATTAAATATGAAAGATCTGTCTGCAAGGCTTCTAGTAGACAGAGTGGCGGACATTCGCCGACATGTACAGGTTTTATTAGGATGCAGAAAGATTCAGGCCAGATTCGTCCTAAAAACCTTAGATCTCATGGCAGCAGCGATCATATTAGCTCCCCTGGCTCGTTTTCACATGAGGATTCTCCAGTGGATGCTTTCACCCAGTGGCCTTTCAACAACTTCCTTTGTCTCAGAAGATAATAATTACACAGTCATGCAAAGACCACTTGGCTTGGTGGATGGTCTCTCCATCATTACCCCAGGGCAGACCATTTGTCCTTCCTCCTCCAGTTGCCACATTGACCACGGATGCCTCCCTGATCGGGGGGGGGGGGGGCATTTTCAGGGCAGGACTGTCCAGGGCACCTGGCAACCCCACGAGTACCACTTGCACATAAACGTCTTGGAAATGAGGGTTGTGCTTTTAGCGTTGCAAGCTCTTCAGAACTCTCTACCCACTGGGACCATTGCAACTCAGACGGACAATATGTCTGTAGTGTGGTACATCAACAAGTAGGGCGGAACCAAGTCCTATCCCTTATGTTGAGAAGCACTCAGACTATGGCGGTGGGCGATCTTCTCTCAACGGTTTCTGATGGCAACACACATCCCTGGGAAGTCCAACATCACAGCGGACAGGCTAAGCAGAGCTATTTTCATGCCTCACAAGTGGTCTCTCAACCGGACAGTAGCGGACAGAATCTTCTGCAAATGGGGTCAGCCTTGCTGCGACCTTTTCGCAACTCCTCTCAACAGCAAGTGCAACAGTTTCTTCACTCTCTTCCCGGACACTCCCCCAGAGACACTGTAGTTCACGATTGGCCCAAGGGACTTCTGTATGCATTCCCACCCTTTCCACTAATTCCCAAACTAATTCAGAAAGCTACCGTGCTGGGTTGCAGGATGATCCTAATTGCCCCCTACTGGCCTCGACAAATCTGGTTCCCATTCCTGCATCGTCACCTTCTAGAGCAGCCTTGGAATCTGGACCCAGTTGTGGACCTCCTGATCCATCAGTCGGGCAGGCTGCATCAGTCTCTTCAGTCTCTCAACCGCACTGCTTGGTTGCTCCACTTCCAACCTTAGCCAGGCTTCCCAGTATTTCCAATTCAGTGCGTGAGATTATCCTTTCCTCGCACAAACCTACAACCAGGAAAACTTATTCTAGTAAGTGGAAACGTTTCTCTTTCTGGGCAGAGGCTAGAAATATAGATCCTTCACCGCCCCTGTCCATAACGTTCTGGACTTCTTAGCAGAACTTTTTCAAGCGGGCTCCTCGTCAGCCACCATTAGAGTTCAATTAGCGGCAATCTCTAATTTCCATACGGGCCTGTCAGAAACCAGCATCATGTCCCATAAGCTTTGCAAAGCCTTTCTGAAAGGAACAATCTTGTTCAGGCCTCCAGTGAGAGATCCCCCGCCTCCATGGGACTTAAATTTGATCGTAGCTTCCTTGATACTTCCTCCCTTTGAACCGGCAGCTTCCTGTTCCTTGAAATTGCTTACTTGGAAAACCCTCTTTTTGGTGGCCATTACTTCAGCGAGGAGAGTTTCTGAACTTCAAGCCCTTTGTGTTTGTCCTCCTTATCTAGTTTTCCATAAGGATAGAGTTTCACTCAGGACTAATCCTTCGTTCCTTCCTAAGGTCCCCTCCGAGAACAATTTGAATCAATCTATCGATCTGCCAGTCTTTTTTCCAAATTATTCCAACAAAGCTGAACACAAATTACACCAGTTGGATGTTCATAGGCAATTACGTTTCTATTTGCATAGGACTGAGCAAATAAGGAAATGAGGCCAACTCTTCCTGTCCTATGCGGAGGGTAAGCAGTGTCGACCAGTGTCTAAAGTAACCTTATCCAGGTTGTTGTCCTCTATTATTACCCTTATTTATCAGTTGAGGCATAAAGAACTCCCTGCTAAACCTAAAGGCCACTCTACTAGGGCTTTAGCTTACCATAACGTTCCATGTTAGTTGTCGTCTTCTCGCCTACTTTCTTGCGTCCCACCCGCCATCCCCCTAGCCTAGATGGACCGAGAAGAGTCTTCCTACGAGTCTTGTTACTGGCTGAGTCTTTACCGTTTTATGTCCTCTACCTCTTTCTTCAGCCCTCTAGCTGAAGTCTTGTTTTTGGGACAGTTGTCCTGTTGTATTATTTTTTTGGTGTTGGGTCTTCCAAACGAGATCTGGGGGTCTAGCGCCAATCATTGTGGGATATAGGGAGGCCTCGAGCCAGTAAGTAGCTCTCGAGCTTTAGAAAATGGCCGAGTCGGAGCTGAGGGTCGGCTCCAAAGCCAACCAGCAAGAAAGAAGGCGTGAAGAAGACAACTAACATGGAACGTTATGGTAGGTACATAACTTCTTGTTAAGGTTCATAGATTTAGCTAACTGCCCTTGCAAGCCATTTTAAGCCTAGCCAATTATCCCTTGTGAGATTCAAACCCTCCACCTTGTGTTTGTAAGGCAAACATCTTAACCATTAGGCCACCCTCCGACTGCTGCTCCGACTCCCAGTTAAGGATCCTTCCCCTCTGTGGGATCTCACCACCGTTCTCCAAGGCCTAATTCAAAAAACTTTTGAAGCATCCAGTGACTGTGAAATGAAATATCTTTCCTGAAAACTGCCTTTTTGGTAGCAATCACATCAGCCATAAGGATTTCCGAATTTCAGGCTCTGTCTTCTAGACCACCTCACATTATTTTTCATAAAGAATAGAGTATCCCTTTCTACCAATCCTTCCTTCATGCCCAAAGTAACCAGAGGTTAACTTGAATCAGTCCATTCAGTTGCCAGTTTTCTTTCCCAAGTTCTTCGATAAGGAGGTAACATTTGCTGCACCTTCTTGATGTTCACAGACAACTATATATTTACCTCCACAGGACAAAATAGTGCTGAAAGACTGACCAATTATTTGTGTCCTTTTCACCCAACTGCCTGGGCCAAGCAGTTTCAAAAGTTCCCCTTGCTAAACGGATTACAGACCGCATATCTCTAATTTAGTACAGAAATGTCCTATAGTTGCCCTGTCCTCCTAAAGCCCATTCAACTAGATCTATAGCTACATCATCAGCTTTTTCTCCAAGAATGTCGATTGACTGTATTTGTTCATCAGCCACCTGGTCAGAAGCTCATACTTTCGTGATTCATTACAAATTGGACATTGTCTCCAAAAGCAGGGCTTTTTCTGATTTGACAGTGCTTCAGCATATCCTTCCTTGAGTCCACCCAAGGTTATATAGCTGGGGACTCTGACCCAGTCACGAGGAAGAATGAAAAGGACAACATCAGATTTATTAGTTATGTACTTACCCTAACTTGTCATTGGTGTTGTCAATTTTCATTCTTCCTCATCTTCCTTGCCAGCCATCCCCCAGCCTTGCAGCTCCTAGAAGATCTCTGGAGTTCTCAAACCAGATGTTTCCGGTTTGAGCCTTTGGTTTTGGTTCCTTCCTTCTGTTGTGTTTACATTCTTCTGTAAACCCTTGGGCAACAAACTCGATCTGAGAAAGTTGGGCCAAAGGGTAGAACATTATGGATAGAGGGAGGAGCTTGAGCCTTGGAGCCTAGTCTGTAGAAATGTGGCCTAGTCAGATCTGAGGGTCAGTTCTGTGACCCAGTTGTGAGGAGGAATGAAAATGGACAACACAGATGCCAAGTTATGTTAAGTGCATAACTTATAATTTACTAGAAATGTATTTTTCCATTGGTTGATTAGATCATGCCTTCTGTATAGCACCTGCATGTTTTGCATGTGTCCACTTTTTTTTGCCAGATGCTGTGATGTCCTGTAATGTCCAAAGGTGCAGTAAAGATAAGTTAATGATCCTGTAAATGTGTGATCCTAAATGGGTGTGCATGTCCTGCAGCAGACAGGTATCCTTACAGCATCACCTTTTCTCTGTTTTGTCAAGTCAGTCAGTACTAAAAACACTGCAAAGGTAGTGTTCCATTAAAGGTTGTAATGTGTTTTAGACTGATACAAGAAATTCTTGCTGTTAGGATCAAAACTGAAAATTTCCTTGATTTGCATTTTTGTAGTTCAGCTGAAAACATCTACAAAGGATTATGTAACTCTTGGACATCCTTCTATTCCTATGTTGCAGTATTTTACTAGTGGGATTTTCTGCCCTCAGGTGACTCGTACTTCAGCTTCTATACAAAAGCTTCAGCTTGGTTGTTGCAGTGTGTGTGAGACATCAAACATAGGCCATAAAACCAGGGGTCTTAAAAGTGACGTCTGCACGCACAATCCTCAGAACTCGCAGGCAACCTTTGCATTGTACAAACGCTTCTTCACAGACGTCACATCTTAAAGATAAGTAACCCATTGGGTTTCTAATTTTCTTACTTTTGCCGATTGTTGTTGCTTAGGCTTGGTTGTAGTAGGCTTTAGCTGATGTCAGGAAAAAAGGGAAAGTGCCATTGCAGGTGCCAGATTACCCCATAAAGACGCCCATGATAGGTGTGTTTTTTTGCTTAGGCTGGGAACACAATTACTCCTCCTGTGCAATTTGTCAATCCTTTGTGCCTAAGACCCTGCGCAGCCGTCTGGCCGCTTTAACCCTCTACCCTGAAAACCAGCACCTTAAGCAGTTAGCCCTTAGAATGGAGGCTGCACTTGAACCTCCATGCAAGGAGGCCAAGATCCATAGGCCTTCCTCACCTGCCACTCCGCTTACCGACGCACCCAACTGCCTTTCTAGGGGTTTAGGCACACTCTGCGGCTCCGTCGACTGCAGCGACGTCCCTTGAGTAAGCCGTTACACAGCCGACAACCGGCACATCCTCGGAGCTTATCCAGACGATGACTTCCTTTGATGTCGAGGGGGAACCAGTTTCGGGAGTGTCTCTGACCATCCAGACTTCGGATGTTTTAGCCTTCAAACCCGATGCCATGCCACTCCCCGCTTCCACCCCAGCCAAAAAGAAGCAGGAAACAAAACATACGTCCTCCTCTACAGAAGCCATACCAAACTGGCAGGCCTTCACCTCCTCTCTAATGCAGGCCTTTATGGCTCTCAAGCCTTCAGCCTCAGCCCCCCCCCCCCACTCTGCCTCTGAGCCCTAGGCCAGCTTCTGCCTCTTCCCTCCC
Organism: Protopterus annectens; assembly: GCF_019279795.1. NCBI lineage: Eukaryota > Metazoa > Chordata > Ceratodontiformes > Protopteridae > Protopterus > Protopterus annectens. The sequence continues at coordinate 840,546,365 of NC_056750.1, read as the reverse complement.
AACCATAACCCATCAAGTCAGGGAGGAAGAGCATGAGTCTTCCTTCTCTTCCTCAGAAGATTCCATTTCCTATTTATCCCAGATTGCTCCCCCCAGGAATATTACTCTCCTGATGAGGAATCTGTGGAAGGGGATTTCTCCTCCTGAGGATATTGCATTTGGTGAGACCATCACCAAGATGAAAGATTACTTTAAATGGGATACATCCCACATGACCACCCAAAAAAAGCTACTTTGAGCTGACGCAAGTAGAATTACCCTCCCCTTCAGCAGTCCCCTCCGGTTCTACCTGCTCACTTGGATGCCTTCAACTCAGCTTTTAAGGCTCCAGGCTCCCAGCCTCTTGCCCATAAGCATCCTGACCTCATCTATAAAATACCAGAGGACCAGAAATTCTGGTGAAACCACCCTTGGCGGACCCATCAGTGATTGCCACCAGTGCAGATAAACAATCTAGACTGCCGCCTTCTGCCTCCCTCCTACCCACAGATGGAAAAGAAGACAGACACGTATTCTCTTTGGCTTTCCGAGCCATGAATTGTCAGACCCATATGACTAAGTATGCACTAGGCTTGGTTTCTCAAGCCTCCTCCATCCTGGCATCTTTGCCTGACAGTCCCATTAAGACTGAAATTACCTCCAAGCTTTCCTTGGCCCAACAGGTAACCCAGACATTCCATCAGATGCAGCTACGAGCTGCAGAAGCATCTGCCAGATCTGCAGCATCTGCCTTTGTTCTCAGGAGGTATTTATGGATAAGACTTCAGAACCTTCCAGAGGATTTCATGTGCAAGATCTTGGACATCCCACTGGACCATAATGTCCTTTTTGGTAAACAATCTGCAGACTCTTTTAAAAATCTGCAGGAAAAAAGTAAAGAATTACAGGACTTAAAGCATCTTTTGGTGTCGCCCATTCCCAAGTATTATAGGTACTACCCTGCTAAAGCCACCTTTGTGAGATGTAATCCTCAGGCCTCTACCTCTTCTTCCAGATCTAGAAGAGGTGCTAGAAGACCCACCACCTCCAGACCTTCTGCTCCACTTCATCAGCCCAGACAGTCTTTTCGGACAGAGGAAGCCACAGTAATGCGGGACTGCCTTGCCCACCTTCCCCTCTCAACCTGCCTTTCCCACTGTTTTCCCCTTTGGTAATCCATCACTACAGACAAATGGGTCTTAACCATTATCCAAAAAGGGTACTTCCTCTCTTGGAAAGAGAACCCCCCCCCCCCAGGAAAGGCATTCCATCCCCTCCCCCAAAAACCAGGCCCACCTCATGCCACAAATTCTGGCAGACCTTCTAAAGCTAGGCACCATAGAACCTGTCCCCTCAGGACAAGAAGGAAAGGGTTTCTTCTCCCGCCTCTTCCTGGTCCCCAGAAAAGCTGGGCCCTGCAGACCCATCTTGGACCTGTCCTACCTAAATCTTCACCTTCAGGTACCCTTCTTCAGAATGCTTTCTCTTTCCACCCTGCTGCCCCTAATTCCAGCCAAAGCTTTCATGGCCACCCTGGACCTAAAGCAGGCCTACCTGCACATACCTATCAGGACTTCCCACAGACAATTCCTGCATTTCTCTGGATCTTCCTCTCATTTCCAATTTACTGCCTTGCCCTTTGGTTTATCCCCCCCCCCCCAGAGTCTTTACAAAGTGCCTACCCCAAGCAATTGCCTTTTGCAGAACTCAGGGAATACAGTTTTACCCTTATCTGGATGACATACTGATACTGGCAGAGTCCAGAGATACTCTCTCAAGGCATCTACACTTCACCATGTCTCTTCTGTAGAATCTAGGGTCCACCATCAACCTCCCAAAATCCTCCCTGGTTCCAGGCCAGGACAAGATCTTCCTAGGCTGCAGAATCAGAATAGACAAAATGAAGGCCTTTCTCCCACTGGACAAGGTTCTTTCTCTGACTTCCCACTTCCAGGAAACCCTGGTATCCCAGAAGGTGACGGCAAGGCAATTTCTACGTCTCCTGGGTTTAATGGCAGCTACCATAACCATGCTACCACTGGCAAGAATGCACATGTGCAAGTTACAGTGGTATCTAAAAAAACATCTGGGCCCAACACCTTCATCACTTAAAGCAGGTCATTCCCCTCCATCTCTGCCTAAAGGCATGAAATCAGCTGGTGGATCCTGCAAGTCCAACTAAACTTGGGGGTCCCACTACAACTCCCCACCCCAATCCAAACAGTGCATACAGATGCCTCAGATTCATGCTGGGGAGCAACTCTGGCTTCCTACAGGATTCAAGAAAAGTGGCATCCCTTTCTACAGGCCAAGCACATGAATATCAGGGAAATGACAGCAGTCTTCTTAGCTCTGAAAACCTTTCTTCCCCTTCTTGTTCCAGGGGTGCTCCTGATGGTGACCGACAACACCATGGTTATGTGGTACCTCAACAACCAGGGAGGAACAAAGGCCTGTCTGCTGTGCAGACTAACCCTGCTGATATGGGATCTATCCTCTCGCCACAACTTAGTCCTGCAGGCGGCCTACATCCCCTCACAGGACAACCAACAGGCAGATCTCTTGAGCAGGACTTCCTCGCCTCAGCATGAATGGATGCTGAACAGGAAGGTCTTCCTAGACATAGTCCACCGGTGGGGTGCTCCACAAATAGACTTGTTTACCTCCGCCAGAACAGGCAACTGCAGACCTTCTGCTAAAAAACCTACTCCCCTCTAGCATGGAGGGTGGACGCATACAGCACCTCTTGGGAGGGGAAGTTCCTTTATGCCCCTCCCCCATTCCCACTGATTCAGAAAGTCCTCCTGAAAATACAGGACAACAAGCCAAAAATCTTGTTAGTGACTCCCTACTGGCCAAGGCAGCACTGGTTCCCCCTACTTCAAAGCTAGCCAAGGGCAATCACTTCAAGTTACTCTACAAGGTGGACCTACTGACACAAGACAAAGGAACTCTCCTACACCCACACTTGCAGATGTTATCCATGACTCTGTGGGTGATAAACTTTTGATCCCTTTCAGACACCACTACACAGAGGACGTGCTTTCTGTCCTAAGGGAGGCAAGGGAACCTAAGACCAGAAAATCTTACCTGGCTAAGTGGGAAAGATTTACAAAATGGTGTCTACACAAGGGAAGGAACCCTTACTCTGCCAAGGTCCCCCTGGCACTATCCTACGTGTGTCAGTTGATTAAAGGTAGGCTCTCTTATTCTTCAGTCAAAGTATACCTTTCTGCTATATCAGCCTGCCTGCCCCTCGACCCCCCCCCCCTTTGCTAGCCACGCTTGACGTAAAGCTCTTCCATAAAGGGGTCTTACACATGAGACCACCAAAGAAACCTATCCCTATGCCCTGTGACCTTAACTACATCTTAGAGAAACTTAGCAAGCACCCTTTTGAACCAGTTGGATCCTCTTCCCTACAGATATGCACACGGAAGACGGTCCTTCTGGTGGCCATCACTTCAGCCAGAAGGGTGTCAGAGTTGCAGGCCATCTTTCACAAAGACAAGGTAACCCTGCAAACCAGTCCCTCCTTTATGTCCAAGGTGGTCAATGACCTGTCTCTTAACCAATCTATCCATCTACCCACTTTCTTTCCCTTCCCTTTCAACAAAGGGGGAGAAGATTCTGCACTCATTTGATGTGCACAGGTAGCGAAGATTCTACCTGGACAAAACCAAAACTATTAGGAAAACTGACCAGCTCTTTGTCTGCTTTCACTGCAGAACCCTGGGCAAGGCAGTCTCCCAGCAAACCATCGCATGTTGGATTAGGAAAACTGTTTGCCTCTGTTACTCCCACCATGGAAAGGAACCTCCACTGGAAGTAAAGGCCCATTCCACTAGGACGGTGGCTGCCTTCAGGGCTTTCATGAAAGGTCTAGATGCAGCATCCATTATGGAAGCAGCCACATGAGCCACTATTCACACTTTCACCAAACATTACAAACTGGACCAGATTTCTAGAGCTAGGGCAGGATTCGCCAGGGCTATCCTCCAGGATCTTGTAGAATCCTCGTCAACTACCACCACCCTCTCATCCGCAGAAGCCATGGTACGCTCCCACTACTAGAATAGTGCAACATAGGAATAGAAGGACATATAATAGTTGTATAAAATCTTACCATAACCATAGATGTCCTCCTCTTCCATGTTGCAGTATTCCTTCCCACCCACCAGTCCCCACAGGTCATTTTTCTTTACCTGTCCTTTCCATATTTCAGTAGGACACCAGGCCACAAACCTGAAAACCACTGGCATTCCTCCTGCTGGACCTTTTTGCTGCCTGCTGGCCTTCAAGCTCTGAGGATTGTGCGTGCAAATGTCACATTTAAGTCGTCTGGTTTTATGGCCTACGTGTGATGTTCCACACACACTGCAACAGCCAAGCTGAAGCTTTTGTATAGGAGCAGATTATGAGTTGCCTGATGGCAGAAAATTCCACTACTAGAATACTGCAACATGGAAGAGAATGACATCTATGGTTATGGTAAGATTTTACACAACTATTCTTTTTGCAAAACTTTGAACATTATCTGTAGCTGCCTTAAGTACGTACGTGTTTTTCCACCTTTTTTCTCAGTTGAGTACAAAGTATTGTTAATTTATTTATTGTTTCCTGCTAAACGCATGGTACATAAATGATAAATTCTTTGTTGTGGAAAATGAAATCAGTTTGGTACAGCTATACTCGCCAAGTAACAGAAGACTGTTGCATCTGTACAAAGTTTGATAGAGAGCTTTCCCTTACAGGTTAAATCTGTAGTGAGGCTTTTCCTTTGCCAGTAATAGAAATATGATACATTTTCTAGTATGCTAATTTGTATGGAAAATGCAGACATTTTTTAGCTCAAGATATATTCTCTACATTGTTATTTGCAGATGCAGTTCATGTTCGAGGACTAGAAGATCTGCATTTTATGTAGATTACTGTTTTTTGTCCTTTGACCCATACCTGGGGTCCATAGTGCAGATATTTTGTAAAATTAATAAGACAGCTGCTAATCGGCTGATTCTGCTTACTCCTTTTTTTACACTTGTGTTAATCTTTATGTCCTTCTGTTCCCATGTTGCAGTATTCAAAACCTTTGGGTTATCCTCTGCTTAGCTTCCCAAACGTCTGGCCAGTATACAAAAGCTGCAGTCACTGCAAGGTATGTGGGAATTCTGACGTAGGCCATAGGGTGCGTTGACCATAAAAGTGATGTCTGCATGTACCTTTCCTCAGAACTTATCTGCCGCTAGTCGAACATCAGCCGTTTCTGCCATCAGATTCTCAAAACTAAGATAAGTACCCTGTTGGGGCCGTTTTCTTCTTCTCTTTTTGGTCATTGCATGCCTGCATAGGATCATGTCATCCAGGAAAGGAAGGTGTAAGTGCAGACATCAGATCCTCCATAAGGGCGCCCATGACCATTGCCATTTCTGTTTAGGGCCCAACTATGAGCAAACAACCTGCGCAGTTTGTCAGGCCTTCGTTCTTAAGACTCTTCGTAGCTATCTCCACACACTAGACTACTTAGAAAACCAGTGTCTTAAATGTCTGCCTTTGGCGATGGAAGGACCGTGCAGTCAGACTGTCAAGCCTCAAAAAAAAAAAAGTTTCCAGGCCTCAATCTAATGCTGCACCTCCTCAACCCAATGTGTTCCCCCTGTGGCCAACATTTGCATGGAGGAATGTACAGAACCAGCCAAATTCGGTAAAGCAGGAACCATTCGAAAGGCCACAGAACCTAGGGCTGAAAGCACGTCTGCGGAGGTTTTGCAGATGGGCACTAGTGAAGAGGAGGGAACCTCAGCTCGCAATGGACATCCAGGTCGTTCCACTGCTTTAGAACAGCATAAACCTAGGCCCTCCCCTCCCTTAAGGCCCTATGCCATCCAGGCCTACCTATTCAATAAAAAGGAAACAAAAGACAAAACATGTTTCTCCTCATTCAGAAAGCCTGCCTGATTGGCAGCCTTTCTCTCAAAGCTTTTTTAATGCCTTCATGGTCTGTAGGCCTTCTCTGCCTGCTACCCCTCCAGTTATTAGTCCTATGCCTCAGACTGCAGATCCTCATTCTCTTGAAGCTGAGGACTCTTCAGATTCCTGTTCAGAGAACTCCCCTTTCTGTGCCTCTTGGATTCCCTTCTTGGGTATGCCTCTCCTGAGGAGGACTCTGCTGAGACAGATTCCCCAGGAGAGGACTTTATCTTTTGTGAAACCATCTCCAAAATGAGAGAGTTTTTTAAATGCTATTCCACTGAAATGTCTGAGGTTCAAAAGAGGTATTATGACCTCTTACAAATGGACACCCCTTCACCTTCTGCTGTCTTTCCAGTCTTATAAGCCTTTTTGGATGGCTTCAGTGCAACCTCTCAAAACCCTGATTCACAACCACCAGCCCCTAGAAGACCCGACAGGTTCTATAAGGTCCCAGAAGGGGCTAGATTTCTGATTAAATGACCAGTTGCAGACCCTGGCACACTTTCAGTTTCTGCAGACAAACCTTCCCGATTACTGCCCTCCATCTCTGTCCTTCCCACTGATGAGAGTGAGACCATGGAATGCATGGGCAAAAAAGTACACACCTCTGCCACCTTGGTTTTTGGGGCAGTCAGCTACCAGACACATATGCCGTGGCCCTTTTTCCCCAGGTTTCTAAACTTTTGGCTGATCTCCCAGACTTGCTTTCTGAGGCTCAAATTTCTAGCCTTATTTCATTGTCTTCTCAAGTGACAAGACACTCTATCATTTGCAGCTATGATGCTGCAGGGGCCTTGGCCAGATCTGCAGCTTCTGCCTCAATGCTTAGAAGGCATTCTTGGCTGAGACTCCAAACCCTTCCTGATGATATCAGGGCTAAACTTCTGGATGCAACCCTGGGCAATTCTGCCCTTCTTGGGGCTAAATTAGCAAAGCTTTTTTCAAAACCCTCCAGCAAAAAGGGAAGGACTTGCAAGACTTAAAACACTCGTTTGTGTCTCCAGTCCATAAATTCCATAAGAATTGTTCCTCCAGGCACAGTTCATCAGGAAACATTCTGTTTCTACCCTACATTCTAGGAACAAAAAGAGCTCCAGGAAACAGCAGCCTCCCTCCAGGCCTGCTCAAATTCCAGCTCAGAAACCTCAGATCTGATATTGTTAATCCTCATTCCTTCCTTACGTATGGGTATCTGTTCCGAGCTCGGAACTGAACCGGCCATTTTCCAAGCTCATGTCAGCTTCAAACTCTCGAGCTAAACTCTTACCCACAATTCCCCTCTCCCTGTTACCCCAGATTCCATTTGCCACGTTGCCATCCAGTCATGTCGAGCTACTTCTCTTGAGCTAAGGACAGTCAATTGTTGTTTAATTGCTTTACAAATTACTTTTCTGTCAGAAAAGTTGATATTTTATTGTCTCTTGCCCTGTCGCATCTAGCATTCATAATTTCATCAGGTTTTTTCTGCCCTTTGCTTAACCTTTTTACCGCAAGGTAATTTCTCCTTACCATAGTTGGTAATGCCTTTCCTCTTCTTTTTCATAACTCTCTTGTACCATTGTTGGTATTTTCTATTTGTTAATAAAGGCAGATAAAAAGGGTAGTTTGGGGTTTAAACGCTGTTCTGATTGTGGACACAAACTGCCTACTTCTGATGCACACTCTTTATGTGCTTATTGTTTGGGAGCTTCCCAGTTATCTGTTGGACCACCTTGTACTATATGTGAAAACTTTTATAATAGAACTTTGTTAGAAAGGAAATATAAGCTGATACTGAAGGGACTTCTAAAATCTCCCTTTTCAAAGGCTATTTCTGGGTCAGAGGTCTCAACCCCTCCTAAAGCCCATAAGAAAATGGATGTTTTTACTAAGGCTAAATCCTTGCCTTCATCCCCGGCTGGGGACTCTCACCAACCAAAATCTAAAAAGGCTAAAATTTCAGCTCCGGAGCTATCTCAGTCAGCGCCAGTGCCTTCGGTGCCCAGACCTTCGGCACCGAGGCCTTCAGCTCCATTAGTGATTTCGGCTCCGTCCTCTCCTGCAGCCTTCTACATATCGGCACCAAGGGGCTCCTCTGTTCTCAGAACTTTACCACTGTATCGGCACTGACCATTCAGTCGGCGCAGACCTTGACCGCGTTTGCTCTGAGATCTTCCTCAGAACTGAGGCCTTTATTACTGACTCCAGTTTTGTCGGTTCTAGTTTCGGCACCGATCCCTGTGTCGGTGCAGACAATGACATCGGCACCGATTACTTCTTCGGTGCAGACTACAGTAGTTCAGTCTTTCTCGGCACCGTTGTCCTCTGTGATCAGATGAGATGGGCACCAGGTCTGCCTCTTTTGTGGACAGGCCTGCTTCTCCCTCAGTCTCTGTGAGGTCCACTAGAACTCTTTCTGAACATGGTGTTGCGTCTTGTGGACCAGGCATTCTTGGCCAGAAGTATTTCATCCCCTAGGAACTATCCTTCCTTGCAAGGTGATCATCCATCTCCAAAGACACCTTCTTATTCTCCTCCTTCATTGCCTTTGAAGTCCATGAATATAGTACAGTCTTCCCCTTCTGCGGTTCCCTTTATGGATCTCACTAAGGAACCGCAGTTGCCTTCATGGCAGGAAAGTTTTGCTACGACCCAGGATGTCAGCTGTGATCCACATAGCTTGCTGCTCCACAGCCATCCAGGGACTCCCCAGTCGGCAGGCTGAGCCACTTAGGGGAGGAGTGCCCCCTATCCTTGACATACACTCCTCTCCGGGTGACCAGCCTTCCAACTGATGGAGAAGGCATTCGCTGCTGCTGGCGATACCGGACTGTCTGTACCTCTGCCCCCCCACAAGTCGCACCTGGTGGACACCGGGTGCAAGGGCCTCAGGACATATTCCCCTCAGGGAATCCCCTTTTCCGTCGTCTTCCCCAGCTTCTCCCGCTGAGTATGTCCACCGGAAAAGTTTGTGTAAGAGGAAACACATGGACTTCACAGAAGACACAGATTTCGATGAGGGGGAAGGATCCCCTCAGTCACCCTCTGAGGTATCCTTTGGCGATATCCTTGATATCCTGAAACAGAGAGGTGACTGGCAGCCCTCTAATCTGACCCTTGAGGAATCTGTGTTCCTGCAGGCTTTTTGCACCCGGCCCCCTACCTCCTGGGTTACTCCACTTGCCAATGAACTTGTCAAGTTCATTGTGCAGCATGCTTGGAAAAGGTCCCTGATAAGGTTGAAGCTATTCCCCAGAGGCCAGATAAGATCTTGTCCCCTCCTGCTTCAGATCCCCACTGGTCCAAAGGTCTCCCTGTATATATGCTTTGGTGGTGGCGGCCACAACAAAAAAGGATCTGGCAGAAGAAGAAAGCCAGACTGTCCGTCTGCCTAAAAGAGAGTCCCGGGCCCTGGACAGAATAGGGAAGCGCACCTTTGCTTCAGTGACCTTTGCTATCAGGTCCCTGAATTATATGGCACATTTTACCAGGCTTCAAAGGGTTCTGGTTTCTGATCTCTCTGAAACTTTAGCTGGTGCAGTGTCTGATGAGGTACGTGACAAAGTGGCCTCTAAGATGGCCACCATTGAGTCTATATCTAACTCCTCTATGCGATTGATATCTCACGCATCAGAAGGAGCAGCTAGAGCGGCGGGTTCGTCTGTGGTCTTCAGACGACAAGCCTCAATGCGCTTGTGCAACTTCGCGGAACCTTTTAAGTCTTCCTTTCTTAATGCCCCCATTAAGCCCTCCTCGTTGTTTGAGCCCAAAGTTAAAAGCACACTGGCCAGATGTGAACAAGACGGTAAGACCCTTTCTGCCGTAGGTGTCCGATGCTCTTCGTGTTTCACTGTTGCAGTCATTGCATTTGGGTAATCTGCTGGCAGGTTGCCCTCAGTCGGCCTGAATTCCAAAGTCTTGGGTCCTGCGTGGGTTGCTGTCTCCTCTTTCATGACGTCAGGGGTATAAAACAAGCAGCTGACGCCATTTTCTTTAGTCTTTCTTGCCGCACGGTGACCGAAGCAGAAGCAGTTTGCAAGTGCCGGTCGGCTGACTCCTGAAATTTTTGAGTTTCAGAACAGAAGTCTTACTACAAACTAAACACTGGAAAAGAAACACTTAAACTCCAAAAATTAGCCAACAACAACACCGAGACTAAAAAGCCCACAAGCTGTAACGAAAATACACAATATGCATTTACTTAAATGCATTTTGTGTATTTTCGTTACAGAACCGAAGTCTTCACTAAAAGCTAAGTACCCTGTTGAGGAGATTGTTTTTTTCTTGCTCCATACCAATGTCAGAAAAAGTTAATAATTGTATTACTTGTGGGAAGCAAATACCTCATAAGGATTTCCATTTATACTATATTCCTTGCCTAGGCTCTGATTACAACATGCCTGGCTGTCGGTTTTGTGCTACATTTAACCAACGCACTATTAAGCGTCTGTATATTTTTGCCTCAGAATATTTTGGAAACAGATTTAACTACCCTGAAATGTCGTCGGATAGCAATCCGACTACCGGAGTACACAAAAAACGCAAAGAAAAGGACAGAGACAGATCGTCGAGGTCCAAAACAGACGAAGGTTCTCATAAGCCAGTCACCGGTACTCAGTGAGGCCCTTTCGCAGCTCCTGATACCCGCTACGTTCAAGTTGCAGCCTCTACCGAGACCCATGTGGAGTCCAGCACGCTGCACAATGCTCAAAGTATTGTAGTCACCAATGTCTCTCCCTAGGATGAGTCCGGAGCTGCTGAGCAGGCACCAGTTTCTGAGGGTGTATTCAGGCCTCAACATTTTTATATAAAACCGACGACAGCAGCAAAACCAAAGACAAAAGCAACTTCTAAAGCTAAAAAACCGATGCATGAGCCACGTGCACAGGCCGCTATGCCTAATAAACAGATGATCAAAATGGCTGAAGATCTTATTATCTTGATCAGGGGTTCCCAACCCCCTTCTAATAAGAGGCCTAGGCAAGACACTGATTATGAATCTTCAGATCAGGTTTCTATTTCTTCTGATTCCTCTTCTGATCAGTAATTATCTATACCTCACTATGAGGATTCTGATGCAGAGGAATCTATCCCATCTGCATCGCCTCCTGAGGATTATTCATTTGGAGAAACCTTGCATACTCTGAGGGAGCATTTTTACTGGGAGAGTCAAGATTTCTCAGAATCAAAAAAGAGGTTCAGGGATTTCCTTCTCCCTCAGCACAGGCCTTTAGCCATACCCCCTGTTTTAGACATTGTGGATGATGTGTTTTCGGAGTCAAGCTTGACTCCTGACTCCTTACCTCTGGCTCCCAGCAAGCCTGACAGATATTACAGGGTCCCTGACTCTCACAAATTTTTATTTAGAAACCCTGCTGCTGACCCTGAAACTATTTCACAGGGTCCAAAGGGAGTTAAGGCCTCAACAGCAAAAAATCCTACCCCCTCTGACAGAGATTGTAGGGCACTGGATAGATGGGGGGAGGAGATGTATACATCTGCAACCTTGGCAATTAGGGCCTTAAACTGCCAGTTTCATATGCTCAAGTATCAACAACATGTTATGGGATTGCTGAAACAGAAAACGATGTTGATTTCTGAATGTGTAAAAAATAAAGAATTACAGGAATTATTGCATGCAGCTGAACAAGTTGGAAAGCATACTTTGCAATGTGGTTTTGATTCCTTAGAGGCCTCCTGCAGGGCCGCAGTTACTGGATCTGTGATTAGGAGGCATGCCTGGCTAAAGGAGCAAAATTTGCCTGATCATGTTAAAGCTAAGTTACTGGATGCACCTTTACAGCATGATACTCTGTTTGGTATTAAGGCAGAAGAGGTTTTAAAGAAAATGGAAGACAAAGCTAAGTCTATGCAAACTGTAAAAGACTTCTTACAAGTGCAGCCACCAAGATTCAGTAGACACTGGCCTACAAAAATATGGTCCTTTCCTGTGTCCGACAGAGCTCAAAGAGGCAAATCCAGATGCCCTAAAGGTTCTAGATACCAGGCACAAGATTCTTACAGGTCAAAGCAATTAGGTGCTTCTACCTCCAAATCTGGAGGAGATAAAGCGCAACCCTACAGAAAACAGTGCCAAAGACTTCACTCTGCCTTCACCAAGCACTTACTTTTTGGCAGCACCCTTAGGGGGAAAATTAGCACTTTTTGCTCAAAATTGGCAGTTAATAACCCAGGACAAGTGGGCGCTAAACATAGTATCACAGGGATACAGATTCCATTTCCATAGTCTGCCAATGGCAAATGGTTGGCCAGATCTGCCAAAAAATCAATGGGCAGAGGCACAGAAACAGGTTACGTCCCTCATGGATATGGGGGCTATTCAGCCAGTACCAGAACAGAAAAAAGAACAAGGTTTTTTACTCAGACTGTTCTTGATACCCAGAAAGGGCAAGGCCTGGTGGCCAATACTGGATTTATCAATTTTGAACACATTCCTGGACATTCCAAAATTCAAAATGCTGACTTTGCAGCAGCTTCTGCCCATGCTGGGCAAGAATGCTTGGCTGGTGACATTAGACCTAAAAGAGGCATACCCGCAAAGAAGATACCTCCGTTTCAAGGCTGGCTTAATGCATTACCAATTCTATGCACTGCCCTTTGCCCTTTGGCTTATCTACTGTGCCCAGGGTCTTTACAAAGTGCCTGGCACCAGTAATTGCTTTTTTGCAGACAAAGAAGTATACAAATATATCCTTGCTTGGATGGCTGTCTCATTTAAGCAGAGAACAAGGACATTCTTCTTCAGCACCTGGCATTTGTGAAAAGGCTTCTAACATGCCTAGGGTACACAGTAAACGAAAATAAATCACAACTGATACCCTCTCGAAAGATAAAGAAGTATACAAATATATCCTTGCTTGGATGACTGTCTCATTTAAGCAGAGAACAAGGACATTCTTCTTCAGCACCTGGCATTTGTGAAAAGGCTTCTAACATGCCTAGGGTACACAATAAACGAAAATAAATCTCAACTGATACCCACTCGAAAAATAACATTCCTGGGTGCAAGCTTGAATACAGCTGCCCAAGTGGCTTTCCTGATGCCAGACAAAGGCAACTGACTGCTTATTTCAAACTGATGGCAACAAAAACCCAGTTATCTGCAAAACAAACTCTGCAGGCTTTGGGGTTCATGACATCCTGCATCCTACTGATTCCATATGCAAGACTGCATATGAGGAAACTTCAATGGTACCTAAAATGTTTATGGAGTCAACATTGTCACAGTCTGGAAACAATGATTCTTCTCATTCCCTGCCTACAACAGGAGTTTCTGTGGTGGGCAAAGGCATGCCACCAAAACATGGGACGGGCCTTTACTCTACCCCCTGCCAGCCAAACCATAACAACAGACATATCAGATTATGCATGGGCAGCCCACCTGGCGAGAAGATGCATTCAGGGCATATGGACCCCAAAACAAATGCATCTGCATATCAACCAAAAAGAGATGTTAGCTGTTCAAAATGCCCTGACAGCCTTCAAGGACTTACTTCATCCAGGACAACTACTGGTAAAGACGGACAGCACCACGATTATGTGGTATATAAACAAGCAGGGAGGCACGCACTCATACCCCCTTTGCAGACTAGCCATGGCACTGTGGGACACAGCTTTGACTTACCAAGTACATCTTCAAGCTTTATTCCTGCCAGGAAAACAAAATACACTGGCAGATGATTTAAGCAGAAACCTTATGGACCCTCACGAGTGGAAACTAGATCCACAAGTCTTCAGCATGATAACAAAGAAATGGGGGAGCCCGGACATAGATCTATTTGCCTCCCCTCAAAATTATCAATTGAAAAGATTTTGCACAAGGACTTATCACAGACAAGCATGGAAGAGATTCTGTGCTTGGAATCAAGCACAAAGAACTGATACAGCATAACCAAATATTCCTCAGATATTACAATACTTGACTGAGATGCTTGACAAAGGCCTATCTTTCTCATCAATAAAAATCCATGCCTCTGCCCTTTCGGCTTATTACATTACAGAGCCACCAATCTTTTCGCATCCTTTACTAAAGCAGTATCTTGGAGGAGCCAAAGATTTAAGGCCTCCCAGAAGATCACCAATACCTGCATGGGACCTCAATTATGTGTTGGAAAAGCTCACCATGCCTCCATTTGAACCAGCTGCTATGGCAGATGTAAAGTTCTTATCATGGAAAACAGCTTTGCTCCTAGCAATTACTTCAGCAAGAAGAGTCTCAGAGCTACAGGCCCTCATGGCTGTGGAGACTTTTATCATATTTTACCCAACAGGGTGTCTCTGAGGACCAATCCTTCATTTATACCTAAGGTGTTTTCCAGTGTGACACTTAACCAAACTATTCATCTGCTAGCCTTTTATCCAAATCCGCAGAACAGGGGGGAGAGAATTCTGCATTCCTTGGACGTACACAGACAGCTAAGATTCTACTTGAGCAGGACTAAAGCTCCAAGAAAAACTGAGCAGTTACTAGTGACATATGCTGCAGGATCAGCAGGAAAGGTGATTTCAAAGCAGACCATTTCAAAATGGATAAGCCACTGCATTCGTTTCTGCTACTTACACCATGGCAAACCTGTGCCCAATGGCATTATGTCTCATTCCACCAGAGCTGCAGCTACTTCAGCAGCCTTTCTCAGAGGAGTACCAACCAAAGACATTCTAGAGGCTGCTACTTAGAGTTCTGTTCACACCTTTACAAAGCATTATCATTTGCCTCTCTACTCTAAGTCCAGGGCAGGCTTTGCCACTGCAGTTCTGCAGGGCCTTATAGCCACCCCTAATGCTGTTTAGCTCCAGCCTCCCATCTATAGCTTTGGGATTCTACCCAAATGTAATGACTGCAACAGTGAAACATGAATAACATAGTACAGTTGTGTACACTTACCATAATTGTAGATGTTCAAGTGTACTCACTGTTGCAGTCTAGGTTACCCGCCCACCATCCCCCTTTCATTCTGGAGTTTATCTTTCCTTCTGTAACTTCTGCAACCTATGTGGTGTATTTGCTTTTAGATGAAGGTACAGTTTGTATTGATGCATTTTATATATATATATATATATATATATATATATATATATATATATATATTTGCTACCTTTTTGGGGGCACCTGACATCTGGGGCAAGAAAAACTAAAGAAAATGGTGTCTGCTGCTTGTTTTATACCCCTGACGACCTGACGTTTTGAAAGCAGAGACCGCAACCGATGCAGGACCCAAGACTTTGGAATTCAGGCTGACTGAGGGCAACCTACCAGCAGATTACCCAAACGTAATGACTGCAACAGTGAATACACTCTAACATCTACATTTATGGTAAGTATACACAACTGTACTTTATTCTTCCCCTCAACGTGCTTTCTTCCGAAACCAAAAGAGTGGGAAGATATGGTTCAAGAAATCTCAGGGTCCTTTCCGTGACTCATAGGCCAAGGTCTCACCCAGAGGCAGAGGGGGAAACTCACAGGGAAGACGCTCCTTTTGGGGCAGAGGGGCACCACGTAACCAGGGTTCCAGGGATTCTTTCCCTGGTCAATCCTACCAGCACTCCTGAAGAGCTGCCCAACTCCTTTCCTTTGGAGGTGGTTGGGGGACGTTTCTCCTTGTACCCTTCTGCCTGGCTAACCATCACCAACGATTCTTGGGTACAAAGGATCATAACCAGAGGTTATCATATCCCCTTCGATCTTTGTCCTGTCACTTCAAAAAACCTTCCCGACGTTCCACCCAGTCAAAGGGAAGAAGCAGCACTAGAGATAGAAAAGCTGCTAAGAAGGAGGGTCATCCAAATAGTCCCTCCAGACCAGTTAGGATCCGGATTCTACTCAAGACTATTTTTGGTGCCAAAGAAAACTGGGGACTGAAGACCAATTTTGGATCTCAGTGTATTGAACAAGTTTGTGAGAGTACAAAAATTCCGGATGGTCACTATACAGTCTATCCTCCCGCTTTTGGAAAAAAAAAAAAAACAATTGGATATGCTCTATAGATCTTCAAGATGCGTACTACCACATAAAGGTGGACAGGCCATCAAGAAGATTTCTGCGCTTCCGTGCGGGATCCAGTCACTACCAGTTCAGGGTACTGCCCTTCAGACTCTCTACAGCCCCCAGAGTGTTCAAAGTGCATGGCAGTTTTGTCACAGTTCACTTGTGACTTCAGGGATTCCAGGTGTTTTCGTACCTAGACGACTAGCTCATTTCCGCCCCCACCAGACATCTACTGGACAAAGCCCTGGCATTCTCTCCTCACTGCTCAAAGGCTAGGCATAACCATAAACAGGCAGAAATCCAATCTCACCCCATCCCAGTCGACAGAATTCATAGGGGTTATCTTGGACACAAAAAAACTGCAGAGCTGCTATTCCAGAGCACAGAATTTGAAGGATAAAGCAACAACTAATTCCGATCCTTTCAAAGGAAAAATCCACGGCTCACTCGGTTCTACAGCTGTTGGGTTCCATGGCAGCCTCTCCATCACCATTGTTCCCCTGGCCAGGTTTCACATGAGGCTTCTACAATGGCTACTGCTCACCCAATGGTATCCTTTTCAGCATCCTCTTTCAGCCATGGTTAGAGTAACCCACAGCTGCAAACATGATTTAAATTGGTGGATGACACACAATCTCTCTCAATGGTCTCGCCCCTTTTCCCCCCAGCAACCCAAGGCCACAGTGACCACGGACGCCTCCCTGATGGGGTGGGGGGGGGCTATGTCAGTGACAGACAGTTCAAGGCACTTGGTCCCAACCGGAGGCCCATCTGCATATAAATGTACTAGAGCTGAGGGCGGTGCTTCTGGCATTGCAAGCATTCCATCCCCTGCTGCTGTCTGGGACAACTGCGATTCAATCAGACAACATGGCGGTAATCTGGTACAAGAAGAAGCAAGGTGGAACCAAATCTTACCCCCTTTGTCGAGAGGCCATGAGGATATGGCAATGGATGATGGCTAACAACCGTTTTCTTCTAGCAATGCATATTCCCGGGAGTTCCAACGTGATAGCAGACAGACTCAGCAGGTGCATTCTGCAACCTCACGAGTGGTCCCTGAATCCCTTGATAACGGCGGAGATCTTCTACCGATGGGGCCGTCCTTGCTGCAACCTCTTTGCATCCCCAGCCAACTACAAATGCAGCAACTACTTCGCCCTAATTCCCCCTCCGGGGCAGTCACCCAGGAATGCTCTAGTCCATGATTGGCCCTCTGGTCTTCTCTACGCATTTCCGCCCTTTCCTCTCATTCCCCAGTTTCTGAAGAAAGCCTGGCGGTTGAAGAGCGAGGTAATCCTCATAGCACCATATTGGAATCGACAGATTTGGTTCCCATTTCTTTGGCCTCACCTACTAGATCGACCATGGATCCTCCATCCAATACCGGAGTTGGTCTCACACCCACAAAACCTGATTCATCCCAACCTGAACAGCCTGAAGCTAACTGCTTTGCTACTCCAATTCCCTTGATTGCCAGGCAGAATGATCTGCCTTTACCAGTACGTGATATTCTCATTGCTTCTCATAAGTCCTCCACTAGAATTACTTATCTGAGCAAGTGGAAAAGATTTACTTGGCTGAAAGATAAACAAGTAGACCCATTTTCAACACCATTGTCAATAATACTAGACTATCTGGCCGACCTGTTTCATTCGGGTCTATCGGCCTCTACCATTAGAGTACATTTGGCTGCAATTTCTAATTTTCATGAGGGTGTCCAAGATTCCTCTCCTGTCCCATAAATTGTGCAAGACCTTCATAAAAGGCGTGAAACATCTGAAGCCACCTTTTAAAAAACCTATTCAACCATGGGATTTATCATTAGTTCTATAAGCTCTGACAGTGGCACCTTTTGAACCAGCCTCTTCTTGCAACCTCAAGTATTTGTCATGGAAAACCTTGTTTTTGGTCACTATTACTTCTGCCAGAAGTATTTCTGAACTTCAAGCTTTATGTATCAAGAGTCTGTACTTGATTTTTCATAGAGATAGAGTGTCTCTGAGAACTAATCCGTCATTTCTGCCTAAAATGATCTCTGAAATGTCCATTGATCAAACCATCGAATTGCCAGTTTTCTTTCCCAACCATTCAAACAGAGGAGAGTATTGCCTACATACCCTTGATATACACAGGCAAATCCGTTTTTACCTAAACAGGACTAAACCCTTTCATAAATCTGACCAATTATTTTTGGCCTTTCTGGACCTAGATTAGGATCGGCTGTTGCAAAGCTCACATTAGCTAGATGGTTGAAGGATTGTGTGACCTTTATTTACACACAACGTAATATCTCGTTGCCTCCTACCATGAAAGCTCATTCAACAAGGTCGGTGGCAACTTCTGCTTCCTTCCATGCCAGAGCTTCTTTACATGACATCTGTGCAGCTGCAACTTGGGCTATGCCTCATACCTTCATCAATCATTACAAGTTGGATTTGTCCTCCAGGGGAAGAGCATCTTTCGGTTCTGTGGTGCTCAGGAATGTCCTTCCATTAGAGCCTCCCAGGAATAGAGGTAGCTGGGGACTCTGTCCCATATGTAAAAAATGAACGAGGATTAATAATATCAGATAAAAGTTATGTCTTACCATAACGTTCCATCTGTATTGTTGATCCTCATTCAATCATTACGACCCTCCCTCCTGTGGTTTCTAGTGGATCTCACCATCCAGTTCTTAGTTTATTTTACCAGAGGTAGCCTCTTCCTTCTTTAACTTGCAAACTCAATCTGGGGTAACAGGGAGAGGGGCATTGTGGGTAAGAGTTTAGCTCGAGAGTTTGAAGCTGACGCGAGCTTGGAAAATGGCCGGCTCTGTTCCAAGCTCGGAACCGATACCCATGCGTAATGACTGAACGAGAATCAACAGTACAGACGGAACGTTATGGTAAGACATCACTTCTTTTTTCAGGACAGGGCACGTAGTTTGTGACTACCTGTTTTCTCATCTCCTCCGGATTCCATTCCCTTGTCCCAGATACTCTCACCGTCTTCCCGTCTGGCAAAGCATAACCTCAAAAAAGTGAATCTTGTCTCTTCTAGAAAAAGGTTACTTCTTGACTTGGATCATTCCTCCCTCATTAAGAGGCATCCCACAACCACCAAAGGACCAGCTTCCCCTTTTCCAGACAATCTTAGACAGCCTCCTCTCTCAAGCGACTATCCAGCCTGTCCCTCTGTCAGAAAAGGGAAAGGGCTTTTACTCCAGACATTTCCTAGTTCCAAGGAAAGATGACCTATGGAGACCCATCCTGGATCTCTCGCACCTCAACCTTTTTCTATAAGTAGCCACTTTTCGCATACTCACTCTTCAGATTCTTTTCCCCTTGCTAATGCCCCAAGCATTCCTGGCCGCTTTGGACATCAAAGATGCATATCTACATATCCCCATAAGGACCAGCTACAAGAAGTATTTATGATTCTCTATGGGCTCCTTGCATTTTCAGTTCTCTGTCTTGCCCTTTGGACTGCCTACTGCTCCAAGGATATTTATCAAGTGTCTGGCTCCAGTGGTAGCCTATTTGCAGAGTCCAAGGGATTCATATTTTCCATACCTGGATGACCTCCTCATTCAGGCAGGTTGTTCTTCCCTACATATCCATCTCCAAAAAGTAATTTCTGTCCTGCAGTCCCTAGAGTTCAGCATCAATTTTCCCAATAGTCCTCCCAATATTTCTGTGATTATTTAACATTTTTCTAACATACTTTTTGATATTTTGTGTAACTGCTTGCCTATACTTTAACTGAGTTTTGTACTGTTCTGCAGCTTTTCTCCCTGGGTCTCTGCTGAAAACGGGTTTCTGACCCAGTCAAACACTACCCGGTTAACAAATGTAAATAAGTCCAGGAGATGTACACAAATGCCTCAGACCTGGGCTGGGGAGCTGCTATGGGCAGCTTGAAGGTGCAAGGCACATGAACAGACCCATTCAAGAGGGAGCACATCAACATCAGAGAAATGAGGGCCATCATCCTTGCTCTAAGGGCCTTCCAACACATTCTGAAGCAGGCTTCCCTGAAGTTGTTCACAGACAACACCACATTTCTCTGGTATGTGAACAAACAGGAAGGGAACAAAATCTTGCTTGCTATGCAGTCTTGCACTCCAGGCTTGGAAATTGGCACTCCAGCACGGAGTCACACTGCAGGCAGTCTGTATTTATTCAGCTCAGAATCTTCAGGCAGATGCCTTGAGCAGGTCCATGTCACAATCCCATGAATGGATGCTACACAGGGATGTGTTCCTGGACATAGTCCACAAGTGGGATAATCCACAAATAGATCTGTTTGCCTTTCCTCTGAACAACTTCCACACTTTTGAACCAGGGCACCCACGCCCCTAGCAAGGGCAGCGGGTGTCTTTTCTTTGTCCTGGACGAGGATGTTTCTCTGTGCATTCCCCCTTTCCCACTCCTTCAAAAAGCCCTGCTGAAAATCCAGCAGGACAAACCAACAGTCTTGCTGGTGACCCCCTTTTGGCCAAGACAGCATTGGTTCCCCCTTCTTCTGCATTTAGCCAAGGGCAGTCATCACAAGTTACCTCACAGAGTGGACCTCCTCGCACAGGGCTAAGGATCATTGATCCATCCCCACTTGGAATCTCAGAGATTTGATCCCTTTCAGATACCTTTACACTGAGGACGTGCTTAATGTTTTGCAGGAGGCCAGGAAACCCAATACTAGGAGATCTTATTTGACCAAATGGAAAATATTCTCTCCATCTGGTGTCTTCAAATGACAGCTAGAACCATTTCAAGGAGAGGTCCCATTAGTGCTGTCCTACCTGTGTGAATTGATGCATGCAGGGCTGGCATGTTCTTCCATTAAGGCCCACCTAGCTGCTTTTTGGACTTTTGTGCCTCTTGATGCTCCTTTTGTATCCTGACTTCCAGTGAAGAGGGCTCTGGCCTAGGAGGGCCAGTTCTCCCCATGGGACCTGAACTACTTTTTAGAGAAACTCACTGTTGCCTCTTTTGAACCAGCATCAATAGCCTCTCTAAAATATTGTTCTTGGAAGACTGCTGGTGGTGGCCCTGACATCAGCTAGGAGAGTGTCAGAGCTCCAGGCACTCATGGCCACCCCAGCTTTCCTTATTTTCCACAAAGATAGAGTGATCCTAAGGACCAACCCATCCTTCATACCTAAGGTGGTAAATGAGCTGTCCCTGAACCAATGTATTCACCTCCCCACCTTCTTTCCTCATCCCCTGAATGACCGTGAGAGCGTGCTGCATTCCCTTGATGTTCACTGACAACTAAGATTCTACCCTGACAAGACCAAGTACATTAGGAAATCAGAGCAGTTGTTTGTCTCCTTTCATCCCAGAGCTCTGAGAAAAGCGGTGACTAAACAGACTATTTCTGCCTAGATTTCCAGGGCCGTCTCCTTGTGTTACTCCTACCATGGCAAACTAACCTCAAAAATTAAAGCCGTCTCCACCAGAGCCATGGCCTCATCTGGAGCCTTCTTCAAGGGGATGGACACTGCTTCCATTCTAGAGGCAGCTACCTGGACATCTGTCAATACCTTCACCAAGCACTACAAATTGGACCATATTTCCAGGTCTAGAACAGGGTTTGCTAGGGCAGTCCTGCATGGGTTCTTGGAAAACATCAGTACCACCATTCTCGTCTTCCCTTTGAGCTTTGGCACTCAGCCAAACGTTTTGAAAACTGCAACATGGGAGTAGAAGGATGCAGAATAGTTGTGTGAAATCTTACAACAACCCTAGATCTCCTTCTCTTCCATGTTGCAATACTCTGCCCCTCCCTCCTACCCACTATGTGTATACATATTTATGTATATATATTTTTATAGGTTTGCTATTAAAATGTCGAAGTTTAGAATAAAAACGGTACTTAACAGCGAATTGTTTCGCCGAAAGTACACATAATCTAACTGCCCTAATGTCGAAAATCAGCTGTTAATGTCGAAAATGTCGACAACGACATTTTACGGCATTAAAAACAATGCCACCCTTGCCATAACATCCTGTTTATGCAGGGGGGGGGGCAAACCCCCTGCACCCCCCAACTAAATATTCCAACTCCGTGATCGCACTACAATGAGGAAAGGGATGTATTTCCCTAACCGCACTGTACCGCAATCCCTGTACATAAGCGAATGTTATATTTGCAAATGCACAGTATATTCACAAATATACAGTTCGGTACGTAGCTTGCAGACACATGAACTTATTCGAACATCTGTAGTTTGAATAGTTCATAGGCGTACAATGCTATGCTGATATTTCAATAGGAAACCGTTTTTATAATATATGTTTTATATATACATGCTCCTGCGCGCGCGCACACACACACACATATGTGTATATGTGTGTGTGTATATATATATATATATATATATATATATATATATTTATTTATATATATTTATGTGTATATATATATATATATATATATATATATATATATATATATATATATATATATATATATAGATATATAAAATGTGTGTGTGCATTTATGTATGTATAAAACATTGGATGAGACAGGACTTGTGCAGCTGTCCTGGGACTGGGGTCCAACTGGGGCGTTCAGTTCTGAGGAAAGGTACATGCAGACATCACTTTTATGGTCCACACACCCTACGGCCAAGTGTCTTCCAGTGACTAAAGCTTTTGTATACTGGCCAGACGTTTGGGAAGCTAAGCAGAGGATAACCCAAAGGTTTTGAATACTGCAACATGGAACAGGAGAACATCTGTGGTTAGGGTAAGATTTTACACAACTATTCTTTCTCATGTCATTTGTCGTAATGTAAAATACTGATCTGTTGCTTTCTGTTTCTAGCCCATCAGTTCCAGCATCTGCAGCTCAAGTTGTCCGGAAAGTATTGGACACTGTTGCTACAAACCAGACAAATCAGGTATTACTACCATTTTTAATCAGAATTGTTAGGTTTGAGATGATCTGAAGTGTCATTCCTAGTACATTTAACACTGATTAAACATTTTATTGTCTAGTGTCATTTTTTTTAATGCTGCTTCATTGATTAACATAATTTGAATGAGTACATGACAGAAAAACCCTGTATTTTTCTTATGGTGTTGAATTTTCATAAGCTTTAGTGTTTGCAGTGGTACATTGTGATGTCTGTGCCATGCATGAAAAGCATGTCTTACTTTTACCTGCAGCTTCTATATCTATGTTTATCTGCTAACCTGTTGTGGATACCTAATCAGGCACATTTGTGACTTCTCGACTATACATAGAATTCCTGAGATTACTGCCCTCTGTGTCTACAAACATTCAGCTTATATTTACTCACTGTCATCTAGAGGATCACAGGTACGAATGCATCTAAAACTTGACAGTTAAAGATCGTGTTCAAAGCTTTAACTTACCTGGTGAAATTGCTAGAAAGTGGGCTTCTCGCCACCCTGCGGTGTGAACCGTGGTTCTAGGTGACTGTCACCGTTGAAGTGACACTGTGACCCCATGTGCAGAATGGGAAAAGGAGTTGATGGATGAATGGAAAGACTGAATCAGCAGCGTCTTCACTGTAGCTACGGTATACACCCTAAATGTACAGATGTGGCACTTCTTAATTTTAAATTAAAAAGTTATGTCACTGTGCATATTGCGCACAGCCAGCAGGCAGTCAAGTTATACATCATCACACTTAGCATGATGATGTGATTTCTGTGGGTAGTTGTACCGGCAGTAATACCTTTTGAAATCAACAAAGTTATGAAGTAGTTGCACATAATAACACACCAAAATGAACAAAGTACAAAGAAACCAAAAAAACAGGTGTAAGCTCCAATAACCAGTACATCGTAGAGTAGAAATCACCAGTGAATTTATTCTGGTACTTCGGCTTTTCGCCTTCAATGGAATGTTTAAACACCACAAAATCACTCTATTTATACACCAAGTCTTACTTGAAAACAATTAACCAATCTGTTAATTAGATATATAAACTTAAAGGAACTTGCACCCCAACCACACATTTAAATATAAATATATTTTGTACATTCAAAAGATTCAAAAAATTCAAACTTGTTTCTCCAAACTCTTCTTAACTTAGCATCTTATTTACATAAATTTTATACACGTTTGGTAAATATATTGTTATAACTTTCATAAACTGTTATGTGAGATTTTACAAAGTTAAATTACTGTCAGTCTTCATTTCCCTGGGATGAAGTGTTCTAAAAATGTATAATCATTTTGCATTCTAGTTTGTTTATTTATTTATTTACATTTGTTGACCGGGAGTGTCCGACTGGACGTAGGTCCATTTTCAGCGGAGGCCCAGGGAGAAAAGCTCCACAGTTAAAATAAACAGACAGTAGGGATTACATAGTGATTAACAATTTAACATAGCAATTACTTACAACATATTTACAGATGAAGAACATAGTACATCAGTAGACAGCTAGAATCTATCTGTGAAGTACATAACAGACATTAACATGTTACAATAAGAAATTCCTGCTGTATAATAAGTACTAGGCTTATGAGCATCTGAGCTTGCTATAATCAAGGTAGTTAGTGGGGTGGAAAGAAAGGTAGTGGTGGGATGGGGTGGGTGATATTAGAGTGGGAGTTGCAAGGGCATAGCCAGCATGTTTTTAAGTCCACTTTTTGTAAAGTTTTGAAGTGAGTGTATGATGGTATGGAGGTAATTGTGGGTGGGAGGGAGTTTCATAATTTGGCTATGGTGCAAGAGAATAGTGCTTCACCAGCAGAGTTATTGGCTTTAGTGATCTGCAAGTGATTTTTGTTGCTAGTGGTCTGGCGGTGCAATAGGGTTTGAGTAGATTCTGGAGGGATGGGACATTTAGTGGATAGTTTACTAGTTTGTGAGCGAGTGAGAGTTGATACCATTGAAGGAGGTGAGGGAGTTCAAGCCAGCCCAGTTCAGCAAGTGAGAGACAGTGGTGACTACGGTAGGATGCTCCTGTGGTGAATTTGGTGATTTTGTTGTAGCAGGTCTCTAGCTTGTTTAGATCGCATTGCCTTAGGTTGGTATATATTGGAGAGGCATAAAGTAGGGTGGAGATAAGATGGGAATTTGCTATTGAAATCTTTGCTGCTTTGGTGAGAAGTTGCTTATTTCTGTATAACGCTCCTAGTTTTTTGTGGACTTTTTTTATGGTCATGGATAATGTGAGTGTCAAATTTTAGTTTGTCTAGTTCCACTCCTAGCAATTTGGTGTGTTCAGTTGGGTATATAGTGGTGGTGTCTTTTGCTGTGATGTTAAAGTGAGAGTTGTTTTGAGTATGTTTGGTGGGTTGGAAGATTAGTAGTTTAGTTTTATTTGGGTTGAGTATTAATTGGGCATCGGATAACCAAGTTTCAACTGAGGAAAAGGCTTCCTGTGTGACTTTTTGTAGTTTGGGTAGGGAGTAGGCTGAGCAGATGATGGTTGAGTCATCTGCGTATTGTACGAGTGTGCCATGTTTGGTGGCAAAGGCTAGATTATTGGTGAAAACAGAAAAGGATAGGGGTCCAAGGATGGATCCTTGGGGAACCCCTATGGTGACAGGTAGTTGGGGAGATGTCATTCTGCCATACAATGGATTGGTGGCGGTCAGACAGATAACTCTGAAACCAGTTGGTGACTGATTGAGAGAAGGATAGGTTACTGAGGACATTGATAAGTTTGTGTGGGATCCATGTCAAATGCTTTAGGCCTAGGAAGTAGTAGAGGAGAGATAGCCATTGTTTTTATGCTGAAGGATAGTGTTAGTAAAGGAGAGTAAGGCAGTGGTGGTGCTATGGTTTGGTCGGAAACCATGGTGTGTATTGGAAAGGAGTTTGTTAGTGAGGAGGTAGTCCGAGACCTGAGAGTGTATGCATTTCTCTAGTATTTTGGAGAGTGGAGAGAGAATAGCTATGGGGTGGTAATTGGTTAGTTCTGTGGAGAGTCCACCTTTGTGGAGGGGATTTATATGTTATACTTTCCACAGTGTGGGAACGTAACTTTCTGACAGAGATCTGTTAATCAAGATGGATACTGGGTAGGCCAGAGCATCAGCTGTGATTTAATTAATCCTTAAAACTTCCCGCATGCTCCAATAGGGGAAGTGCCAACACACTAAAAAAAACAACTGGTTTCAGACCCTCCTTCCCCCATGCATAGATACAAAATGATCAGCTACAGGGCTAAGACAGTTCTGCCTTCTTATATCCCCCAAGTGTTCCATCACCTGCACTTTTACTTTCCTCTTTGTTTGCCCTATATACCATTTAGTCTTCTGGCAACCGCAACCAATAGTATATATAACTCCCTGTGAATTACAATGCAGACCTTCTCTAGCTTTATATAACATACCATTTATCTTGGAACCACTGAGATTTCTAACCCTATCATGTACACAGCAGTTGCCACGTGTGCATGCATGCACCAACTCTCCCTTCTGTTCTTAAATGTAGGCCATCCTCACTAAGTAGCTCTCTCAAGTTATTATATCTACCATAAGAAAAAGTCGCAAAATTTGGGAAAAGCTGTCCCACACTTGTTTCCTCAACTCCCATGTACCAAAATTCCCTAATAATTCTCTCCAAAATTTTTGAAAAGGGAGAAAACTTAGTAACAAAAACAACTTATCTTCATCTGAACTCTTATTTTTATTCTTATATTTGTCTTTATTTTTTTATTTTTTCCAAACCCCTAGCCATTCTTAGCATATAGATCCCTTTTGGTCTCCCAAAACCAACTTCCTAGCTTCACTTGAGTATCAGAATATCTTCTGAGACTAGGTCTATCATGTACCTCTTTTAAAAGTATTTTTTTAATTTTTTCTCAGATGTATTCTGAAAGACCTGTCTAAATTCACCGTAAGGTAGGGCATTTATTAAATGTGGGGAATGCATGCTATCTACTTGCAAAAAGTTGTTTACAGAAGTAGGTTTCCTGTAGGGTTTACATTGTATCACATTGTTCTTATCCACATATAACTCAACATCCAAACATGTAGTATGTATGGAATTTAACTGACATGTAAATTTTAAACCATGCGTTGTCCCAGTAATATGATCCCTAAATTTAGTAAATTCCTTTTGGTCTCCCTTACAAATAAATAACAAATCGTCTATAAATCAAACATTCTCAACAAAATAAGCAATGTGGTGCATAAATCGATTTTCAGAATCACCCATATATACCACAGCATAAGTAGGGGCAAAAGATGCCCCCATTGTCTTGTGGCTTTTTTGCAAAAATAACTGCTTTTCCCACGTAAAATAATTGTGCGTTAGGCTGAACTCCAACAAGGATAGTAAGAAAGAGGAATGCGGCCCCTCCCTCATCATTTTGCCCATAGCTTCCAGGCCCCGTTTAGCATCAGTATTAGTATATAATGAACTAACATCCACGGTGGCCCAAAATAAATTCTCTTGCCATTTTAATTTCTTCAAACATTCACACAGTTCACTAGTGTTCTTAATGTGGGATGGTACTTTCTCCATATATTTTTTAAGTTGAAAATCCAAAAACAAGCCAACATATTCCAGATAAGAACATATCGTAGAGGGGTGTCTTAAATTCTTGTGAATCTTGGGGATAGCGTAGAACTTAGGTTTTTCTTCCTGTTTCAGTGTTGCAGTCATTACATTTGGCTAATCCTGCTGGCAGGTTGCTCTCACTCGGCCTGAATTCCAAAGTCTTGGGTCCTGCGTCGGCTGCTGTCGCCTCTTCCCTGACGTCAGGGGTATAAAAGAAGCAGCCAACGCCATTTTCTTCAGTGTTTCTTGCCGCGCGGTGCCCGAAGCAGAAACAGTTCGCATGTGCCAGTCTGCCGACTCCTGAGATTTTCGTGTTCGAGTTTCAGACCCGAAGTCTTCAATAAAGCTAAGTACCCCATTGGGGAAACATTTTTCTTGCTCCAGACCGATGTCAGAAAAAGTTAATTGTATTTCTTGTGGAAAGCAAATACCTCATAAAGGCTTTCATTCCTACTGTATTCCTTGCCTAGGCCCTGATCACAACGTTTCTGGTTGTCGGTTTTGTGCTAGATTTAACCAACACAGTACTAAGCATTGGTATGATTTTGCTTTAAACTATTTTGGACGCCGGTTTAATTATCCAGAAATGTCGTCGGATAGCAATCCGACTACTGGAGTTCACAAAAAATGCAAAGAAAAGGAGAGAGAGAAACAACCGAGGTCCAAAACTGATGACGAAGCTTCTCCTAAGCCAGTCTCCGGTTCTCAGGCGCTTTCACAGCCCCTGACGCCCGCTACATTAGAGTCGCAGGCCGCTACCAACTCCCACGTGGAGTTGGCTATGCCACTGGAAACTCAAGGTATTGGAGCGTCGGACACTATTCCCTCAGATGGGTCCGGAGCCGCTGAGCAGGCACCGGCTTCTGAGGGTGTATTCAAACCTAAACATCTTTACATTAAACCGACTTCAGCTTCAAAGCAAAGTCTAAAGCACCTTCTAAAGCAAAGAAACGAACTCAAGAACCACGTGGACAGGCCTCTATTCCCAAAAAACAGATGCTCAAAATGGCCAAAGACTTGATTACCTTGATCAGGGGTTCCCACCCTCCTCCTGATAAGAGGCCTAGGCAAGAAGACTGACTGTGAGTCTTCAGATCAGGTTTCTATTTCTTCTGATTCCTCTTCTGATCAGGAATATTCTCTTCCGCCCTATGAGGATTCTGATGCTGAAGAATCCATACCTTCAGCTTCTCCTCCAGAGGACTATTCTTTTGGTGAAACCTTGAATACCATGAGGGAGCATTTCCACTGGGAGAGCC
This sequence comes from Protopterus annectens, assembly GCF_019279795.1. Lineage (NCBI taxonomy): Eukaryota > Metazoa > Chordata > Ceratodontiformes > Protopteridae > Protopterus > Protopterus annectens. Next base: position 840,517,690 of record NC_056750.1, on the reverse strand, counting down.
AAGATTTTTCAGAATCTAAAAAGAGGCTCAGGGATTTCCTTTTACTACCTCAACACAGGCCCCTAGCCATTCCACCTGTGTTGGACATTGTAGATGTGTTTTCGGAGTCTAGTCTGACCCCTGACTCCTTACCTCCAGCTCCTGTTAAGCCTGACAGATATTACAGGGTTCCTGACTCTCATAAATTCCTTTTTAAAAACCCTGCTGCAGACCCAGAAACGATTTCACAGGGTCCCAAAAGAGTTGAGGCTTCCACTGCAAAATACCCTACCCCCTCTGACAGGGATTCTAGGGCACTGGATAGATGGGGAAAAAAGGTTTACACATCTCTTGCCTTGGCTATAAGGGCCTTAAACTGTTAGTTTCATATGCTCAGATATCAGCAACATATCATGGCATTGCTTAAACAAAAAATGTTGTTAAACTCTGAATGTGCAGAAAACAAGGAAATGCAGGATTTATTGCATGCAGCTGAACAAGTTGGAAAGAATACTTTGCAATGTGGTTTTGATTCTTTGGGGGCCTCCTGCAGGGCCGCAGTTACGGGTTCTGTAATTAGGAGGCATGCTTGGTTAAAGGAACAAAATCTGCCTGATCATGTCAAAGTTAAATTATTAGATGCACCTTTACAGCATGATACTTTGTTTGGTGATAAGGCAGAAGAGGTGTTAAAGAAAATGGAGGACAAAGCTAAATCTATGCAAACTGTCATATTTTTTACAAGTACAGCCACCTAGGTTTAGTAGACACTGGCCTACAAAGAATTGGTCCTTTCCTGTGTCGGACAGACCTCAAAGGGGCAGATCCAGACGCCCTAGAGGCAGATCCCAGGTGCAAGGTTCATACAGGTCAAAGCAATGGGGTGCTTTTACCTCCAAAGTTGGAGAAGACAAATCACAACCATACAGGAAACAGTCCCAATGACTTCCCCCTGCCTGCACCAAGCACTTATCTCTTGGCAGCACCCTTAGGGGGAAAAATAGCACTTTGTTCTCACAATTGGCACACTATAACCAAGGACAAGTGGGTTCTAAATATAGTGTCACAAGGCTACAAGTTCCATTTCCATACCCTGCCAAAGGCAAACGGCTGGCTAGATCTGCCAAAAAATCAATGTGCAGAGGCACAAAAACAAGTCTCATCCCTCATGGACATGGGGGCCATTCAACAAGTACCAGAGCAGGAGCAGGGACAAGGATTTTACTCAAGACTGTTCTTGGTACCGAGAAAGGACAAGGCCTGGAGACCAATTTCGCTGTACCCAGTAGCCTGGCAGTCCCTATCACAAGATATGTGGGTACAGTCGATCATATCCGAGGGTTACAAAATCCCTTGAAGGTATCCCGTACCTCAACAATCCCTTCCAGACATCTCACCCGGTCAAAGGGATTTGGCAGAACAGGAGGTTTCAAAGCTCCTAGAAAAAAGAGCCGTTCAGACTGTGCCGGCAGACCAGGTAGGATCTGGCGTCTACTCGAGATTCTTTTTGGTCCCCAAAAGGACGGGAGATTGGAGACTAATATTAGACCTGAGCAGTCTAAACAGATTTGTCAAAAAGGCAAGATTCCGGATGGTCACGCTTCAGTCCATTCTGCCCTTTCTGGGCAAGGACAACTGGATGTGCTCTATAGACCTTCAGGACGCGTACTATCACATAAAGATTCACAGGCGCTCCAGAAGGTTTCTCCGCTTTCAGCTAGGGACCAGTCATTACCAATTCAGAGCCCTGCCCTTTGGCCTCACTTCAGCCCCCAGAGTGTTCACCAAATGCATGGCAGTGGTCACAGCTCATCTGAGACGTCAAGGATTCCAGGTGTTTCCTTATTTGGACGACTGGCTCCTCTCCGCCACCACCAAGTGTCAGCTTCTTCAGACCAGAGACTACACTCTACAGCTTTGCAGAAGTTTGGGAATTTCAGTAAATTTCGAAAAATCTTCTCTGCTGCCTTGCCAATCTATCACCTTTATAGGCGCAGAATTAAACACCGTCAAAATGTTAGCCAGACTAACAGATCAAAGAATTCTGGACATTCAAAAATTCGTTCGGATTTTATTGCAGAGCAACAAGGTCAAAGCCAGATTTATACTGAAGGTTCTAGGTCTTATGGCTGCGGCCATTGTTCTACTACCACTGGCTCGCTTCCACATGCGTCTTCTGCAGTGGATGCTATTCACGCAGTGGTCGTACCACAGTCTCCCGATGAGGCATGAAATCTTAGTCACAGTCGTGCAGAACTCATCTGAATTGGTGGATATCTTCCCCTCTTCTTCATCAGGGCCGACCTTTTGTTTCCCCTCCTCCAGTTGCCACAGTCACTATGGATGCCTCTCTGATCGGGTGGGGGGGGGGCATTATCAGGGCAGGATGGTCCACGGGACGTGGCAACCCATAGAATACCATCTGCACATAAATGTCCTGGAGATGAGAGCGGTGCTTTTAACGTTGCAGGCCCTCAACGACTTTCTTCCCACGGGGACTATTGCAGTACAAACGGACAACATGTCCGTGGTCTGGTACATGAACAAGCAGGGCGGGACCAGGTCCTATCCGTTGTGTCGGGAAGCTCTCAGACTTTGGCAATGGGCAATCTCCTCTCATCGGTTTCTGATAGCAACGCACATCCCCGGCAGGTCCAACCTCTTGGCGGACAGGCTGAGCAGATCCATTCTGATGCCTCACGAGTGGTCTCTCAATCAATCTGTAGTGGATCAGATTTTTCTGCAGTGGGGCACTCCTTGTTGCGATCTTTTTGCTACTCCCCAAAACAACCAGTGCCCAGATTATTTCACCCTCTTTCCCCTTCCAGGCCAACCCATGAGAGACTCTCTAACCCAGGATAGGCCCAGGGGACTTCTGTACGCTTTTCCTCCTTTTCCCTTGATTCCACAAGTCATTCAGAAAGCCACCGTTTTGAGAGCCAAGTTGATTCTCATTGCCCCTTATTGGCCTCGACAAATTTGGTTTCCGTCTCTGCATCGTCACCTTCTGGTGCAGCCCTGGCATCTGGACCCAGTTCCGGATCTCTTGATCCACCAGTCGGGTCAGCAGCACCGGGCCATTCATTCTCTCAACCTCACTGCTTGGTTGCTCCACTTCCTTCACTAGCCAGGCTTCCGATGATCTCTGACTCCGTCAGAGACATCTTAGTGTCTTCTTTAAAGTCGTCCACTAGGACTGTTTATGCTAGCAAGTGGCGACGTTTTTCTATTTGGGCAAATTCCAGGAATATTGATCCCTTTACTGCTCCTGTACATTCTGTTTTAGATTTCCTGGTGGAGGTTTTTCATTCAGGATCCTCCTCATCTACAGTTAAAGTACAACTGGCTGCTATTTCCAAGTATCATGTTGGCTTGCATGACAATAACATTATGTCTCATAGATTATGCAAGGCCTTTCTGAGAGGAGTTTTTCTCCTAAAGCCGCCTATAAAGCAGCCTCCTCCGCAATGGGATCTAAACTTAATGTTGGCATCCTTGATACTACCTCCCTTCGAACCGTCTGCTTCATGTTCTTTGACGTTATTGACCTGGAAAACTATATTCTTACTGGCTGTCACTTCAGCAAGATGGGTTTCCGAAATTCAAGCTCTCTGCATTCGTTCCCCTTACTTGGTTTTTCATAAGGACAGGGTATCATTAAGAACTAACCCTTCCTTTCTCCCCAAAGTTGTGTCCCAAACCAATATTAACCAATCTATAGATCTACCAGTCTTCTTCCCAAACTATTCCGACAGAGCTGAACAGAAGCTTCATTTTTTGGATGTCCATCGTCAGCTCAGGTACTATTTGCATAGAACTAAACAATTCAGAAAATCAGACCAATTATTTGTCTCCTATGCAGAAAACAGGATAGGTCTTCCAGTTTCTAAAGTGACCTTATCCAGATGGTTGACTTCCACCATTTCCTTTGTGTACTCTCTCAGAGGCAAGCAGCTATCTTCTAAACCAAAAGCACACTCAACCAGGAGCCTATCCACTTCTGCAGCTTTTCAGGATAGACTACCCATTGATACTATTTGTGCAGCAGCTACTTGGGCCACGCCTCATACCTTTGTCTCTCATTACAAGTTGGATTTGGCCTCCAGAGATAGGGCCAGTTTTGGTTCCACAGTTCTCAAGAGTCTGTTCCATTGAGCCACCCGGGATACAGGTGCTAGGGACGCGGTCCCATCCAGCAAGAATGAAGGCGAGATTGACAACTTAACATTTAGAAGTTATGTACCTACCATAACGTTCCATGTTAGTTGTCTTCTCTCGCCTTCTTCCTTGCGTCCCTCCCTCCTACCCCCTGGCCTGGACAGATCTTGAAGAGTTCCTATCAGGTTGTTTTCCTCCTGAGCTTTCATATGAGGACTCTTTTTATGAACTTGTTTCCTAAATTATGATAGGTTAGTCCTTAGCAGGGTAGGTTAGCTACCAAACGAGATCTGAGGTAGTTCCGCCTTGCATCATGGGATATAGGGTTGCCTCGAGCTGGTAAAAGGAGTTCTCAAGCTAAAGCAAGTGCCGAGTCGGAGCCGAGGATCGGCTCCGAACCCCATCCAGCAAGAAAGAAGGCGAGAGAAGACAACTAACATGGAACATTATGGTAGGTACATAACTTCTAATTCCTTCAGATACCCCTTGAGGATGTGTCATTCTGAGAGATCCTTGAACTACTTAGAGAGGGGGATGGTCTTCCTGGCCACTTTATTCAGAAGTCTGTATTCAGCAAGGCTTTTGGCTCTGGTCCATCTCCATCTTGGTGAGAGCTTTAAATTATCTGGCATATGTTGCATAGTTTGAGAATAGATATGACCAAAGAAATCTTCAAATCTCTCGCAGGGACCATACCTTCAGATCAAAGCATGTCCATTGATGCGCAATCAGCCACCCTTCAGTCTGTGTTCATTATCTCTATGTCCAGTGCTATAGAGGGTGCTTCTAGAGTAGTTGACACAGGCATATCCATTAGGGTCGACACTTGGATGAGGCTCTGCAGAACACTTCAAGATGTTCTTTGTGAATGCCCCCTATGATAGGTCAACACAGTTTGGTCCCAAGGTGAGTGATACAGTTTCCAGAAGTGGGAATGAGGGAAAATCCCTTTCTGCCGCAGGGATCAAATTTGCTATAACCAGGAATTAAACAGGAAGCATGAAAATGATTCTGTAAATCACAGGGGTTCTCACCCGACTTGTCTGGAGACAGGGTCCTCCCCAATGATAGAAGGGGGAACTCTAATAATGGATGTCACCCCTCAGGGCAGAGGTGGTCTGCAGAATTGAGGCTTGAGAGGTTCTTTCCCTGAGAAGCCTATTCAGGACTCCTGAGCACTTGTCCAACCGCTGTGCTGTGGAGACGGGGCATGCCTGTCCCTGCACCCAACAACCTGGACGTCCATTACTCAAGACAAATGGGATCAGAGGATAATAACTAGAGACTACCTCATCCCCTTTCATACCACTCCTTCAGTTCCAAAATGACTTTCCCGATGTATCACCCTCTCAAAGGGAAGCGTCAGCTTCAGACATAAAGAAGCTGCAATCGATTCAACCAGGAGGTCCCACCAGACCAGAAAGGATGCAGAATTTACTCAAGAATTATTTAATGCCAAAGAAAAACAAGGACCTCAGACCAATTTTGGTTCTAAGTTACAGAACAAAAAAAAAATTCCAGATGGTCATGGTGCAATATGTTCTACCTTTTCTGAGAGAGAACGAAAACAACTGGATGTGTTAAAGCGTCAAGTAGTGTACTACCACATTAAAAAAGGCAGATGTTCTTTGTGTTTCACTGTTGCAGTCATTACATTTGGGTAATCCTGCTGGCAGGTTGCCCTCAATCAGCCTGAATTCCAAAGTCTTGGGTCCTGCGTCGGCTGCTGTTGCCCCTTCCCTGACGTCAGGTCGTCAGGGGTATAAAAGATGTGGCCGACGCCATTTTCTTTAGTCTTTCTTGCCGCGAGGTGCCCTAAGCAGAAGCAGATCGCAAGTGACGGTCCACCGACTCCTGAGAGTTTCGTGTTCGAGTTTCAGATCCGAAGTCTTCAATAAAGCTAAGTACCCCGTTGGGGAAACTTTTTTCTTGCTCCAGACCGATGTCAGAAAAAGTTAATAATTGTATTTCCTGTGATAAGCAAATACCTCATAAGGATTTTCACTCTTACTGTATTCCTTGCCTAGGCCCTGATCACAACGTTCCTGGTTGTCAGTTTTGTGCTAGATTTAACCAACGCACTATTAAGCCTCGGTATGACTTTGCTTTAGACTATTTTGGCCGCCTATTCAATTATCCAAAAATGTCGTCGTATAGCCATCCGACTACCGGAGTTCATAAAAAACGCAAAGAAAAAGAGAGAGACAACCGAGGTCCAAAACCGATGACGAAGCTTCTCCCAAGCCAGTCGCCGGTTCTCAGTGAGGCGCTTTCGCAGCCCTGACGCCCGCTACTTTAGACTCGCAGCCCGCTACCGACTCCCACGTGGAGTCAGCCATGCCACTGGAAACTCAAGTTATTGGAGCCTCGGATACTATTCCTTCAGATGGGTCCCGAGCCGCTAAGCAGGCACCGGCTTTTGAGGGTGTATTCATACCTAAACATCTTTACATTAAAACTACTTCAGCTTCAAAGGCAAAGACTATAGCACCTTTTAAAGCAAAGAAACAAACTCAAGAGCCACATGGACAGGCCTCTATGCCCAAAAAATAGATGCTCAAAATAGCCAAAGATTTAATTACCTTGATCAGGGGTTCCCATCCCCTTCCTGATAAGAGGCCTAGGTAAGAGACTGACTATGAATCTTCAGATCAGGTTTCCATTTCTACTGATTCCTCTTCTGATCAGGAATATTCTCTTCCTCCCTATGAGGATTCTGATGGTGAAGAATCTATTCCTTCAGCTTCTCCTCCAGAGGACTATTCTTTTGGGGAAACCTTACATACCATGAGGGAGCATTTCCACTGGGAGAGCCAAGATTTTTCAGAATCTAAAAAGAGGCTCAGGGATTTCCTAGTGGATGGGCACCTAGCCATTCCACCTGTGTTGGACATTGTAGATGATGTGTTTTCGGAGTGTAGTCTTACCCCTGAATCCTTACCTCCAGCTCCTGTTAAGCCTGACCGATATTACAGGGTTCCTGACTCTCATAAATTCCTTTTTAAAAACCCTGCTGCATACCCAGAAACTATATCACAGGACCCCGAGGGAGTAAAGGCTTCTGCTGCAAAAAACCCTACCCCCAGTGACAGGGAATCTAGGGCACTGGGAAGATGGGGAAAAAGGTGTACACATCTTCTACCTTGGCTGTAAGGGCCTTAAACTGTCAGTTTCATATGCTCAAATATCAGCAACATGTCCTGACATTGCTAAAACAGAAAATGTTGTTAAACACTGAATGTGCAGAAAACAAGGAAATGCAGGATTTATTGCATGCAGCTGAACAAGTTGGAAAGCATACTTTGCAATGTGGTTTTGATTCTTTAGAGGCCTCCTGCAGGGCCGCGGTTACGGGTTCTGTAATTAGGAGGCATGCTTGGTTAAAGGAACAAAATCTGCCTGATCATGTTAAGGTTAAATTATTAGATGTGCCTTTACAGCATGATACTTTATTTGGTGTTAAGGCAGAAGAGGTGTTAAAGAAAATGGAGGACAAAGCTAAATCTATGCAAACTGTCAAATATTTTTTACAAGTGCAACCACCTAGGTTTAGTAGACACTGGCCAACAAGGAATTGGTCCTTTCCTGTGTCAGACAGACCCCAAAGGGGCAGACCCAGACGCTCTAGAGGCAGATCCCAGGCGCAAGGTTCATACAGGTCAAAGCAATGGGGTGCCTCTACCTCCAAAGTTGGAGAAGCTAAATCACAACCATACAGGAAACAGTCCCAATGACTTCCCCCTGCCTGCACCAAGCATTTATCTCCTAGCAGCAGCTTTAGGGGGAAAATTAGCACTTTTTTTTTCAAAATTGGCACATCATAACCCAGGACAAGTGGGTTCTAAATATCGTGTCACAAGGCTACAAGTTCCATTTCCATACCCTGTCAAAGACACACGGCTGGCCAAATCTGCCAAAAAATCAATGGGCAGAGGCACAAAAACAAGTTTCATCCCTCATGGACATGGGGGCCATTCAACAAGTACCAGAGCAAGAGCAGGGACAAGTATTTTACTTAAGACTGTTCTTGGTACCCAGAAAGGACAAGACCTGGAGGCCAATACTGGACCTATCTATTCTGAACACGTTCCTGGATATACCAAAATTCAAGATGTTGACTTTGCAGCAGCTTCTGCCCATGCTGGGCAAGGACGCTTGACTTGTGACTTTAGACCTAAAAGAGGCATACCTGCATGTCCCAATCAGACAAATATGCAGACAATACCTCAGATTCAAGGCTGGCTCAATGCATTACCAATTCTCTGCACTGCCCTTTGGCTTATCTACTGCGCCCGGGTTCTTTACAGAGTTCCTGGCACCAGTAATTGCATTTTGCAGACAAAGAGGAGTACAAATATATCCTTACTTGGACGACTGCCTAATTCAAACAGAGAACAAGGACATTCTTCAACAGCATCTGGCGTTTGTGAAAAAACTTCTAACATGTCTAGGGTACACAGTCAACGAAAATAAATAAAAACTAGTACCCTCTCAAGAGATAATATTCCTGGGTGCAAGCTTAAGTACAACTGCCCAGATGGCTTATCTCACGCCAGACAAACAAAGCCAACTGACTACCTATTTCAAAACGATGGCAACAAAGGCCCAGTTATCTGCAAGAAAAATTCTGCAGGCTTTGGGCTTCATGGCATCCTGCATCCTACAAATTCCATATGCAAGATTGCATATGAGGAAACTACAATGGTACCTAAAAAGTGTTTGGACTCAACATTGCCGCAGCCTGGAGACTATGATTACTGTAATTCCCTGCCTGCAGCAGGAGTTTTGATGGTGGGCAAAGGCCTGTCACCAAAACAAGGGACAGCCATTCACACTACCCCCAGCCAGGCAGACACTAACAACGGATGCATCAAATTATGCCTGGGGGGCCCACATGGCAGGAAGATGCATTCAGGGCACATGGGACTCAAACCAAATGCATCTACATATCAATCAAAAAGAGATGCTAGCTGTTCAAAATGCCCACACAACCTTCAAGGACCTACTTTATCCAGGACAACTGCTGATAAGTACAGACAACACCACGGTCAAGTGGTACATAAACAAGCAGGGGGGCACACATTCATACCCCCTTTGCAGACTAGCCATGACTTTATGGGGCACAGCATTGACCTGCCAAGTATATCTGCAGGCACAATTCCTGCCAGGAAGGAAAAATGCTCTGGTAGACGAACTAAGCAGAAACGTCATGAATCCCCAAGAGTGGCAGCTGAATCCACAAGTCTTCAGCATGTTAACAAGGAAATGGGGATGCCCGGACATAGATCTATTTGCCTCCCTTCACAACTACCAACTAAAAAGATTCTGCACAAAGATTCATCACAGACAAGCATGGAAAGTGGACGCCCTATCTTTCAGCTGGAAAAACCTATCAGTATATGCCTTTCCCCCACTGCCTCTCCTCCCCAAGGTACTCCTAAAGGTCAGACAGGAGAAGCCAAAGATGATACTAATTGCCCCAGACTGGCCATGCCAGTACTAGTATCCAATACTAAGGAACTTGTCTCAATGCCCAGCTTAGACCTTACCTCAAATACCACATCTGCTGTCCCAGCAAAACCATCAGATCATGCACAGCCAACTCAGGACCCTAAACCTGGCAGCATGGCGGATAATGTGGTCATACAACACACACCTCGCAGTAAACCTGTGATGGATGTCATTTCTCAGGACCCTAACCCTGGCAGCATGGCAGATAATGTGGTCATACAAAACAAACCTCTCAGTAAAGCTGTGATGGATGTCATTTTGAAAGCCAGAAGGCCTAGCACTAGAAAATCTTATGCTGGAAAATGGAAGAGATTCTGTGCTTGGAACCAGGCACAAGGGACTGATACAGCTGTGCCAAACATTCCTCAGATTTTACAATTCTTAACTGAGATGCTGGACAAAGGCCTGACTTTTTCATCTATTAAAATTCATGCCTCTGCCATTTCGGCTCATTACAATACAGAGCCACCAATCTTTTCTCATCCCTTATTAAAACAGTACCTCAGAGGAGCCAAAAATTTAAGGCCTCCAAGGAGATCACCACTGCCTGTATGGGACCTTAACTATGTCTTGGAAAAACTCACCCTGCCTCCTTTTGAGCCAGCTGCTACTGCTGATATAAAGTTTTTATCTTGGAAAACAGCTCTGCTCCTAGCAATAACTTCTGCAAGACGAGTTTCAGAGCTACAGGCACTCATGGCTGTGGAACCTTTTATCATTTTTTATCCAGACAAGGGTCTCTCTCAGGACAAACCCAACATTTATGCCTAAGGTGGTGTCCACTGTGGCTCTTAACCAAACTATTCATCTGCCAACTTTTTATCCAAATCCACAGAACAAGGGGGAGAGAATTCTGCATTCTTTGGACGTACACAGACAGCTTAGATTCTACTTGGACAGAACCAAAGTTTTCAGGAAGACAGAGCAATTGCTAGTGGCATATGCTGTAGGATCACAAGGAAAGGCTTTCACAAAGCAGACTATTTCAAAGTGGATAGGCCACTGCATTCATTTCTGCTATTTACACCATGGCAAGCCAGTACCTAAGGGCATTAGGCCACATTCAACCAGAGCTGCAGCCACTTCAGCAGCCTTTTTCAGGGGAGTACCAACCAAAGACATTTTAGAGGCTACTTGGAGTTCAGTGCACACCTTTACGAAGCATTATCATCTGCCACTCTACTCTAAATCCAGGGCTGGCTTTGCCACTGCAGTTCTGCGGGGCCTCATAGCCGCTCCTAATGCTGTTTAGCTCCAGCCTCCCAACCATAGCTTTGGGACTCTACACAAATGTAATGACTGCAACAGTGAAACACGAAGAACATAGTACAGTTGTGTACACTTACCATAAATGTAGATGTTAGAGTGTATTCACTGTTGCAGTCCAGGTTACTCTCCCGCCATCCCCCTTTTTTCTTCTGATGGAGCCTTTCTTTCCTTCTCTGATTTATACAACCTATGTGGTGTATTTGCTTGTAGATGAAGGTAAAGTTTATATTGGTGCTTGTATTTATATATATATATATATATATATATATATATATATATATATATATATAAATTTTGCCTACCCTTTTAGGGGGCACCTGACATCTGGGGCAAGAAAAATGAAAGAAAATGGCATCGGCCGCATCTTTTATACCCCTGATGACCTGACGTCAGGGAAGGGGCGACAGTAGCCGACACAGGACCGAAGACTTTGGAGTTCAGGTCGACTGAGGGCAACCTGCCAGCAGGATTACCCAAATGTAATGACTGCAACAGTGAATACACTCGAACATCTACATTTATGGTAAGTGTACACAACTGTACTATGCTCCAGGAAGCATCTTCACTTCCAGCTGGGAGCCAGTTATTTTCTGCCTTTTGAGCTCATCACAGCCCCCTGGGTGTTAGCTGAATGTATGGCAATGATTGCCGCTCATCTTTGACTGCATGGGTTGCACTTGTTCTTTACTTAGACAGATTGGTTGTTACCACCCCTTCCTGGGATCTATTCGTCCAGGCCAGGGATTCCTTGCTCCACCTCCAGCATCACTGTCAGTCTGGCAAAGTCCAATCTGTACGCAGTTCAATCCGTAGAATTCAGAGGAGTACAGCTGGACATAAAATTTCAAATTGCAAGACTTCTCCAGGCAAGAATTGCAACCATGTGCCATCAAACTTTTAACGGTTCTGTCCTTTCAGAAACCACCATCAAGAATGGTCCTCCATCTCTTAGGGTCCAAGGCAGCATCAATTACTCTGGTTTCCCTAGCTAAATACTGCATGCAAATTCTTCAGTGGACTGTTGATGTCCAGTGGTCGATAAGACAACAACCCTTGTTTGTCCTTGTACCCTTAGTGGAGATCTGCAAATCACATATCTGATGGTGGTTGGTGTCAGCACATGTCTCTCAGAGATTGGTTCTCTTAGCATTGCAGGCCTTTTTGGGCACTTTACCCAAGGATATGATATCCTTTCTAACAAACAATGTGGCTGTTGGGTACATCAACAAACAGGAAGAACCAAATCTTAGCTGTTATGTGTACAGACCATGAGAGTTTGGCAGTGGGTGATATTTTCCACCAGTTTCTGCTAGGAACATATATCCTGGTTGAGTCCAGTGTGCTAATGGGCATGTTAAGCAGGTGTATCCTCCTTCCTTTTGAGTGGTTCCTCAACCCGGCAGTCACAGAACAGATGTTGAAGCTGACTTGATGCAGTCTCTCTGCATCTCCCCTCAGCACCATTTGCAGCAAATTCTGTACTGTGTTCCCTCCAGAGGGGACATTAGCGAGGGATGTTCTGTCCCACAGTTGCCCCCCAAGACTCCTTTACACATTTCATTCCATTCCTCTGATTACAAAGTTTTTACAGAAAGCAGTGGTGAGAAACATCACGGTCATCCTCATAGCCCTTTACTGACTTCAACAAATATAGTTTCCCTTCCTCTAGCCTCAGCTTGTACAGCCTTCCTGGGTAATGGGCCCTATCCCAGATCTAATGTTTCACCCAACGGGTTTGGCTCGCCTAGGCATTCATTCTCTGAAATTGACTGCAGTTCCAGTGATGGCTAGGCAGTCCAAGTTTTCATCCGTAGTTGTTCATATTCTAACTTCTTCCCAGAAACCTACTACATGCAAAATCTACAAAAGGAAATGGAAAAGATTCTCCATCTGGTCATTTGAGAACAATCAATCCGATGATGTCATTTTCTGTCTATCCTCAACTGTTGGGTTTGGCTGTGATCTGACTTTGCCGTTACTCGTGGTCACCAAAAGCTCTCAAGTTCCTCCCTTAGCCATAATCCAGCAACCGCTAATGTACTTCTGATCTGGTTTGCCACTTTCGCGAATAAGACGTTGCCGCCTTCAGCTCTTGAGTGAAAATTCAGAACGATGAGTTTTTTCTATTTTTACTACTAAATATTTTGTGTATGTGTGTGTGTGTATATATATATATATATATATATATATATATATATATATATATATATATATATATATAAAATGCACACACACACACACACACACACACACACACGGGTCTACTTCTAAATTTCGAACTTTCAAAACATCGACTTTCTTATGGTGGAAACCATAAGGTCAAAGTTTTGAAACTTCAAAGCATTTAAGTGGAGATCGCCATACAGTGCGGAATGGTATATTTACCATTTTCCTCACTGTAGTGTGATCTGAGAGATGGTATATTTAATTAGCAGGGGGGTGCATAGGTTCATATGGGGCTTTATTTATTTATTTATTTAAATTGTGAAGTTTCAAAACTTCGATCTTGTGGACTTGACCATAAGAAAGTAGATGTTTTGAAAGTTCAAAATTTAGAAGTAGACCCATGTGGTGTATATATATATATATATATATATATATATATATATATATATATATATATATATATATATATATATATATATATATATACACACACACACACATACACCCAGAAATCCTACTTCTTACATTAGATGTAATCTTCTTTTACCATTATTGGTAGTTATTCTTATTTTTTCCTACTTTTCCACAACTCCGTGTATTCTTACTACCATTGTTGGTATTTTTTTTCCCTTTCCTTTCTAAAATATAAAAAAAGGACTGATTTCTTTTTCCCCTCTTTCTTTGTAATTCTGTATAGTTCAGAGTGTCAGAATAAGGCCCTTTGGGGTTTAAGAAATGCCAAAAGTGTGGGCACAAGTTGCCATTATCAGACGCGCATTCATTATGCTTTTATTATCATAATAAAGTTGCATGCCAAATATGTCAAAACATTAATCCACGGGCCATTGCTGACCGAAAGAATAAACTTGTATCAAAAGGGTTACTCTCTACATTTTTTTCTGAAACTGTTGCTGGAGCTCAACCCTCCAAGGCTAAAACTAAGGAGACTTTTACTAACGGTCAGGATCATTGACGCCATCTTGGGAACTGCCTAAGAAGAAGCACAAATCTGATCTGAAGACTACTGCTGCAGTTTCGGCACCGGATCCAATAGCTACCTCTTTGGCTCCACCTGGCTCCTACACCTTAGGTTCAGAAAGTCTTCCTTGTACCACTCCACTGATTACGGCTCCTTCTCTGTTCCATCCAGTCATTTCAGAGTCCCTTGATCTGAGCATTCCAGGTCCATCTGGTTTGTTATCTGAAGACATTTTTATTTTTGGATCCAAACCAGTTTCTGAGTGCACTTTCTCTGATGTCTTCAGAGCCAGTTGACTCTGAGCCAAAGTGCCCCTGTCAAGTTTGAGTCATTGGAGACAACTCCAAAGTTTTTTGAGTCATCTCTCCTCCTCAGAGCCTCGGCATTGGACTGCTTGGTTCTGACTTCCATCTCTGGTAGAATGCCTTTGGGATAGAGGGAGCCAATAGGCCAGAAGCCTGGCTTCTTGGCTGCATTGTCTTCCTTCTCCCTGGAGTGTTCTGCCTTTGAGGTAATGAACAGTGTTCTTTGTGCTGGCAGGAAGGACACATTCTGCCTCGTCGGATCTTCCCTCTGGATCTCAGGTGTCTCTGCACCTTGAGCCTAATTATTCTTTGCCACAGGGACAGCTAGCTCAGTTATGCCACAGGGACAGCCTGCTCAGAGTCTCCAGTCTACCCTGCAGAGTTTCACAATCTCTTCTGATACTTTACCAGACCCCCCCCCCCTCAAAGGAAATACCTAGGAAGAGGAAGTGCAAAAGGATGCACTTGAACTCCCGCCAGGAGTCCGTCACCAAAGATGCTGATTTTGATGAAGAAGGGTCCCTAAGATCACCACCTGACGACCTCGCATTTGGAGATGTTCTTGAGATCCTTAAGCAGAGGAGTAGTTGGTCCTCTGATAACCCTTCCCCAGGGGAATTAGTATTCCTGAAAGCCTTTGGAGCTGGCCCGCCTACTTCCTGGGTTGCTGCGTCCACTGATGTCCCCATTGACTTGATCTGTAGGTGGGTGTGAAGGGAAACTGCCTAAGTTGAGCCAGTCCCCCAAAAGACCAGATCATATTCTGGCTCCACCTGTAGGTAGGGAATTATGGAGTAAGAAAGTGTCCGTAAATGCTACGGTTGTAGTGGCGGCCACCAAGAACGAACTTGCTAAACAGAGTTCCTCTGTCCATCCCCCTAATTGGGAGTCTAGGGCATTGGGCAGATTTGGGAAGTGTGTGTATGCTTCACAGACCTTTGCCGTTAGGTTGCTGAACTGCTTGGTACACTTTGAGACTACAAAGGGACTTGATCAGGGAACTTTCAGTATCCCTTTCAGGGACCAGTACTGCTGAGGCACAATCATCTGTGGCCTCGCAGTTGGCTACCCCCCAGTATATTTCAAATTCATCCATAGGACTTATCTCGCATGCAGCTGAATGTGCCTCAAGGATGGTGGGTTCAGGCATTTCCATCAGGATTCATGTCTGGATGCATTTGTTTGATTTTGCAGAGCCCTTCAAATCCTTGCTCATCAGTACACCCTTTGATGGCATTAAAGTTATTTTGCTGTTTTACAATAAATATTCATCAGAATACAGTTTGCTGGCTCTGTTTTTTATTTTTTGTTTTTTATTTATTTTTTTTGTTTTTTATTTTTAATTAAAGTTAAACACAACTCCAGGTGTGGGAAAGATGGAAAGACCCTTTCTGCAGTGAGCATACATTTTTAGACCCCTCAAAGATCCTTTACTAGTAATCAAGATGGTTAAAAAATGTGGTTCAGGAAGTCCCAATGTCTTTTCCAAGATATACGTGGAGATAGTTCCCCCAGGGGCAGAGGGGGTGGGGAACGAGAGTGGACAATAGTGCTCATGCAGTAGAGGAGGCCCATAGAACCAAAGGTCCAGAGATTCCTTCCTTGATAGACCATATCAGTGCTCCTAAAAGGAGGCCTGATTGTCCCCCTCTGGAGGCAGTTGGGAGTCAATTATCCCTGCACCAGAGAGCCTGGCTAAACTTGAAAGATACTGGAGTGCAGAGGATTATTTACAGAGGTCATATAATTCCCTTTTCCATCCCATGTCCATCGGTATCGGTAAACAAATTTCCCGAAGTTCAACCTAGTCAGAGGAAAGCAGTAGCACTAGAAATACTAAAGCTACAAGAAAAGAGTCGTGTAAGAGGTCCCACCAGACCAGATAGTCTGGAACTTACTCAAGATTCTTTTTATGCCAATGAAAATGGGACTGGAGACCAGTTTTGGATCTCAGCAACTTAAACAAGTCAGTTCAGTACACAACGTTTCAGATGGTCACTGTTAGGTCCATTATGCTCTTTTTGGGCAAGAATGACTGTATGTGCTTGATAGACCTTCGGGATCATAAAAGTGAGCAGACAGTCCAGAAGGTTTTTACGCTTCTGGCGAGGAGCCAGTCACTACCAGGTCAGAGCACTGCCCTTTGGCCTCACCACAGTCTCCAAGGGTATTCACCAAATGCTTGGCAGTGGTAGTAGCTCACTTGAGACTGCAGGGATTCCAGGTGTTTCCATACTTGGATGACTGGCTTATTACTGCCCCAGCCAAGCATCTGCTGATAAGAGCGAGAGATCAGTTTCTCCAGACTTGCTGTCATCTGGGGATAACCGTAAATTACTACAAGTTTCAGTCACAGCCGACTCAAACATTGGAGTTCATGGGAGCGGTGTTCAACACTGTACCAGTGACAGCTTCTGTTCCCCTGTCAAGAATGCAGACTGTCAGATTCTAGGTGAGGAAAATAATTTGCAGTACCAAGATTTCAGCCCAATTGATTCTGCAAGCTTTGGGGTCAATGTCAGAGGCCATAGTTTGTTTCTCTAGCAAGATTTCATATGAGAATTCTTCAGTGGATCCTAGCAATACAGTGGTCAGTTCTTTATCAAAACATGTCAGCACAAATAAGAATCACTCAGGCATGCAGGAGATACCTTTGGTGGTGGATTCGATCAGATTAGGTTCTACAAGGCCGTCCTTTCATCTTCCCTCAGATAAAGGCTATAGTGACCACTGATGCTTCCCAGATTGGATGGGGGTGCACATGTTCATCGTGTTTCACTGTTGCAGTCATTAAACTTGGGTTATCCGCCAGCAGGCTACCCGCAGTCGGCCCGAGTTCCAAAGTCTTGGTCCAGCGTCGGTTGCTGTCGCCTCTTCCCTGACGTCAGTGCGCCAGGGGTATAAAAGATGCAACCGATGCCATTTTCTTCAGTCTTTCTTGCCGCACGGTGCTCGAAGCAAAAGCAGTTCGCAAGTGCCGGTCGGCTGACTCCTGAGATTTTCAAAATTGAGTTTCAGAACCGAAGTCTTCAGTAAAGCTAAGTACCCCGTTGGGGAAACTTTTTCTTGCTCCAGACCAATGTCAGTAAAAGTTAATAATTGTATCTCTTGTGGGAAGCAAATACCTCATAAGGACTTTCACTCTTACTGTATTCCTTGCCTAGGCCCTGACCACGACGTTACCAGTTGTCGGTTTTGTGCTAGATTCAATAAACGCACTATTAAACGTCGGTTTGATTTTGCTTTTCATTATTTTGGCCGTAGGTTTAATTACATAATGCCGTCGGAACAACCGACTATCAGAATTTATAAAAAACGCAAAGACAAAGAAAAGGACAGGCATCCGAGGTCCAAAACCAACGACGAAGCCTCTTCTAGGCCAGTCGCCGGTTCACCGGTTCTCAGCGAGGCGCTTTCACAGCTACTGACACCCGCTACCTCAGAGCCATAGACCGTATCCGACAGCCACGTGGAGACACTGAGGCCTGTGGAAACTATTCCCCCAGATGGGTCCGAAGCCGCTGAGCAGGCATCGGCTTCTGAGCATGTTTTCAGACATTCACAGCTTACAGTTAAGCCCACTACAGCAGCCAAGGCAAAGTCGAAAACACTATTAAAGACAAGGAAACAAGTACAGCATTCTACTGAACAGTCATCCATGCCAAAGAAACAGATGCTTAAAATGGCCGAATACCTAATTACTTTAATCAGGGGTTCCCATCCCCCTCCTGACAAAAGGCCTAGGCAAGACACTGACTATGATTCCTCTGACCAGGTTTCTATTTCCTCTTCTGATCAGGGATATTCTCTCTCTCCCTGTGAGGACTCTGATGCAGAAGAGTCTATACCTTCAGCCTCTCCGACTGAGGATTATTTCTTTGGGGAACCCCTGCACACCATGAGGGAGCATTTTCATTGGGAGAGCCAGTATTATTCAGAATCCAAGAAAAGGCTCAGAGACTTCCTTTTATTGCCCCAGCACAGGCCCCTGGCTATTCCCCCTGTGCTTGATATTGTTGATGGATGTTTCCTCTAAATCCAGTCTGACTCCTGATTCTTTACCCCCTGCACCAGTCAAGCCAGACAGGTACTACAGGGTCCCTGACTCTCATAAATTTCTTACAAAAACCCTGTTGCAGATCCAGAAACAATTTCTCAGGGTCCTAAAGGGGTTAAGTCTTCCACTGCTAACAATCCTGTCCCCTCGGATAGGGATTCCAGAGCTCTGGACTGATGGGGGAAAAACTTTACACTTCTGCTACTTTAGCTGTAAGGGCTTTAAATTGCCAGTTTCACATGCTTAAATATCAACAGTACCTCATGTCATTGTTAAAACAGAAAATGGTTTCAAACTCTAAGTCCTGACAGTAAGGAAATGCAGGATTTATTGCATGCAGCTGAACAAGTGGGAAAGCATACTTTACAATGTGGTTTTGATTCATTAGAGGCTTCTTGTAGAGCCGCAGATGTTCGTGTCACACTGCTGCAGTCATTACACTTGGTCATTCTGCCGTCAGGCTGTTCCCCAGTCGGCCCGAGTTCCAAAGTCTTGGTCCGGCGTCTGTTGCTGTCGCCTCCTCCTTGACGTTAGTGCGACAGAGGTATATAAGATGCAGCCAATGCCATTTTCTTCAGTCTTTCTTGCTGCGCGGTGCCTGAAGCAAAAGCAGTTCGCAAGTGTCGGTCGGCCGTCTCCTGAGATTTTCATTCCGAATCCAGAACCGAAGTCTTCTACAAAGCTAAGTACCCCATTGGGGAAACTTTTTCTTGCCTCAGACCGATGTCAGTAAAAGTTAATAACTTTATTTCTGGTGGGAAGCAAATACCTCATAAGGATTTCCATTCCTATTGTATCCTTGACCACGACATCACTGGTTGTCGGTTTTGTGCTAGGTTTAACAAGCGCACTATTAAACGTCTGTTTGATTTTGCCCGACATTATTTTGGTAGAACGTTCAACTATACCATACCATCGGAACTTCTGACGACCGGAATACACAAAAAGCGCAAAGACAAGGATAGGCATCCAAGGCCCAAAACTGACGACGAAGCCTCTTCTAGGCCACTCGCTGGTTCTCCGGTTTTCAGTGAGGCGTCTTCGCAGCCCCTGATGACCGCTTCTGTAGAACCACAAGCCGCATCGGACTCCCACGTGGAGATGGCTGGGCCTTCAGACGCACAAGTTCTTCAGCCTACCGAGACTAACCTTTCAGAGGGATCCGGAGTAGCTGAGCAAGCCACAGCTACAGAGGGTGTCTTCAGACCTACTCAGTTAAGCATTAAACCCTCAGCTAAGTCTAAGCCTCCTTTAAAGTCAAAGA
The DNA here is from genome assembly GCF_019279795.1 of Protopterus annectens. Classification (NCBI taxonomy): domain Eukaryota; kingdom Metazoa; phylum Chordata; order Ceratodontiformes; family Protopteridae; genus Protopterus; species Protopterus annectens. Next base: position 840,498,002 of record NC_056750.1, on the reverse strand, counting down.
AACAAATACAGCATTCTCCAGGACAGGCCTCCATGCCTAAGAAACAAATGCTCAAAATGGTCGAAGAACTAATCCCTCTGATCAGGGGGTCCCATCCCCCCCCCCCTGATAAAAGGCCTAGAAGGATGCAGACTATGACTCATCCGACCAGGTGTCCATCTCTTCTGATTCATCCTCAGACCTAGGGTACTCCTTACCCCCTTATGAGGATTCTGATGCTGAGGAATCAGTTCCATCAGCCTCTCCGCCTGAGGACTACTCCTTTGGAGAAACCCTACATACCATGAGGGAGCATTTCCACTGGGAAGGCCAGGATTATTCAGAATCCAAGGAAAGGCTCAGAGACTTGCTTTTATTACCTCAACACAGACCCCTTGCTATTCTGCCAGTGTTAGATATTGTGGATGATGTGTATACTGAATCCAGCTTAAATCCTGATTCCTTACCTCCAGCCCCTGTTAAACCTGACAGATACTACAGAGTCCCTGACTTACATAAATATCTGTATAAAAGCCCTGTAGCTGACCCTGAAACTATTTCTCAGGGACCCAAAGGAGTTAAGGCCTCATCGGCCAAGAATCCAATTCCCTCTGACAGAGAGTCCAGAGCATTAGACAGATGGGGAAAGAAAGTATATACGTCTGCAACTGTAGCAGTGAGAGCCTTAAATTGCCAGTTTCACATGCTAAAATACAATTTTTACTGTCTCAGTTGAAACAAAAAATGCTTCCAGAATCAGATCCTCCTAACTTTAAAGAAATGAAGGATTTATTGCATGCAGCTGAACAAGCGGGAAAGCATACTTTGCAATGTGGTTTTGATTCTCTAGAGGCCTCCTGCAGAGTAGCAGTTACAGGCTCTGTCATTAGAAGACATGCTTGGCTAAAATAACATACGTTACCAGATCATGTTAAAGCAAAATTATTGGATGCACCTTTACAGCAGGAGGTGTTATTTGGAGTTAAGGCAGAAGAGGTACTAAAGAAAATGGAGGATAAGGCAAAATCTATGCAAACGGTGAAGGATTTCTTACAGGTTCAGCCTCCTAGATTTAGCAGAAACTGGCCAACTAAGAATTGGTCCTTTCCAATTACAGACAGACCTCAAAGGGGAAGATATAGACGTCCAAGAGGTAGAGGTCAAACACAAGGTACTTACAGGCCTCGACAATGGGTTGCATCAGGCCAGAAAGAAGGGCAAGACAGGCCACAACCATATAAAAAACAACTCCAATGACTTCCCACTACAGCTGCCAAACAAATCCTTATTGACAGCCCCCTGGGGAGGAAAACTGGCACTCTTCTACCACAATTGGCAAATGATCACCAAAGACAAATGGGTTCTCAACATTGTATTTCAAGGTTACAGGTTCCACTTTCACACTCTGCCAAGGTTAAAAGGAATGCCAAATCTGCCACCAAATCAATGGGCAGAGGCTCAAAAACAAATTACAGCACTCATGGATATGAGAGCTATTCAAAAGGTACCATCACAGGAGCAAGGACAAGGATTTTACTCAAGACTCTTTCTGGTACCCAGAAAGGGCAAAGCCTGGAGGCCCATTCTGGATCTTTCATCTCTAAACACTTTCCTGGATGTTCCGAAATTCAAAATGTTGACATTGCACCAGCTTCTTCCCATGCTGGGCAAGAAAGCTTGACTCGTGACTTTGGACCTCAAAGAGGCATACCTGCATGTCCCTATCAGACAAAACTGCAGAAGATACCTCAGATTCATAGCGGGTTCAATGCACTATCAATTCTCTGCACTGCCCTTTGGCTTATCTACTGCGCCCAGTGTCTTCACAAAGTGCCTGGCACCAGTAATTGCATTTTGCAGACAGAAAAGAATTCAAATTTATCCGTACCTGGACGACTGCCTGATTCAAGCAGAGAGCAAGGACATTCTTCTAAAGAATATGGCGTTTGTAAAACAGTTAAGTTGCCTGGGGTACACAGTAAACAAAAATAAATCAAAACTACTGCCCTCACAAGAGATTATATTCCTGGGTGCCAGCTTGAACACAGTGGCCCAGATGGCTTATCTCATGCCAGAAAAACAAGGACAACTGACTCAGTACTTTCAATTGATGGCAACAAAGACCCAACTCCCTGCAAGAAAAATTCTGCAGGCCTTGGGTTACATGGCATCTTGCATACTACTAATTCCATATGCCAGACTGCATATGAGGAAACTACAATGGTCCGTAAAGAATGTATGGTCTCAACACTGTCAAAGTTTGGAAACAGTTATACCACTAATCCCTTGCCTTCAACAGGAGTTTCAATGGTGGGCTCAAGCTTGTCATCTCAACAAGGGACAGCCTTTTACACAACCCACAGCCAGGCAAACACTGACAACAGACGCATTGGATTACGCCTGGGGAGCACACATGGCAGGCAAATGTATTCAGGGCACATGGCCCGCAGAACAAAGGCTTCTTCACATCAATCAAAAAGAGATGCTAGCTGTACAAAATGCGCTTATAGCTTTCAAGGACCAGCTGCATCCAGGACAACTACTACTAACGACAGACAACACCACAGTTATGTGGTACATAAACAAGCAAGGGGGCACTCACTCCTATCCCCTATGCAGACAAGCTATGACCTTGTGGAACACAGCTATAAACCTTCAAGTTCATCTGCAAGCACAATTCCTGCCAGGAGACAAAAACACACTGGCAGATGACTTAAGCAGAAACATCATGGATCCCCACGAATGGGAGTTGAATCCACAAATATTCAGAATGATAACACAGAAATAGTGGAGCCCGGACATAGATCTGTTTGCATCCCCAATAAACTGCCAGCTACAAAAATTCTGCACAAGGAGTTACCATCCACAAGCATGGAAAGTGGATGCCCTCTCATTCAGATGGGAGAACCTACAAGTATATGCTTTCCCACTACTACCTCTCCTGCCAAAGGTGCTCATAAAAGCCAGGCAGGAAGGGCCAAAAATGATCCTGACTGCACCAGACTGGCCACGCCAGCACTGGTACCCAATCTTAAGGAGCTTAGCACAAGACCCACCCTGGATTTTGCCTCAAAGCCCACATCTGCTGACTCTGCACAACAAACAAATACTACACAGCCAGCTAAAGACCTTAAACTTAGCTGCATGGAAGATTCCCTAGTCAAGCAAGCAATGCCTCTCTCCAAAGCTGTTATGGATGTCATTCTGGAGGCCCGAAGGCCTAGTACCAGGAAAGCCTATTCGGATAAATGGAAGAAATTCTGTGCCTGGAACCAAGCTCACAGCCTTGACCCTCTTGTCCCAAACATTCCTCCGATACTACAATACTTAACTGAGATGCTGGACAAAGGACTCTCCTTTTCATCCATCAAGATCCACGCCTCTGCCATCTCTGCTCATTACAACACGGATCCACCAATTTTCTCTAATCTTCTGTTAAAACAGTACCTCAGAGGGGCTAAAAACATAAGACCGCCCCGTAGAGCACCTACTCCAACTTGGGACCTCAACTTTGTTTTGTAGAAGCTAACTTTACCTCCTTTTGAGCCAGCCAACACAGCAGAATTGAAATATATCTCTTGGAAAACTGCTCTGCTCCTGGCAATAACATCAGCACAAAGAGTTTAAGAATTACAAGCAGTAATGGCAGTGGAACCTTTCCTCATTTTCCACCAGGACTGGGTGTCTTTAAGAACTAACCCTACTTTTATGCCAAAGGTGGTATCCACTTTGGCTCTAAAGCAAACTATTCATCTGCCAACTTTTTATCCTAAACCACAGAATAAAGGGGAGAGACTACTGCACTCTTTGGACATTCACAGGCAGTTACGCTTCTGCTTGGATAAAACCAAAGTTTTCAAAATCTGAACAATTACTGGTAGCATATGCTGCAGGAGCACAGGGAAAAGCCATTTCAAAACAGACTATCTCAAAATGGATAGGTCATTGTATACGTTTCTGCTACACATGGAAAACCTGTACCTAGCAGCATTAGATCTCACTCCACCAGGGCAACAGCCACTTCAGCTGCCTACCTCAGGGGAGTACCTACCAAGGATATTTTGGAAGCAGCAACTTGGAGTTCTGTACATACCTTCACCAAGCATTACCATCTGCCTCTATACCCTAAATCCAGAGCTGGCCTCGCCACTGCAGTGCTGCAGGGCCTTATAGCCACCCCTAATGCCTTATAGAACCAGCCACCCTACCTCAGCTTTGGGATCCTACCCAAGTGTAATGACTGCAGCAGTGTAACACGATGAACATAGTAGAGTTTTGTACCTACCATAAATGTAGATGTTCGAGTGTAAACACTGCTGCAGTCCAGGTTACCCTCCCTCCTTCCTTTCTTACTGGCTGGTACGTACCTATGTCTTCTACCCTTACTACCTATGGGAAGTATTTGCTGGTAGCTGTAAATTGTTTTTTGCTTTTCTTGTGTATGTTTTATTAGCAATTGAAATTGCCTATCTATTTTGAGGCACCTGACATCTGGGGCAAGAAAAACTGAAGAAAATGGTGTTGGCTGCATCTTGTATACCCCTGTCGCACTGATGTCAGGGAGGGAGGCGACAGCAACCGACGCCGGACCAAGACTTTGGAACGCGGGCCGACTGGGGAACCGCCTGACGGCAGGATACCCCAAGTGTAATGACTGCAGCAGTGTATACACTCGAACATCTACATTTATGGTAGGTACACAACTGTACTTTACAGGCTCTGTTATTCGAAGGCATGCTTGGTTGAAAGAACAAAGTTTACCTGACCATGTTAAAGTAAATTTATTGGATGTTCCACTACAGCACGATACTTTGTTTGGTGTTAAGGCAGAAGAGGTGTTAAAGAAACTGGAGGATAAAGCAAAATCAATGCAGACAAGACAGTAAAGGATTTCTTACAGGTCCAACCACCTAGGTTTAGCAGAAACTGGCCTTCAAAAAAATTGGTCCTTTCCTGTGTCAGACAGGCCACAAAGAGGCAGATACAGATGCCCAAGAGGCAGATCCCAGCCCCAAGGCTCCTACAGACCTAAACAATGGGGTGCTTCAGCCCCCAAAGGAGGGGAAGATAAATCACAACCTTATAGGAAACAATGACTTCCCTCTACAGATGCCAAGCACTTACCTTTTGGCAGCACCCCTAGGGGGAAAGCTAACACTTTTCTCAAAAAATTGGCACATAATCTCCCAGGACAAATGGGTACTGAATATTGTTTCTCAGGGTTACAGGTTCCACTTTCACACGTTTCCAAAATCAAAAGGTATGCAGGACCTGCCACAAAACCAATGGGCAGAGGCGCAAAAACAAATTGCTGCTCTCATGGACATGGGAGCTATTCAAAGAGTACCACAGCAAGAACAGGGGCAAGGATTTTACTCAAGACTTTTCTTAGTACCCAGAAAGGACAAAGCCTGGCGACCAATACTGGACCTGTCAATCCTAAATACTTTCCTGGATGTTCCAAAATTCAAAATGTTAACACTACAACAACTTCTACCCATGCTGGGCAAGAAGGCTTGGCTAGTTACTTTGGACCTCAAGGAGGCAAACCGGCATGTCCCAGTCAGACAGTCTTGCAAGAAGATACCTCATATTCATAGCAGGCTCAATGCATTACCAATTCTCTGCACTGCCCTTTGGCTTATCTACTGCGCCCAGGGTCTTCACAAAATGCCTGGCACCAGTAATTGCATTTTGCAAAAAGGAATTCAAATATATCCCTACTTGGACGACTGCCTTATTCAAGCAGAGAGCAAGGACATTCTACTAAAGCATCTGGCCTTTGTAAAAAGATTACTAATTTGTCTAGGGTACACAGTAAACAAAAATAAATCAAAACTAGTGCCCTCTCAAGAGATAATATTCCTGGGTGCAAGCTTAAATACAACTGCCCAGATGGCTTATCTCACGCCAAACAAACATAGGCAACTGACTCATTACTTTTAACTGATGGCAACAAAGACCCAACTCCCTGCAAGAAAAATTCTGCAGGCTCTGGGCTTCATGGCGTCCTGCATTCTACTAATTCCATATGCAAGACTGCATATGAGGAAACTACAATGGTATTTAAAAAGTGTTTGGACTCAACATTGTCACAGCCTGGAGACAATCATAACTTTAATTCCCTGCCTACAGCAGGAGTTTTGATGGTGGTCCAAGGCCTGTCACCACAACAAAGGACAGCCTTTCACCTTACCCACAGCCAGGCAGACAATAACAACGGATGCATCGGATTATGCCTGGGGGGCACATATGGCAGGAAAATGTATTCAGGGCACGTGGCCCAAGGAACAAATGCATCTTCACATCAATCAGAAAGAGATGCTAGCAGTACAGAATGCCCTGACAGCTTTCAAGGACCTACTACATCCAGGACAACTACTAATAAAGATGGACAATACCACAGTTATGTGGTACATAAACAAGCAAGGGGGCACACATTCCTACCCCCTATACAGGCAAGCCACGACTTTGTGGAACACAGCACTGACCTATCAGGTACATCTGCAGGCACAATTCCTGCCAGGAACAAAAAATACACTGGCAGACGAACTAAGCAGAAATCTCATGGACCCTCACGAATGGAAACTAAATCCACAGGTGTTGAGCATGATAACAAGGAAATGGGGATGCCCAGACATAGATCTTTTTGCCTCCCCTCACAATTGCCAACTACAGAAATTCTGCACAAGAACTTATCACACTCAAGCATGGAAAGTGGATGCTCTATCATTCAGCTGGAAAGCCCTGACAGTCTATGCCTTCCCTCTAATGCCTCTTCTTACCAAGGTACTCCTAAAAGTTAGATAAGAAAGGCCAAAAATGATCCTGATTGCTCCAGACTGGCCACACCAGCACTGATACCCAATCCTAAAGAGCTTGTCTCAGGGTCCTGCTTGCTCTTTACCTCAAATTCCTCATCCTCGGACTCAACAAAACAATCAGATTCTGCACAGTCAACTCAGAACCTTAAATCTGGCAGCATGGCAGATAATGTAGCCACTCAGACTGCACCTCTCTCTAAAGCTGTTATGGATGTCATTTTAGAAGCCAGGAGGCCCAGCACTAGGAAATCTTATGCAGAAAAATTGAAGAGATTCTGTGCTTGGAACCAGACACAAAGGCTTGAACCACTTGTTCCAAATATACCTCAGATTTTACAATACCTTACTGAGATGCTAGACAAAGGCCCATCTCATCAATTAAAATCCATGCCTCTGCCATTTCAGCTCATTACAATACGGAACCTCCTATTTTTTCCCATCCATTACTAAGGCAGTACCTCAGAGGGGCCAAAAACATAAGACCTCCAAGGAGAGTCCCAGTACCTGCATGGGACCTCAATTATGTCTTGGAAAAATTCACACCGCCGCCTTTTGACCCAGCCATTGCAGCTGATATAAAGTTTTTATCTTGGAAAGCAGCTCTGCTCCTAGCAATAACCTCTGCAAGACGAGTTTCAGAGTTACCGGCATTAATGACTGTGGAACCTTTCATAATTTTTCACCAGGACAGGGTTTCTCTTAGGACAAACCCAACATTCATGCCAAAAGTAGTTTCCAATGTGGCCCTGAACCAAACCATTCATTTACCAACTTTCGACCCAAATCCCCAGAATAAAGGGGAGAGACTTCTGCATGCTTTGGATATACACAGACAGCTAGGATTCTACTTGGACAAAACAAAAGCTTTCAGAAAAACTGAGCAACTGTTTGTAGCCTATGCTGCAGGATCACAAGGAAAACCTATCACAAAGCAGACAATTTCAAAATGGATAGGACACTGCATCCGCTTCTGTTATGCACAACATGGCAAATCAGTGCCTAAGGTCATTAGGCCACATTCTACCACAGCAGCAGCCACTTCAGCAGCCTTTCTCAGAGGAGTACCAATCAAAGACATTTTAGAAGCTGCAACCTGGAGCTCGGTGCACACTTTCACCAAGCACTACCACTTACCTTTCTACTCTAAATCCAGAGTGGGCTTTGCCACTGCAGTCCTGCAGGGCCTGGTAGCCTCTCCAAATCCAATTTAGACCCAGCCCCCAACCTCAGCTTTGGGATTCTACCCAAGTGTAATGACTGCAACAGTGAAACACGATGAACATAGTACAGTTGTGTGCCTACCATAAATGTAGATGTTCGACTGTATTCACTGTTGCAGTCCAGGTTACCCACCCACCGTCCCCCTTTTCATTGCTGGGACTTCTCAACTCTATACAACCTATGTGGTGTATTTCCTTGTAGATGAAGGAAATGTTGATATTAGTACATGCATGCTTTTTGGCATAATTTTATTTTTCCAGCCTTCCTATCTGGGGGCACCTGACATCTGGGGCAAGAAAAACTGAAGAAAATGGCGTCAATTGCATCTTTTATACCCCTGGCGTACTGACGTCAGGGAAGAGGCAACAGCAACTTACACCAGACCAAGACTTTGAAACTCGGGCCAACTGCCGGCGGATAACCCAAGTGTAGTGACTGCAACAGTGAATACACTCGAACATCTACATTTATGGTAGGTACACAACTGTACTTCCCTGGGGTAAACTGTCCGAGGCACTTGGTCCCCCTGAAGAGGTCAATATGCATATCAGTGTCTTAGACATGAGAGTGGTGCTTTTAGCATTGCAGGCATTCCAAGACATTGTCCCTTTCAAGATCGTTACGATCCATACAGATAACATGTCAGTAGTTTGGTACATCAACAAACAAGGGGGAGACCAGATCTTATCCCTCGTGTCAAGAAGCCCTCAGAGTGTGGCAGTGGATGAACTCTTTCAACCGCTTCCTAATAGCAAGCACATTCCAGGGAAGTCCAACGTGATAGCAGACAAACTGAGCAGATCCATTCTACTACCCCACGAATGGTCTATCAGCGGGAAGGTGACATGATTTTTCATCAGTGGGGCCAGCCTTGCTGCAGTCTTTTTGCATCTCCCCTAAACAAATGCAGCAGCTTCTTTGCCCTGATCCCTCTACCAGGGGAATCACCAATGGATGCTCTACTCCATGACTGACATCCTGGTTTTCTCTGTGCCTACTCTCCAACCCCCCCCCCATTCCCAAATTCCTACAGGAAACTTGGTTGAAGAGCAAAGTCATCCTCATTGCACCTTACTGGCCTTGACAGATTTAGTTCCCCTTTCTTTGGCCTCAGGTACTAACCAATTCCAGACCTCCTGTTTCACCCATCATCAGGCTTGATTCATATGGATATCTCAAACCTCAAGCTAACAGTGTGGTTTCTCCAATTCCTTTAAAAGCCAGACAACTGAGGGTCTCTTCCCCTGTGCATCACGTTTTTTTTATCTTCCCACAAGTCTTCTACAAGAAAAGTTTACATAAGTAAATGGAAAAGGTTCATTTTGTGGGCACAGGAAAGGCATTGACCTCTTCTCGGTGTGTACAAAGTGTCCTTGAATTTTTGGCAACAATTTTATGAGGGAGCGTGCTCCTCAACAATTAGAGTTCAATTAGCAGTAACATGTAATTTTCATATTGGATCTGAGAATTCCTTGGCTTTATCTAAGCTTTGGAAATCCTTGTTTGAGAGGCACTCTACTGCTGAGACCTCCATATAATGATCCTATGTCTCCTTGGAATTTAAATGTGGTACTTCAGGATTTAATTAATTCCCCCTTTGAACCAGCAGCTAAATGTGATATTTAATTCCTGGCCTGGAACACTATCTTTCTAGTAGCCATTACCTCTGCTAGAAGAATTTCAGAACTTCTAGCATTGTCCTCAAAGTCTCCTACTTGATTTTTCATAAGAGTCATATTATGTGTACCATTGCTTCTTTCCTTCCAGAGGCGTTATCAGAATCCAGTATTAACCAGTCTATTAATCTGCCCTTTCCTAAATTTGCAAACATGGGTGAATACATGTTACATTTATTGGATAATTACATTTTTATCTACATAGAATGAAAGATATTTGAAAGACAGATCAATTGTTTGTGTCCTTTGCAGATTCTAAATTAGGAAAATCAGTTGCAAAGATAACTTTAGCCAGATGGCTGACCGATTGCATATCATTTATCTACAACAAAACCTCAAAGAACCTATTCAACTAGATATGTGGCAACTTCTTCAGTGTTTCTCTCTAGGTCTTGAATGGACAACATATATACAGTTGCAGCTTGGACCAATCCTCATACCTTTATCACTCATTACAAGCTAGATTTGGTCTTGAAGGGAAGTGCAGCCTTTGGCTGAACTGTGCTTAGGAATATCCTTCCTTAGAGTCCACCTGGGAATTTAGGTAGCTGGGGACTCTGTCCCAACAGTTGAGGGTAGAATAAAAATTGACAGCATCAGATAAAGAAGTTAAGTAGTTACCATAACATTCTTTTTGTGTTGTCAATTTTCATTCTTTCTCAGCTCCTCACCCACCAACCCCAACCTTTTTTCGTAGTTGATTTCTATAAGAACGAGAGATTGTAAGGGCACCACTGTCCTTCATGTTGAGCTCCAGATATGGTTTATTCAGTTAGGATTTTTGTAGTAGTTCATCCTAATTTATATCAAACAGCAGGCAAGATTTGAGGTATATTAGGGATTGGGCATTTTGGGTAAGGGAGGAGCTTGAGAGCTTTTTGGTGACCATATGGTAATGGCCTAGTCAGATCCAAGGATCAGATTCAAACCCAACAGTTGAGGAAAAATGAAAATGGACAACACAGATGAATATTATGTTAAGTACATAACTTCTTGTTTCAGCTCCCCTCACAGCAATTTTTGGCTGACCTTTTTCTGAACAGAGCCAGCTGTTTCACTGAGTGCAATCAATGGCAATATTGTCTTTTTAACTGGTGAGACGCACACATCTGTTGCATTCTTAAAACTATCTAAAGCATTTCTTAGAGGAAATTTTCTGATCACACCCTCGACTTAGAGACCCAATTCCTCCTTAGGGATATTACTGTTTTATTACAAACCGTAACAAGTCCTCCATTTGAACCATCTGCTAAGGCTTGTTTAAATTTTTTGTCATCGGAATCTCTTCTTAGTTAGCTCTTAGTTCTGGTAGGAGGATTTCTGAACTACATGCTTTATCTGCAAAGTTCCCCTTAACCTGTTTTTTCACAAAGACAGAGTGAGTCTGAGAACTAATCCTTTTCTTGCAAAGGCAGCTTCTGAATCCTCTAGCCTAAGTGTGTGTCTGTATTTTTACCAAACTTTTTGAACAATGGTGAATATACTTTACACTTTATAGATCATTGCCGTCCCTTAGGGTTGCCACCTTTCGTTGTGGCGAAAACGGACTTAGGCCACACCCTTTGCACCTCATATAACCCCACCCACTCCCTGCCTGTTTTGTGATGTCACCATCACATCATCCAAGGGTAATGCCCCCTTTTTCCATTTGTAATGCCGTTTTTCCTGTGGATTTACTATGCTTTTTGTTTAAAAAAAAAAAAAAAAAAAACATAGTAAATCCACAGATTTAACAAACTTCGATAGTCTGTTTTTTTTCTAAACAGAATACCGAAGTTTGTACAGTGTTTTCCAGACTACCGGACAATCAGTTTGATTTCCGGATAGTCCAGGGGAAAAATATGGATAGGTGGAAATGCTACTGTCCATTAAGATTATATTTACACTGGACCAGAAATTTTAGAAAACCTAGTCAGTTGTTCCTTACTCCCCTGTCATAATGAGAAAAGGAGCATTTAAGTTGCCACTCTCCTATTAGCTGTCTTAGTGCAGGTTCTGCTTACAAGCAAAAGGGACTGTCCCCCTGCTTGTTCCCTCAAAGTTCATTCTAGCTTCTTGATTACATTTGTGCTGCTGGCACCTGGTCCAAGGTTCACACATTCATTTCTCATTAAAAATTGGACATACAGTCCAGATCAAGAGCCTCTTTTGTTTCGTCTGTGCTCTGGAATGTCCTTCCATAAGGCCACCCAGGTATTACTGTAGTAGAGGACTGTACCACATATGTTGAGGAGTGGACAGAAAAGACACCATCTGATACGAAAGAGGTTCTTCATCTCACATTGCTGCAGTCCTTACATATGGGTAGTCCGCTGTCCTCGGTCAACATTTACATATCAACTTGAAGGAGATGTTAGCAGTCCAATTTGCATTGATGGCTTTCAAGGATTTACTTCACCCAGGGCAAGTGTTGATTCAAACAGACAACACAACTGTCATGTGGTACATCAACAAGCAAGGGGGAACTCATTCGTACCCTCTTTGCAGGCAAGCAATGATTTTGTGGGAGACTGCTCTCAGTTTACACCTCAATCTTCAGGCAAGGTTTCTACCAGGAGCACAGAACTCCTTAGCAGATGTTTTGAGCAGACAGATAGTGGATCCCCACGAGTGGAAATTGGATCCTCATGTATTTCGAAAATTGACAGTGAAATGGGGAACTCCAGACATAGATCTGTTCGCTTCTCCACTAAATTTCCAGTTGCCAAAGTTTTGCACAAAAATGTTTCATCCCACAGCTTGGAAAGTGGATGCTCTATCATTCAGTTGGAGCAATCTTCATGTCTATGCCTTTCCGCCTCTGCCTCTCCTCCCCAAGGTACTCTTGAAGGTCAGACAAGACAAGCCCTCCATGATTCTAATAGCTCCAGATTGGCCTCGACAGCACTGGTACCCTCTGCTGAAGAGTTTAGTACGGGAGCCTCCATGGCCTTTGCCTTCGATTCCGCACCTTTTGTCACAGGAGGGCAATCATTTCCTCAATGTCAGGATTCAGTCCCTGCATCTAACAGCCTGGCATATTCTGTTCTAGAACCTGGAGGGTCGCAGCTTCCACAACAAGTTTTGAATGTTATTTTGGAGGCCAGAAGGCCTAGTACAAGGAAAGTTTATGCTGATAAATGGAGGAGATTTTTAATTTGGAGCAAAACAAAGGGCTTTGATGTTTCCAGACCTGATTTAAGTGTTTCTCTTCAATATCTTACAGAATTATTAGACAGGGGTTTGTCTTTCTCCTCTATAAAAGTTCATGCTGCAGCCATCTCTGCTCACAATGACTGTGACCCTCCATTATTCTCTCATCCTTTGTTTAAACAATTTCTTAGAGGGGCAAAGAACATAAGACCCCCACGTAGAGCTCCTACTCCTGCCTGGGATCTCAATTTTGTGTTGGAAAAACTTACTTTACCTCCTTTTGAACCTGCAGCTACTGCTGAGTTAAAGTTTTTGTCTTGGAAGACTGCTTTTTTGTTGGCCATTACGTCTGCTAGAAGGGTTTCTGAATTACAGGCTCTTATGGCAGTTGAACCCTTCCTAATTTTTAATAAGGATAGGGTATCTCTGCGTACTAATCCCACTTTTATGCCTAAAGTGGTTTCAAATGTGGCCTTGAACCAATCAATTCATTTGCCTACTTTTTATGCAGATCCCCAAAGTAAAGGGGAGAAAATTTTGCACACTTTGGATATTCACAGGCAGTTGCGTTATTATTTGAGCAGGACTAAAGGGTTCAGACAGTCTCAGCAGTTGTTTGTTTCTTTTGCTTTGGGTTCTCAGGGGAAACCTGTTTCAAAACAAACTATTTCTAAGTGGATTGGCTTTTGTATTGCTTTTTGTTATTCTCATCATGGTAAGGAGATTTCGGCTGGAATCAGACCTCACTCCACTAGGGCTACTGCCACTTCTACAGCTTTTTTAAGGGGAGTGGCTACTAAAGATATTTTGGAAGCAGCTACTTGGAGTTCAGTACATACTTTTTCTAAACATTACCACCTTCCTCTTTATTCCAAATCTAGGGCTGGATTTGCCACTGCAATCTTACAGGGCATTTTGGCAGCTCCCAATGCTTTATGATTTGGCCAGCCTCCCTTTACCTCAGCTTTGGGATTCTACCCATATGTAAGGACTGCAGCAATGTGAGATGAAGAACATAGTACAGTTTTGTACCTACCATAAATGTAGATGTTCGAAGATCCACATTGCTGCAGTCCAATTTACCCTCCCTCCTTCCCTCTGTAGTTTGGAATGGTTGTATGGTTTGGGTGGTAGCTGTTATTTGTACATGCCTTTTGGGAAGTATTTTGTTTTTTGGCTGTGGCCTTTCTTTTTAGGGCCTTCTGACATCTGGGGCAAGAAAAGACTGAGGATATGACGTCGGTCATGCGCTTTAATACCCTGACGCTCTGATGTCAGATCTGAGCGCCCATGACCGACGTCAGCCTAATACTTTGGTATTCGGGCCGACCGAGGACAGCAGACTACCCATATGTAAGGACTGCAGCAATGTGGATCTTCGAACATCTACATTTATGGTAGGTACAAAACTGTACTTTATGCACTCACTATAATGATAGATCTGTGTTGGCTGTTTCCTTCTTTTATTTCCCCTGTCAACTTACCCCTTCCATGCGTTTGACAGCATTTGATCTTCTGGCTCTTGGATTTCTTTGACTGACCTAGCCTTAGCTTCTTGAGGTTAATTATCAAGACCTGTTTTTTTTTTCTTCACTAGCTCTGTCTTCGATTTCATTCCTTTTCCTTCTCCTAGGGGCGCACTCGATCTGAACCTTTTTACATTACAGCAAATATTGTGGGTAGGGGATGGAGCCTAAACATTGGATAAAGAAGCTTGATGGCTGAAGTTGGATCCAACACTGATCTGAGAACCATATGTTGAAGGACGTAAAGAGGCAACACAGATCTGTCATTATAGTGAGTATGCAACTTTCATTTAAAGCTTATGCCATATTGCAAATATAAGGATTGTTGTTGTTGTTGTGTCTTTTGGCTTTTACCGGTTAGGAGTCGTCGCCACAGCAGAACACCGGTCCGCTAATGATTGGTAGTTCATTTTTACATGCCAAGTTACCAGCCCTGACGCACAACCTTCAACGAAGGTACGCCCATTCACGCATGTCTCCACGCAGAAGACGCTCTAGCTGAGAATCGAACTGGGCAGCGTCTTACTGTGAGGCGACAACTCTACCGCAGCACCACCACCACAGTTCATTATCCTTATATTTATATTGCAAATATAAGGATAGTGTGTGAGTGAAAAAAAATATTTTTTAATAAATATTTTCTTGCATTTGTTTTCATTTCCTTATCAACTAATTTTTTGTATGATTGTTCCCATTTTGTAATATCCATAATCTGTGTGTAATTTAAGATCTACAGGTTATAGAAGATTAATTGATACTGCATGGGATAACCAAAAAGAGAATTTAATCTCAAGTTTGACAAAATGCTGGAATCTATCTGAGATAATGATGAGATAGTTGGTCATGACGGAGTAGTAACACTAATTAGACAAAGATCCTTTGTTTATTTCAGGTGACCAAGTCATCTTTTGGAAAGACACAGTCCACTGTGAAACCTCCTGCAACAGCTCCAGCTATGTCCGCTGTACAATGGTTTTCATTCGGTAAGCTAATAGAGCATAGTCTGAATGTTATGGAAACACAATTCAACATTTTGCATGACTGCTAAAGACTAAGTAAAGCGCTTGGATATTAATTGAAAAATGATTGTCTTAAGTGCTTATATCATACATTGGTTGAGGTTATTAGTCAGTCAGACTTGCTTTTGTGGGAATACTAAGTGCCATTGACTGATTTTTATTTCTTATCTAATAGAAATCATTTCTGTTTTTCATGGATTTGTCTTCTTTGAGGCACAACTAAGCATTGAGACATCCTTGGGGGTCTTCCAAAGGAGGACCAATACCAACATTTGGTACATTGTAATTTGTCTATCGGGGGCCTGTATCACTTTTTCGAAGGTTCGTTTTCGCGAATCGTCATTTATCAGCCCTAATACAGCGAAAGTTCACTTCAGCGAACAACTTACCCAAGGAAAGGAACAAGTTGACCATCATAAGAAATTTGCCCTTTTCGCCACTGTAGCGCAGTCTCGGAGTTGGTATATATAGTTGAGGGAGTGTAGGGGGTGAAGCCCCCAACATGGCTGGGTTTGAAGTACTGTGGTTTGTGTGTCAGTCGGAATGCTGGCCAACTCGTTCTTTTCCCTGGGTAAGTTGTTCTTTGACGTGAATGTTTGCTGATGTGAACGTTCACTGTGTTAGGGTCACTGAATGAAGCTTTGCAGAAATGAACCTTCGATGAACTGATATAGACCTGTCTACCGGAAGTGTTCTTTCTTTGTAAGGCAGCACATACAGAAGACCTTTGAGCCATGTTTCATTAATGAGTGGATGTGAGCTGCCAAAATGAGGGTGGAATTCTGTATGTATTCTTCCCCAGAGGGAGCTTCTTCCTCTTAAGTCAGTGAAGTGCAAGGAAGAATGTTTAAAGATTTACAGAATCCAGAAGGAAAATTAGCTGACAAGTCTTGCCTTTAAAGTCATCATTGTCTGCTCCATTTTTTTTGTTTTCCTTAAGTATTTTTAAGCAAAGTTATGGTGTCTTATTTAGTATTTAATTTGTGATGCCACTTTCTATTTCTTTACTTTCTTTTAAGATTCTGACTGAATTTGTTGAACAGCTGGACTCCAAACTGTTAATTTTTGTGAATTTCTTGTCACAGTATTTTAATAGCTATTTCAGTAAGTGCATATAAACTTTAATGGATTCTTTGAACTCCACATTTTCAGAGCATTGAGCTGCAAAACTCTTTTCCACCCCTTCAGTGGAGTTGGCTATTGGAAGTCTTCATTGCTTTGGAGACTGTTGCTGTTCCATTGGTGGGGGGGGTCTGTTGCAGTGGTTGACATTGCCTAAAGTAGGAGAGAGAGACTTCAGTTCTCAGTACCCTTTGCATGGAATGGGAGTGGTACCTTAATTCACTTATGAATTTTTCCTCATTTCTAGTTTTTAAAGATGTCTCAATTGTTCAATTTTCATTTTTGTCAGTTGCTTATTTCTCACTTTGGCTGTTCATGTTTTCTGTGCGAAGTTTACTTTTTTGGTCATTTGTGTCCTGTCACTTTGGTTCTGTGATACAGCAGTGTTCCTAAGTTTTAACAGAGTCAGAACATGCATCAAGGCAAACTCTCCATTTGTGTATTTTGCTGTGGGCTGAGCTGTTAAGGCAAGAATTTTAAAGTTGTATAATCTTAGTAGCTCAACAGATAGCACACATGCCTTTGGTGCTGACAGAGAAGGCTGTGGGTTCCATTCCCACATCAGTTCATTGGATTAATGCTGACACTGCATTGCAGCATAAGGAAGTGCTGCACTCCTGAGTGTGTGGGCCTTCAGAAGAGATGTTAAACTGAGGTTCCAGCTGCCCGAGATGGCGGTATCTCAGGCAGATGTGGAAAAAAAAAAAAAAAGATCCCACTACAATTTCCCCTAGTCAGTATGAATTCCACCTGGTGTCTCCTCTGAAAAGAGGTCATTGCACTAGTTGGACTAACATGGTCAGTAGAGTATAAATAAATTTAAATAAGTTTGATATCATCATTTCATAGAGAATGGCAGTGTGGTTGTCCTATTTACTACTGCTAGCTTCATTTGTCTGTTAGTCGTCTTATTAATAAAAAAGAGTAAACATCATTTTGAGAAGGGTCAGACATTTTGTTGTTCTAGCTAGAGAGACTTTAGTCATGCATGCGTTCTTTGTTGGAAGATTGCCAAAGATTAAATTTGAAGAAGGCTGTAATGTTCATATGGGCACAGCAAGACTTAATCTTAAGGCCGCATAAATTACCCCTGCAAGAAGAGCCAGAGGAAGAGATTTTAATGCACATTTCTTCAGCAAACTCCTGTACCCAGTGATAGTGAAGGTAATCTTCAGTGAGACTATGCTTCCGCTGCACTAGATGAGTAGTGTCCTAAGTTGGACGGAACTGTTAGGTAAGATTCTTTTGCTTTAAACAGTTGCAGTACTGTCTTGTCTTTTGTGGCTTCAGAGGACATAATGCCTTTCATGTTTGTATCAGAAGAGGCAGGTACTGCAGACCTTTGGAAGTACTCTGTCAGGTTCTTTGGGGAGCCATTTTAGGAACCAGTGGGAAGTCTGTGCATGGTGTTAAGGGTAAGAAGTCTGCTATTGAAGGCAACCATACCTTATACTGTCCAGAGCTACTTTTGATTTACTGTTAGAGTTCTTGGAGCCCAGCCTAGGTCACGATGCCCTTTGGCACAAAGGGATGATGATTGTTCTCCTGAACAGCTCATGGCAGTGATGTCTGAAATTAATGACTCCCGGGGATGTTCTTCGTGTTTCACTGTTGTAGTCATTACATTTGGGTAATCTGCTGGCAGGTTACCATCAGTCAGCCTGAATTCCAAAGTCTTGGGTCCTACGTCGGTTGCTGTCTTCTCTTCCATGACGTCAGGTCGTCTGGTATAAAAGAAGCAGCCAACGCCATTTTCTTCAGTCTTTCTTGCCGCACGGTGCCTGAAGCAGAAGCAGTTTGCAAGTGCCGGTCAGCCGACTACTGAAATATTCGAGTTTGAGTTTCAGAACCAAAGTCTTCACTAAAGCTAAGTACCCCGTTGGAGAAACTTTTCTTGCTTTTTACCGATATCAGAAAAAGTTAATAATTGTATTACTTGTGGGAAGCAAATACCTCATAAGGATTTCTATTTATACTGTATCCCTTGCCTAGGCCCTGATCAGAATGTGCCTGGCTGTCTGTTTTCTGCTAGATTTACCCAACGCACTGTTAAGCGTCTGTATATTTCTGCATCAAAGTATTTTGGAACCAGATTTAACTACCCAGAAATGTCAACGGATAGCAATCTGACTACTGGAGTACATAAAAAATGCAAAGAAAAGGACAGAGAAAGGCAGTCGAGATTCAAAACTGACGAAGCTTCTCCTAAGCCAGTCGCCAGTTCGCTGGTACTCAGAGGCGCTTTTGCAGCCCCTGATACCCGCTATCTTCGAGTCACAGGCTTCTACCGACACCCATATGGAGTCCGGCATGCCGCAACATTCTCAAGGTATTGGACCGACGGATGTATCTCCCTCAGATGGGTCCGGAGCCGCTGAGCATGCACTGGCTTATGAGGGTATATTCAGACCTCAACATTTGTATATCAAACTGACAACAGCTGCAAAGTCAAAGACAAAAGCAACTTCTAAAACTAAAAAAAAACTACACCTGAGCCACGTGCACAGGCCTCTGTGCCTAAAAAACAGATGATCAAAATGGCTGAAGACCTTATTACCTTGATCAGGAGTACCCATCCCCCTCCGGATAAGAGGCCTAGGCAAGACATTGATTATGAATCTTCAGATCAGGTTTCTGTTTCTTTTGATTCCTCTTCTGATCAGGAATTATCTTTACCTCCCTATGAGGATTCTGATGCTGAGGAGTCTATTAAATCTGCATCTCCTCCTGAGGATTATTCATTTGGAGAAACCTTGCATACTTTGAGGGAGCATTTTCACTGGGAGAGTCAATACTTCTCAGAATCAAAAAAGAGGCTTAGGGATTTCCTTCTTCTACCCCAGCACAAGCCTTTAGCCATTCCCCCTGTTTTAGACATTGTGGATGATGTGTTTTCAGAGTCAAGCCTGACCCCTGACTCCTTACCTCCGGCTCCCAGTAAGCCTGACGGATATTAGTGTCCCTGACTTTCATAAATTTTTATTTAGAAACCCTGCTGCTGATCCTGAAACTATTTCACAGGGTCCAAAGGGAGTTAAGGCCTCGACAGCAAAAAAATCCTAACCCCTCTGACAGAGATTCAAGGGCACCGGACAGATGGGGAAAAAAGGTTTATACATCTGCAACCTTAGCAATCAGGGCCTTAAACTGTCAATTTCATATGCTTAAGTACCAACAACATGTTATGGGATTGCTGAAACAGAAAATGATGATGATTTCAGAATGTGCAGAAAATAAAGAATTGCAGGAATTATTATATGCAGCTGAACAAGTTGGAAACCATACTTTGCAATGTGGTTTTGATTCTTTAGAGGCCTCCTGCAGGGCCGCAGTTACTGGATCTGTGATTAGGAGGCATGCCTGGTTAAAAGAACAAAATTTTGCCTGATCATGTTAAAACTAAATTGCTAGATGCACCTGTGCAGCATGACACTCTGATTGGTATTAAGGCAGCAGAGGTTTTAAGGAAAATGGAAGACAAAGCTAAGTCTATGCAAACTGTTAAAGACTTCTTACAAGTACAGCCACCAAGATTCAGTAGACACTGGCCTACAAAAAATTGGTCCTTTCCTGTGTCAGAGCTCAAAGGGGCAAATCCAGACGCCCTAAGGGTTCCAGATACCAGGCGCAAGACTCATACAGGTCAAAGCAATGGGGCACATCCACCTCCAAATCTGGAGGAGATAAAGCGCAAACCTACAGAAAGCAATCCCAATGACTTCCCCGTGCCTACACCAAGCACTTATCATTTGGCAGCACCCATAGGGGGAAAATTAGCACTTTTTGCTCAAAATTGGCAATTAACCCAGGACAAGTGGGTACTAAACATTGTATCACAGGGATACAGATTCCATTTCCATACTCTGCCAGTGGCAAATGATTGGCCAAATCTGCCAAAAAATCAGTGGGCAGAGGCACAGAAACAGGTTACGCCACTCATGGATATGGGGGCCATTCAGACAGTACCAGAACAGGAAAAAGGAAAAGGTTTTTACTCAAGACTGTTCTTGGTGCCCAGAAAGGACAAGGCCTGGCGGCCAATACTGGATTTATCGATTTTGAACACATTCCTGGACATTCCAAAATTCAAAATGCTGACTTTGCAGCAGCTTTTACCCATGCTGGGCAAGAAAGCTTGGCTGGTGACTTTAGACCTAAAAGAGGCGTACCTGCATGTCCCAATAAGACAGTCGTTCAGAAGATACCTCAGATTCAAGGCTGGCTTAATGCATTACCAATTCTCTGCACTGCCCTTTGGCCTATCTACTGCGCCCAGGGTCTTTACAAAGTGCCTGGCACCAGTAATTGCATTTTGCAGACAAAGTAGTATACAAATATATCCGTATTTGGATGACTGTCTCACTCAAGCAGAGAACAAGGACACTCTTCTTCGACACCTGGCGTTTGTGAAAAGGCTTCTAACATGCCTAGGGTACACAATAAACGTAAAGAAATTACAGCTGGTACTCTCTCAAAAGATAACATTCCTGGGTGCAAGCTTGAATACAACTGCCCATATGGCTTACCTCACGCCCGACAAACAAAGGCAACTGACTACTTACTTCAAACTGACGGCAACAAAAACCCAGTCTTCTGCAAGACAAATTCTGCAGGCTTTGGGCTTCATGGCATCCTGCATCCTGCTAATTCCATATGCAAGAGTGCATATGAGGAAACTTTAGTGGGACCTAAAAAGTTAATGGAGTCAACATTCACACAGTCTGGAAACAATGATTCCTCTCATTCCCTGCCTGCAACAGGAGTTTCTATGGTGGGCAAGGGCCTGTCACCAAAACATGGGATGGCTCTTCACTCTACCCCCTGTCAGCTAAACCTTAACAACAGACACATCAGATCATGCCTGGGGTGCCCACATGGCGGGAAGATGCATTCAGGCCATATGGTCACCAAAGCAAATGCATCTACATATCAACCAGAAAGAGATGCTAGCTGTTCAAAATGCCCTAACAGCCTTCAAGGACTTACTTCATCCAGGACAACTACTGATAGACGGACAACACCACAGTCATGTGGTATATAAACAAGCAAGGGGGCACACACTCATACCCCCTTTGCAGATTAGCCATGGCACTGTGGGACATAGCTTTGACCTACCAAATACATCTTCAAGCTCAATTCCTGCCAGGAAAACAAAACACTCTGGCAGACGATTTAAGCAGAAACCTTATGGATCCTCACAAGTGGAAACTAAATCCACAAGTCTTCAGCATGATAACAGAGAAATGGGGGGGCCCAGACATAGATCTATTTGCCTCTCCTCAAAATTATCAATTGAAAAGGTTCTGCACAAGGACTTATCACAGACAAGCATGGAAAGTGGACGCCCTATCCTTCAGTTGGAAAAACGTATCAGTTTACACCTTTCCTCCTCTGCCTCTTCTACCCAAGGTCCTCCTAAAAGTCAGGCAGGAGAAGGCAAAGATATTAGTTGCCCCGGACTAGCCCCGCCAATACTGGTACCCAATCCTAAGGAATTTGTCTCAGTACCCAGCTTGGACCTTGCCTCAAAGACCCCAACTACTGTCCCAGCAAAACAATCAGATCATGCACAAACAGCTACAGACTCTGAACCTGGCAGCATGGCTAATCGTGTAATCATACAATCGACACCTCTCAGTAAAGCTGTGATGGATGTCATTTTGGAAGCCAGAAGGCCTAGTACTAGAAAATCTTATGCTGACAAATGGAAGAGATTCTGTGCTTGGAATCGAGCACAAGGAACTGATACAGCACAACCACATATTCCACGGATATTACAATACTTAACTGACATGTTTGATAAAGGCCTTCCTCATCAATCAAAATCCATGCCTCTGCCATTTTGGCTCATTACAATACAGAGCCACCAATCTTTTGTCATCCTTTACTAAAGCAGTATCTTAGAGGAGCCAAAAATTTAAGGCTTCCTAGATCATCACCACTACCTGCATGGGACCTCAATTATGTGTTAGAAAAGCTCACCCTGCCTCCATTTGAAGCAGCTGCTACCGCTGACATAAAGTTCTTATCATGGAAGACAGCTCTGCTACTAGCAAGTACTTCAGCAAGAAGAGTTTCAGAGCTACAGGCCCTCATGGCTGTAGAGCCTTTTATCATATTTCACCCAGACAGGGTGTCTCTGAGGACAAATACTACTTTTATGCCTAAGGTGGTTTCCAGTGTTTTTCTTAATCAAACAATTCATCTGCCAACTTTTTATCCAAATCCGCAGAACAAAGGGGAGAGAATTCTGCATTCCTTGGATGTACACAAACAGCTAAGATTCTACTTGAGCAGGACTAAAGCTCTAAGAAAAACTGAGCAATTACTAGTGTCATATGCTGCAGGATCAGACGGAAAGGCTATTTCAAATCAGTTTCAAAGTGGATAAGCCACTGCATCTGTTTCTGCTACTTACAACATGGTAAACATGTGCCCAAGGGCATTAGGTATCATTCCACCAGAGCTGCAGCTGCTTCAGCAGCCTTTCTCAGAGGAGTACCAACCAAAGACATTCTAGAGGCTGCTACTTGGAGTTCTGTTCACACTTTTACAAAGCATTACCATTTGCCTCTGTACTCTAAGTTCAGGGCAGGCTTTGCCACTACAGTGCTGCAGGGCCTTATAGCCGCACCTAATGCTGTTTAGCTCCAGCCTCCCAACCATAGCTTTGGGATTCTACCCAAATGTAATGACTGCAACAATGAAACATGAAGAACATAGTACAGTTGTGTACACTTACCATAAATGTAGATGTTCGAGTGTATTCACTGTTGCAGTCCAGGTTACCCTCCCACCGTCCCCCTGTCATTCTAAAGTTTATCTTTCTTTCTCTGTCTTCTACAACCTATGTGGTGTATTTGCTTGAAGATGAAGGTAAAGTTTATATTGATGCTTGTATATTTATGTATATAATTTTGTTACCTTTTTGGGGGAACCTGACATCAGGGGCAAGAAAAACTGAAGAAAATGGCGTTGGCTGCGTGTTTTATACCCCCTGATGACCTGCCGTCATGGAAGAGAAGACAACAACCGACGCAGGACCCAAGACTTTGGAATTCAGGCCGACTGAGGGCAACCTGCCAGCAGATTACCCAAATGTAATGACTGCAACAGTGAATACACTCGAACATCTACATTTATGGTAAGTGTAGACAACTGTACTTTCTTGGTCTCAAGAGGATGATGCCAGTGCTGAGAACAGGTCACGCATTGACCCACATGTAGTTAGATCTCCACTTTCCATGAGTCCTACTATGCATATGTCGTCTTTTCCAAGTGACTCAGCCTTTGATAGCCTATTCATAGAGGTCATGCACCTGTCCTGCTTTCATGACATAAGTTTGTACAAGAAGCCATGGCAAATGACAGAGGACTGTGACCTGTTGAGACCAGTGAAGTTGGCTGCCTGTATGCTTTCTATAATATTAGGGTTCTGAGATTAGAGTCCTTGGGGGAAAAACTGATCATTTTTGAGGAGTCTGCCACCAATCCTAATTGAATGGATGCTGGTTGATAGGCAATTTGCTATTCCACAAGTTAAGTAAGGGTTTATATTTAACAGAGTCAGTTTATCAGTAATGCTAAAGAGTGTGGGATAGTGTTGTAAACCTTGGCTGGGTCTGGTAGGTGGAATGTACCAGTTTGCTTTCGTCCAGTGCCTCTTGTGACTTTTTCAAAAAATTTAACCAGTTTAAGTAGGGCCTTTCACAGAGCCATGTTGGTTTGGGTCAAGGGATTATAAGCTGCCAGTATCCATATTTATGAATTCTGTGATGATACATTCCATTACTTTGTAAATGAGGCTAAAGGGGTTTGTAGTTCCCAGGATCACTGTTTGGACAGTCCTTGTAGTGGAGGGACCACAGCAGCTGATGTCCTTCCACGTCACTGTTGCAGCATTCTTCACTACTGCCAATGGTAGCCCAACATCCGGCTAGCATATCAAAGCTTTAAGATTTTAACGACGTCGTACATCACTTGTATGCTCCCTGCTCACAGCTTAGGCGTAAAAAAATCTAAGGTTTTCTCTGTGTGCTTTGTCTTCCAGCTCTACTACTTTTTGAAACTATTCTTCTTGAAAAACCTCTTGTTCAGCCAGTCTTCCCTTCATGTCAACCTCTGATTTCTGTAGTTTTTTTTCAGCTCATCAGAACAGCTACTCAAAGCTGTTTTCCAGCCTTTTGTCATGACTTGATATATTCCAGCATTATCTCACTCAGAGCATTTGCTTTGTTTCACTCTCAAAGCAGTACAAACCATCTCTCGAACTAAACCTGAAACTTGAACTGCTTGATATCTTTAAGGCACTTCTCTGGCATTGCACATTACATTACATTTCTAACTGATTTTTACTTAATTTCTCCAACTTTCTTCTTTGCTGACATCAAGGCAGTGTGCTTCCTAGCTAGTAACTATTAACTCAGTGACTTTAGACCCCCTACCTCTGCCCACCTACCTGTGCTTCTAGGAGGAAAGTCTCTTTCCATGCAAGCAACTGGGCCACCATTAACGAGCGATGGGTTCTCAACGTAGTGTCCAAGGGATACAGATTTTATTTCCACACTCCACCAACCCCAAAAGGGTTCCAAAATCTTCCTCCAAACCAATGGGCAGAGGCCAAAAAGCAAGTCCTTTCTCTGTTCTCCACAAGGGCAATACAGCATGTTCCTGCAGAACACATAGGCCAAGGTTTCTACTCCAGACTCTTCTTGGTACCCAGAAAAGAGGGCACATGGCACCCCATCCTCAATCTATCCATTCTAAACACCTTTCTGGTGATACCAAAATTCAAAATGCTCACCATCCAGCAGCTTTTACCAATGCTTTCCAAGGATGCTTGGGTAGCCACGCTAGACCTAAAAGAGGCCTACCTACACATCCCAATCAGGGAATCCTGCAGGAAATACCTACATTTTTGGGCAGGATCTATGCGCTTTCAGTTCTCTGTGCTTCCTTTTGGCTTATCCACTGCTCCCAGAGTTTTCACAAAATGTCTGCCTCCCACCATTGCCTTTTGCAGACAAAGAAATATTCAAATTTACCCATAGTTAGATGACTGCCTGATTCAGGCAGACAGTCCAGAAAAACTGCTACAGTACTTGACTTTGTAAAGGACCTACTGACCTCCCTGGGGTATACTATCAATGAAAAGAAATCAAAACTAGTCCCCACACACAAAACTGTATTCCTGGGAGCAAGCCTGGACATAGCATCCCAGATGGCATTGCTTACTCCAGAAAAACAAGCCTACCTGACAAGCTACTTCTCTCAACTAGCCACCAGAACCCAGTTATCCACAAGGAAAATCCTGCAAGCTCTAGGGTTCATGGCCTCCTGCATTCTACTCCTTCCATATGCCAGACTGCATATGAGGAAACTACAGTGGTACCTAAAAAGCCTCTGGTGTCAACACTATCAAGACCTGGAAACTCTCATACCAATAATACCTTGTCTAAGGAAAGATTTTCTTTGGTGGGCAGCAGCATGCAACCACTACAAGGGACTGCCTTTCTCACAACCCCATGCCACCCAGACCCTAACCACAGACGCATCAGACTATGCCTGAGGTGCTCACCTGGACGGCAGGTGCATTCAGGGCCATTAGAGCCCAAATTGAATACATCTGCACATCAACCAAAAATAGATGCTAGCTGTTCAGTATGCCCTGACAGCTTTCAGACCCCCTACTCTCCCCGGGGCCTCTACTAATCAAAACAGACAACACCACAGTGATGTGGTATATCAACAAGCAGGGAGGGACTCACTCTTATCCTCTCTGCAGGCTCACCGTGGCCCTTTGACACACAGCATCAGCCATACAACTGCACCTGATAGCACAATTCCTGCCAGGCTCCCTCAACTCTCTGGAAGACAAATTAAGCAGAAACCTGCTAGACCCACAGGAGTGGCAGCTAGAGCACAGAACCTTCACCCTTGTAACCCAGAAATGGGGCACCCCGAAGGTGGACCTCTTTGCCTCCTACTCCTAGCTAGTAACTGAGTTTTATCCAAATCAATAACTTAGTTGCTTTTCTAACAGCAACTTAGTCTTCACTGAGACAGTGCTATAAACAATGTGCGACTGAGCGTGCAGTCAGCATTGATCGAGTTGAGTAGGCAGTTATTCTTAAGTAGTATCCTATTATCATCTTGAATTATGTCACTATTCAAACAAAACTTAGTCAACTTCAGCAATTAACTCACTAAGTGGTGTTGTACACGGGGTGGGGGGGGTGGCAGGCAATGTGTGTCAACTTATAGAAAGATGATTTACATTCCTACCTGCTTTGCTAGGGCTGGCTTGTACTTTTAGCTCTGGAGCTCCTTTATACAGCCGCAGATGTTTCCTGCTCCTTTTTCTTTCTAAAGCAAAGCCAGTCACCAGCACCCATGTTCTTATCAGTTTCAGATCAGACTTACATTAAGGTGAAGTGACAAAACTTTTCCTGTCCTCAAACCTATCTTAAAACGTCCAAAAGATTGACATCTGTTTAACTGCAGAAATGTGGTTCCAACACAGCAGCAACATTGCTTCTCCACCTGCTAAATTGATTAGATCCTGTACAGCAGGGACATGGTTGTTTTTATTCAAAATCCCATTACCTCACATCTAATCCATCAAAATACTGTACTAGAACTACTCCATGCAATGGTAACTACAAGCAAATCCATCTTCAAAATCATGGCCAGTTACAGAATCCATCTCTATGGCATCTGTAGGCCATGAGCCCTACCTCAGTAAATCAGTGTTCTTAACTACTGGCCCTAATATAATCATTCTGGGTGAGTTCAGCTGTCGGTTCCTAAACTAGGTAACTTACACAGCAAATAAATATGCACAAAGTTTTCAGGACAACAACAGTGCCAACTCTCTCAAGTAACTAGTGCCTTCCACTATTGGGGGCTCAAATCTGTTGCATTTGATTCTTGTTTCTTGGCCACCATTGTACACCATATCTGCAGTTGCCCTCTCTTTGATTATATCTGGCCATCATGCTATGGTACCCAGGCATCTTAGTCAAAATGTTTAAAATCTCACTGTCTTCCAATATTTCTCAAAGGCTAACTTCTCTGTACTAACTTCCAACATAAGGCAATTTAAAAGCTGCCCACCCCATAAGGACTCCATAGCTAAACTGCCCAACTGTACCATAAATTTCTGTTCCCACCAAAACATCTTCACTGGAGATGCTTTTTCCATTCTTCACAAAATAGAAAGCCAAATCAACAAACTATCCTGGCAGAAAATGGAGCATCAACAAGCTTTGCATCAAGAGGGGGAAAACAGCTCTAAGAAAAAAAAAATCCTAGTGCTCTAAAAGAGATAACAGATATGTAAATAAAAGTCAAAATATCAAGATCTGCAGAGCTACCACATCCAAAGATTAAAATAATGAAATAAAGACTTCTTTAGCTACACCAGGAACTTCAGAAACATTACCAACATTGCTATGAATTAATATCACACATCAACACCTGCTCTGGGGCAAAGATAACCAAATGTACAAGCAGACACATTAAAGTTAAACAACTCCCCTTTGTCCCTTACGTGGTTTCCCTCCCATCACATCCAGCCAACACCTCTCTGTATGGTTAACTTGGAAAAGTAGTAAAAGCCCTTTCCAATGTCATCAAAAACACTACGTCTACAGTTCACGACAACATACGAGACTGTTTCTTTTTTAGTAGGAAACATTACCTTACATGCTCTTGTACAGATTTATTCAACCTCACACTCTCTAATGGTTACACACCTGAAGTCTGGTGAAGTACAGTTGTGTAAAATCATGCCATAACAATCTATGTCCTTCTCTTCACTGTTACAATATTCTTCACTAATGGGATCCCCTGCCAAGGGTAGCCCAATGTCCAGCTATTATAATAAAACCTTAGGATTTTATGGGTGTCTTACTTTACATTTATGCTCCACGCTCACTGCATAGGGCATAAAGGTGCCATAGGGACATACGTACCTTAGAATTGAAAAGCCCTAGGAGGAACAACAGTCCAAGTAGAAAAGGACAAACATCCAGAAGGAAAAAAGGAGGAGGAGGGAGGACACGAATACTGCAACATTGTGGAGAAGGATATCTGCTGTTAAGGTAAAAGGCTACACAGCTGTACTATGTCCTTCCATAGCACTGTTGCAGTATCCTTTACTAAACGGAGAGTACAAAAGCTCAAGAGGAAATTTGGGAGGAGGAGGTCCCAGCACAGCCCTCAAAAAACCCATGCAGGATAGCTCTGGCAAAGCCAGCTGCTGTTCTGGAAACAACATCCAATTTGTAATGTTTAGTAAAGTGTGGACAGAAGTAGCAGCCTTAAGGATGGAATTGCCATTCAGTCCTTTGAAAAAAAGCATAAGAGGTAGCAATACCCTTGGTAGGTTCATAGGTGTGTACTAGGCCAATGGCTCAGGAGCCTTTACAAGCCTAGCCTGTAGAAGTGTCCTGGCATCATGCCGCCGTTGGTTCCTGGTGCGTCTATCAAGTAGAGCCACTGGAGTGATCCCCGGGGGTGAACCATCTATTTCCCATCCATTAATCAGGATTTCTCTTGAAAAGGGTCAGTGAGGTGCTCTGCTTGACATTTTTGGGAAGTCTATTCCAGAGTGTGGGCAGTCTCTGGGTTATGAACCTGTCCCTCCAGCATGTTCTGTTGATTGTGGTAATGAGGTTGAGATCCCTGGAGTGTGTGGTGTGGAGGGATTAGGATTTCTTTAGGTGTAACATTTCTAACAGGGATGGGTCAGGCGTGGCTTTGTAAGTCAAGCAGAGATTGCCTTTTAATAGACTATATAAGACTGAGAAAAGCTGGAGTTTTTTGAGTCTGTCCATGTAAGGGATGTGTTTAAGGCCTAGGATCCTCTTTGTGCAGTACTTTTGTGGCCTTTCCAGCTGATTCAGGTGTTTAGTGAGGTACATGCCAAATGGGGCATCAAACTCTATTCTTCTAATGAGGGAAGAGTAGAAGGAGATGATGACCTCTTTCTTCCCGGATGCAAAACCCTTGGTAATGAGATGTGCCACATAGGACTTTCTGATCACAGTGGCATTGTGGTGGTCGAAGGAGAGGTTGCTGTCAGCCTGTGTCCCCAGATCTCTCATAATGCCTTCAGTGTTCAGTGGGCTACCATCAATGTGGTAATTGGTGGGAACTTGAGTTTTTCCCAAAGGGAACGACAATGCATTTTTTTGGCATTAAGCTTAAGACCATGGTTTCGACACCAGTCATTGGTCTCAGTGAGGCCTTTCTGTAAGATGTCTGCATCACTTGGGGAGTTAATAATGGCTCCCTGCTTGCAATCGTCGGTGAATTTGGTCAGCCAGAGTCCCTCCGTGTTGGCTTGGACTTCTGAGAAGTAGAAGTAGATGCCAAACAGGGGAGGACTCAGGACCGATCCCTGTTGGACACCACTCGTGACTGCTCGGCAGTCTGACTTGAAGTCTGCTACTTTCATACTGTGGGTTCTATCTGTGAGCCAATTTGCAACCCACCTAGTGATGCAGGGGTTGATGCCTAGTTTGGAGAGTTTGTCAGTAATTCCTGAGTGGGGAATGGTATCAAAGGCCTTGGCCAGATGGAGGTAGCCTGTATGAACTGACTTTCCCTCATCCACAGCTCTGGTGACTGACTCAAAGAAGTAAACCAGGTTGAGCAGGCATGATCTACCCTTCACAAAACCAAATTGCGTGTGATCCAGAGTTTGGAGATTCCCTATATCCTTGTTAAGTAGGTCCATGACAATGCACTGCATAGCCTTACATATCAGACTCGTCAGGCTAATGGGGGGATAATTCCCAGGGTCTCTAAGTCGCTCCCTCTTTATGGAGAGGGATGACTGTAGCAGTGCGCCATTCTGTAGGGACAAAGCCTGAGGTGAGGCTGTGATTGAACAGGTTACACAGGTGTGGTGCCAGTTCACTTTGTAGTTCATGTAAAACACAGTCAGGGATATTGTCTGTTCCCTTGGAAACTGTATACTTTGTCTTGGACAATGCAGATTTAACCTGTGCTGCAGTATTGCTGGGTGCCTGGCATTCTTCCGGTATTGTGATTGGTCTTTTTGGGGGGGGGGGGGGGTAAAGTTGGCACTAAATCTGTCTGACAGTATTTTGGCAATATCTGTTGGCTCAGTATAGGAGGTACCATTTTGCAGTAAGTCAGAGCAAATCTGGGTATTGCTGTAGGGATTCTTGATATAACTGTAGAAGGCTTTGTGGTTGTTTTTAGTGTCTGCTGCAATTCTGCCTTCATAGCTAGATTTAGAGGTTTTGAATAGGGATCTCAATTTTTTGTTGAGGCTAATAAGGGAGTTTTCCAGTCTTGGGACTTCACATTTTTCTGCAACAGTTTCTTCCTTCTGTTGTAGAGATTCTCTCCAAGAACCACAAGCACAGCCAGAAGATGAAATAGAAATTATTTAATAATCCATAATACTTTGTCACAATAAACAGTAAGCGCTTTCATCCAAATCAGAGAGAGATTATTCTGTTCCACTGTGGTGTGTTTTTTGTGACTGTTGTAGAGTTTGCCAGGGGGCCACCAAATTGGCTTTCTTTTTTTGGAGGGAGAGCATCTTGGTTCTGTTGGGTATGGCTAGTTCCATGCATTTATGTACGTGTTCATACAATGCATTGTTGTATGATTTGGTGGTCATCACCTGTTTTCCATTTGCATGGGTGCCGTGAAGTTAGCCACCTCTGATGTTCTTCGTGTTTCACTGTTGCAGTGATCACATTTGGGTTATCCTGCCAGTGGTAGTCCTCAGTCGGTCCGAATACCAGAGACATAGTATTTCTGCTTCGGTTGCTGTCGCTCCAGGACTGACAGGTCGTCAGTGGTATCAAAACAGGCAGCCGATGCCATTACATCAGTCTTTCTTGCCGAGGAACCCAAAGCAGAAGCAGTTTGCATGAGTGCCAGTCAGTCACTACCTGAGCTTTCATTTCCAAATTGAAACTGAAGTCTTCTAAAGCTAAGTACCCCATTGGGGATCCTTTTTTCTTGCTCTAACCGATGTCAGAAAACGTTAACAATTGTCTCTTGTGGAAAGCAAATACCACACCGAGACTTCCATTCTTACTGCGTCACCTGTTTAGGCCCAGACCACGGCATCCCCCACTGTCACTTTTATGCTTTGTTCAAAGCCAGAACTATACCTCGTCAGGCCCTTATTGTAGCTAGATATTTTCACTCTCCGGCTTCGAATTCCGATATGGCTTCGGTAAGCCATCTGACTACCAGTCTTCCAAAAAACGTAAGGATAAAGACAGAGAGACAGACTGCACAGGTACAAAACTGCCGACAACTCTTGCGACAACTCTTCCGTTAAGCTAGTTGCCAGTTCTCTGGTCCTCAGTGAGGCACTTTCACAGCCCCTGTAGCCCGCTTCTGTGGATTTGCAGGCCGCTACCGAGACCCTTTTGGAGTCCAGTATGTCGCGAGACTCTTCTTCAACTAAGGATCCTGCGGATGTCTCTACTTTGGATGGGTCCGGAGCTGCTGAGTAGGCACTGGCTTCCGAGGAAGTGTTTTGCGCTACCAATACTCAACACAGACCGACTTCTTTTGCGTCTTCAGTTCTTTCTAAAACTACTGAGTTTCTAAGGCCCCGGGTACAAACCACACCCAAAAAAACGACAACCCAAGCTCAGGCACCTGCTTCTTTGCCTCAGTATCAAATGCTTAAAATGGCAGACCACCTTATTATGCTTATTAGGGGAAGCCAGGCTTACCTCTTCCAAAGAAAGAGAGACTTGTCCCCAGTAGTTTTATCTGAGCAGGAGTCTGATGACTCTGATGCGTCTGAATATGAAGACATGCAACCCCTTTCTGCTTTTGAGGATTCTGATGCAGAGGAATCCATTCCTTCTGCCTCTCCACCAGAGGATTTTTCATTTGGGGAAACCATTCATACTTTAAGGGAGAATTTCCAGTGGGAATGTCAGGACTACCCTCAGTCAAAAAGGAGACTCAGGGAATTCTTAGATCTACCACAGCGCAGACCTTTGGCCATTCCCCCTGTCATGGATGTTGTGAATGATGTTTTTATGGAATCCAGTCTGACTCCTGACACCCTTCCTCCTGCTCACTGGAAACCCGACTGGTGTTAGAGTCCCTGATGCTCAAAAATTTATTTTCAGAAATCCTACTTCTGACCCTCATTTCTCAAAGACATAAAGGAATCAAAGCAACTTAAGCTAAGAATCCCACCCCCTCAGGTAGGGATTCCTGAGCATTAGACAGATGGGGTAAAAAAGTATACACCTCTGCTACTCTTGCTATTAGAGCATGAAATTGTCAGTTCCACATGCTGAAATATCAGCAACATACCATGTAACTCCTCAAACAAAAAATATCTTCTTTTCCTGCTTTTGCAGAAAATAAAGAATTACAAGAGTTAATGCATTCTGCAAGTCAAGTAACTAAGCACACCTTACAATGTGGTTTTGATGCCCTAGAAGCTTTTTGCAGGAAAGCAGTCACTAGTTCTGTCCTTGGAAGGAATGCTTAGCTTAAGGAACAGACTTTGCCAGATCATGTCAAATCCAAATTACTGGACGCACCCTTGAACAAACGCAACTTATTTGGCACCAAAGCAGAAGAGGTCTTAAAAAAGATGGAAGAAAAAGCTAAATCTATGCAGACAGACTTCTTACAGGTCCAGCCACTGAGGTTCAGTAGGCATTGCCCCTCCAAGCACTGGTCCTTTCCTGCCCCCTCCAGGCCAACTCAACCCAGATCCAGTGGAAGCAGACCCCCCCCCCCCAGACAACATACCCAGGGAATGCAGAGATCTAAGCAATGGAGTTCCTCCTCTTCAAAAACAGGGTGTGCAAAGCCACTCCTTATGATAAGAACTCAGTGACTTTAGACCCCCTACCTCTGCCCACCTACCTGTGCTTCTAGGAGGAAAGTCTCTTTCCATGCAAGCAACTGGGCCACCATTAACGAGCGATGGGT
This sequence comes from Protopterus annectens, assembly GCF_019279795.1. NCBI lineage: Eukaryota > Metazoa > Chordata > Ceratodontiformes > Protopteridae > Protopterus > Protopterus annectens. Next base: position 840,464,535 of record NC_056750.1, on the reverse strand, counting down.
TCTCAACGTAGTGTCCAAGGGATACAGATTTTATTTCCACACTCCACCAACCCCAAAAGGGTTCCAAAATCTTCCTCCAAACCAATGGGCAGAGGCCAAAAAGCAAGTCCTTTCTCTGTTCTCCACAAGGGCAATACAGCATGTTCCTGCAGAACACATAGGCCAAGGTTTCTACTCCAGACTCTTCTTGGTACCCAGAAAAGAGGGCACATGGCGCCCCATCCTCAATCTATCCATTCTAAACACCTTTCTGGTGATACCAAAATTCAAAATGCTCACCATCCAGCAGCTTTTACCAATGCTTTCCAAGGATGCTTGGGTAGCCACGCTAGACCTAAAAGAGGCCTACCTACACATCCCAATCAGGGAATCCTGCAGGAAATACCTACATTTTTGGGCAGGATCTATGCGCTTTCAGTTCTCTGTGCTTCCTTTTGGCTTATCCACTGCTCCCAGAGTTTTCACAAAATGTCTGCCTCCCACCATTGCCTTTTGCAGACAAAGAAATATTCAAATTTACCCATAGTTAGATGACTGCCTGATTCAGGCAGACAGTCCAGAAAAACTGCTACAGTACTTGACTTTTGTAAAGGACCTACTGACCTCCCTGGGGTATACTATCAATGAAAAGAAATCAAAACTAGTCCCCACACACAAAACTGTATTCCTGGGAGCAAGCCTGGACATAGCATCCCAGATGGCATTGCTTACTCCAGAAAAACAAGCCTACCTGACAAGCTACTTCTCTCAACTAGCCACCAGAACCCAGTTATCCACAAGGAAAATCCTGCAAGCTCAAGGTTCATGGCCTCCTGCATTCTACTCCTTCCATATGCCAGACTGCATATGAGGAAACTACAGTGGTACCTAAAAAGCCTCTGGTGTCAACACTATCAAGACCTGGAAACTCTCATACCAATAATACCTTGTCTAAGGAAAGATTTTCTTTGGTGGGCAGCAGCATGCAACCACTACAAGGGACTGCCTTTCTCACAACCCCATGCCACCCAGACCCTAACCACAGACGCATCAGACTATGCCTGAGGTGCTCACCTGGACGGCAGGTGCATTCAGGGCCATTAGAGCCCAAATTGAATACATCTGCACATCAACCAAAAATAGATGCTAGCTGTTCAGTATGCCCTGACAGCTTTCAGACCCCCTACTCTCCCCGGGGCCTCTACTAATCAAAACAGACAACACCACAGTGATGTGGTATATCAACAAACAGGGAGGGACTCACTCTTATCCTCTCTGCAGGCTCACCGTGGCCCTTTGACACACAGCATCAGCCATACAACTGCACCTGATAGCACAGTTCCTGCCAGGCTCCCTCAACTCTCTGGAAGACAGATTAAGCAGAAACCTGCTAGACCCACAGGAGTGGCAGCTAGAGCACAGAACCTTCACCCTTGTAACCCAGAAATGGGGCACCCCGAAGGTGGACCTCTTTGCCTCCCACTCCAATCATCAGCTCAGCAAATTCTGCACCAGAGACCCTCACAGCAAGGGCTGGAAAGTGGATGCTGTATCCTTCCAGTGGGTGAACCTCTCTGTCTACGCATTTCCCCCTCTACCACTCATTTCAAGGGTACTGCTAAAAATAAGAGAGGAAGAATTGAGGGCAGTCCTGATTGCCCCAGACTGGCCACGCCAGCATTAGTACCCACTGCTGCGCAGCCTGTCATGCCTGCCACCATGGCACCTGCCTCAGATCCCAGCACTCCTGACCCAGAGGAATAGAGAATTCATGCATCCCCAATTGCAGACCCTCAACCTGGTAGCCTAGCTTATTCCCTGACCTCTCCTCAAGCTGCCAGCCTAAGCAAACAACTCTTAGATGTTATGCGTGAGGCCTGATGCCCCAGCACTAGAAAACTTATGCTGACAAGTGGAAAAGGTTTTGCACCTGGATCCAGGCTAAGGGAGCCGGAACGGCATAGCCCTCCCTACCTCTCAACCTGGATTACTTGGCAGACCTACTACACAGGGATCTATCCTTCTCTTCTATTATGATTTATGACTCTTCCATCTCTGCTCATTACAGCACAGAGCCACCTCTCTTCTCACCCTCTCATCAAGCAGTTCCTAAGAGGGGCTAACAACTTAAGGCCACCCAGAAGAGCTCCTATCCAAGCTTGGGACCTTAACTTTGTGTTGGAAAAGCTCACCCTACCCCACTTTGAACCTGCAGCTTCAGCAGAGTTAAAATTCCTCTCTCGGAAGACAGCCTTGCTTCTGGCCATCACTTCAGCTAGAAGAGTATCAGAGCTACAAGCACTCATGGCTGTAGAGCCCTTCATCATTTTCCATGCTGACAGGGTCTCCCTCAGGACTAGCCCAGCCTTCATGCCTAAATTGGTGTCCAGTGTAGCTCTCAACCAATCCATTCATTTGCCCACCTTTTTTCCTAATCCACAAAACAAGGGGGAAAAGATTCTGCACTCTCTAGATGTGCACAGACAGCTCAGATTCTATCTGGACAGGACTAAATCTTTCAGAAAAAGTGATCAATTGCTTGTCAACTTCGCAGCAGGGGCAGAGGTCAAGGCAATATCCAAACAGTCTCCAAATGGATAGCACAGTGCATCCATTTCTGCTACAAACCTCACAGGAAACTGCCCCCAATGGGGGTCAGGACACATTTCCACCAGGGCAACCTCCACCTCTGCAGTTTTTCTCAGAGGGGTCCCCACCAGTGACATCCTGGTGGCTGCAACATGGACATCTGTTCATACTTTCACCAAGCATTACCACCTGCCTATCTTCACCAAATCCAGGGCAGGCTTTGCCACAGCAGTCTTGCAGGGCATCCTAGCTGGCCCCCAGTCTTCTTGACTGCCTCCACCCTTTTTTTCAGATTTGGGAATCAACCCAAATGTGATGACTGCAACAGTGCTGTTGCAGTCCTGGTTTCCCTCCCTCCATCCCCCTTGTCTCTCTCTCTCTCTCTCTCTCTCTCTCTCTCTCACTCCCTGTCTCCTTACAGGGAATTTTTGGTATTTGCTTTCTACTGGTGGTGTTCGTCCACCATAACCTAGCTCCCTATTTAGGGGCCCCTGATCAGTCCTGGAGCGACAGCAACCGATGCAGAAGTAGTAAGTCTCTGCTATTTGGGCCAACTGAGGGCTACCCCTGGCAGGATAACCCAAACATGATGACTGCAACAGTGAATGCACTCGAACATCTATATTTATGGTAAGTGTAGGCAGCTGTACATTTTTAGGAGCCCAAAGTCAGCTTTGTAGAAGTTTTTCATGATGGTTACCTTTGCTGGAGGTGTGGGTGAGATGTGGATTTCCATGTAATTTGTGGTCTGATCTAACCAGGGAAGAATTGACTATTGGTGTTGAGCAACGGTTGCCCATGTTAGTAATAATCAGGTCAAGGATGTTGCTTCCTCTAGTGGGGGTAAGAATGAGCTGGTCCAGCGCATTGGAATTAATGAATTCCAGGAGGCATTGGGCAAGTGTATTGGTGCATGAGTAGTTTTCTCGGTTGATGGAGGGATAGTTGAAGTCACCCAGTATGAGAGTGTTGGGTTGGACGGTAATATTCTCCAGAGTTTTAGGAAGGTGGAGTGAGAGTCTTAGGACATGGTTGGGGACTGTTGCTACGACCTGAATCGCCATCTTTACCCACTGTTAGTTGTACCTGAAGTATCTCCGATGCATTATGCTGGGCTACTAGTCTGGAGGTGTGCCCAGAAAACCACAGCGAAAAACTTCTCTAAAGCAAATTTCACACTCCTCAAAACTGAGGTGGAATCCTTCAAAGCCCCCGGGCCTGTGGAAAATACGGCCCAGACCGCAGAATCCTTTATAAACGCATTCTATGAACACCTTCAGGAATGTATGGATCATGCAATCCCAAATAAAACCAAGACCCAATCCTCCAAAGGCAGACATCCTGTCTGGTGGACCCCAGCCATAAACAAGCTATACAATAGAAGGAGGAAACTACTAAATGATAGAGCAAAATTCCAAAAAGGGAAGGCATCTCTGATCAGTATTAGCAAAAAACTACGGGCACTCATAAAATCGTCTAAGGCCAGCTTCGAGAGAAAAATTGCACAGGACACTAAGGATAATCACAAGGCTTTCTTTAGTTATGTTAGGAACCTGGGTGGTAATTCCCAGATATGCTCAGAATTAGACCAAAATGACAAAAAATACACCGAACCCACAGACATTGCCAGCATCCTAGCTGACAGGTTCAGCGCAAACTCCCCCCCCCTCCCCACCAAAAGGGCAAATATGTATTCCAGCAGAGTGCTGCCCCCCCTGACATCTCAGATGCTCAGGTAAGAGCCGCCCTCTCCAAAACAAAAAACACAGCATCAATGGGACCAGACGGTGTCCCGGGCTGCGTCCTACATGAACTCCAAGAAGAGCTAAACCCAAACATAAATCTACTGTTCAGTCTCAGCCTTATTACAGGATATGTACCCAAAGAGTGGCGTATAGCAACTGTGGTCCCTCTCCACAAAGGTGGTGCCTCAAAGGATCCTGGAAACTATCGCCCCATAAGCCTGACTAGCTTGGTCTGCAAAGCTATGGAAAGGATAATCATGGACCTCATAAATAAAGATATTGGGGACCTACAGACACTGGATCCTACTCAGTTCGGCTTTAAGGGCAGATCCTGCCTCTTAAACCTGGTTGATTTCTTTGAAACAGTCACCAAGGCCATTGACGAGGGGAAGGTGGTCCACACAGCCTACCTGGACCTGACAAAAGCCTTCGATACAGTACCCCACTCGGGCATTATAGATAAGCTCACCAGCTTAAATATAAACCCCTATGTCACTAGATGGGTTGCAAACTGGCTCAAGGACAGAACCCACATGGTTAGAATTGCTGGAGTCCCTGGGACCTCTCTTGCTCAGTATATATTTCTCGGAGGTACAGGCCAACACAGATGGACTGTGGCTGACCAAGTTCGCAGATGACTGCAAACTGGGTGCCATAATCGAGACTCCAGCCGACACAAGCATCCTCCAAAAGGGCCTCATAGAAACAGACAACTGGTGCCAGAGCCATGGCCTCAAGCTAAACGCTAAAAAGTGTATAGTCATCCCCTTTGGCAAAAACAAAGTGCCCACAAATTACCACATAGGTGGTAATCCATTAAGTACAGAAGAAGTAATTAGGGATCTGGGGACCCAAGTTGATAGCAATCTCTCATTTGACAACCACGTGGCCAAAGTGGTTAGAAAAACATTTTATATAGCCCACCTAATCATGAAGGGATTCACATCTAGATCAGGGGAGGTCATCGTGCCTCTTTACTCATCCCTTATCAGGCCCATAATTGAGTATAATGCCCCTTTTGGGATGTACCTTACCAGACACCTGCAGCAACTGGAAAGACCCCAAAAGTACCTCACCAAGAGGATCAAAGGGCTCAAACAGATGCCATATGCTGCCCAGTTAAAGAAACTCCAGCTCTACTCAGTGGCATACCGCCTGTTCAGAGGCGATCTGTGCCTGACGTATAAAGCCATGTCCAACCCGGAATTAATGGACATGCTGCACCTCAGAAAATCCATATCCTATCGAATTACACGCTCGAAAGACTTGAACCTCAGCACTGAAATAAATAGGACATGCTGGAGGGACAGATTCATAACCCAGAGGCTCCCTTCACTCTGGAATAAAATCCCAGTCCAGGTTAGGCAGAATCCCTCCTTGACTCTCCAAGAGGAATCTTGATGAGTGGATGGGAGATCGTAGGTTTACCCCGGGTATGACTTCTGTGTCACTGTTAGACAGAGGCACAGTATACTAACCTCAAAAAAAGGGCATAGCAAAATTAATTTAAAATGGGTGGCGAAAGCCAAACACATTCTGGCTAGGCTTATAAATGCCCTAGGGCAGATAAGCCTAGTATGAACCTATGAACCTATATCCTTTATGAATATGGAGACGCCATTGCCTTTGGAGCTTCAGTCCATGTTCTGGGGCCGAAAGGTGTGGAATGAGTTAAAGCCTGGTAGCTCAGGTGCTTTCTGCTGCTTTAAAGCAGGTCTCCGTTACATCACAAATATTGATGTTCTCCATTTTGAGGAGTGCTTTGAGTGAGTGCATCTTGAGATGTAGACTTGTGGCGTTGAGCAGTATGACCCTCAGATTGCATTTATTTATAGCTGTTACAGTGGTAATTTGGTTTTTGGAACGGAGCACCACCTAAAAAAGGCACTGTAGGTTGGCAAGCACCTTTGCCAGTATCCAGAAACCTAGGGGTGACAGATGCAGGCCATCTCTGGCAAAGCATCGAGGTCTGTCAGTCATGTTATCCCAAGCAGACAGATACTGGATCCCCGTAGAATAACATCAGAAACTTAGCCAATTGTTGAATTCAGTGATTTTCTGCTTGTACTGCAGTATCATTCTGAGTGACGGTAGGATGCTGCTCAGGGCTAGGGTCATACCTGTGTGGGCCACATAATCTGAGAGCTCCTCCATGTCTCTCTTCATGCAGTCCAAGGAGGTGCATCTGATGTCATTCACACCCACATGGACAATGACAGAGTCATACTTGTACTTGTGGAGTGGCCTTAGTGCGTGTGGTGTGTGTCTGATCCTGGCATCCAACAGACAGCTGACTGTTACCTTCTCCTTATTCAACCTAGTGAGTGGGACATTAGTGTGCCTCAGTATCGAGTCACCTATGATTAGTGTATTGGACAAGCTGTTCTGCCTTAGGAGCTTAGGTTGAGCAGCACACTTTATAGCTGAAATATGTATCTTGTGATTTGTGGTAGTCGAGTGCCATTCTGATTTGGAGGTGTCTGCTGTTTGAGTAGATTTCTGTTGAGAGCCTCCTCGAAGGTGGGTGTGTGGTTTGTGTTTTTATGCGAGAGCTGTGATGGTGGGTGTTCTTGACGGCTGTGTGATCCATGTGGTGTGGTGCAGGTGTTGACCTTCTCCTCTTGACCAGCTTTTCCGGTCTTTGCTGGAGAGTGCATGTCTTCCAGTTTGGATATATAAGTGCATCTCTCTCAAGTGTGAGTGTTGGGTGGTAAGAGGAGAGGGTTGTCTGTGTACATGAGGCAGCTGCTACACTGCCTCAGAATGCCCAAGTTCACCAGGTTAATAGGAGAAAGCACAGGGAGCTGACCTTTATACATGCCAGGAGGGATGGTCATTATTAATAAGTACTTCAGCTGTTTCCTTATAGGACATTTAGTGCTGATAGCACTTGTGTGTGCTACAGTAATTGCTACAAGACACCAGATGAAGTGCTAGGCGAATATGCTAGTTAAATGCAAGAGAGAAGAGAACTAGCAAGATCTAAGGGAAAATTGAAGATCAGACTTTCTGGCACCGGTAATAGTTTTACCCCAGCTTAGTGGCGCTGCATGGCACGTAACACAAGCTTTTAAAGTTGAAAGGTGACTGGAAACCACTCCTCTTGTGGTAGATAGGCTACCTAGTGCTTACCACTCCCACTGATAAGCTGAGAGGCTTCCCTCTAACACAGAAAGGTCTGGGGAACTCAGAAATTACAGTACCGTCCTGAATACAGCAAATCTGTATCTGGACTAGTCTAGTAACAGGAAAGGCAGGAAAACGAGCAAACTGATTTAAACAAATTAACCAGTAAAAAAGCTCAAAACTAAGCCCTGTTCCAGCAGTCTTCAATCAGACAAGTTCTAGCTGCACACTTCTGCCAATAGGATGCAGGGGAACCTTCTCCAAAAAAGATGGCCTGGATTAATGCTCAAGTTATACAAACAAAGCTAGATTCAGCAGGTCTGAATCTAGTCTATGCTACAGCAACAAAGGCGCACCAATTTCAGAAAGAAATAGTTCAAATAAGCAGGCACAATAAGCCTTTAACGAGAAATTCCCAGCTCAGAAGGGCAGAGTCTACCCTCTCCTCCCACAACAGTGCAGACCACAAGCCTTCTTAATGTAAAATAACTGGCCTGAAGCCCAAGTACGTAAACCGAAAGGCTTAGAATAACAGATGTGAAGTTTTTCTATCTCGCCGTTCATTCTTACTGATGGGTTCGGAGCCATTCCTCGGCTCCAACTTGGCCAACTGCAAAGGCGCAAGGTCTTCAACCAGCTCGAGGCCAACTCCCTATCCCATGATGCACCCTGATCTTCCCTCAGATCTCGTTTGCCGCTGCAACTTGATCGGACGTTCACCAGCGAATAACTTTTCTTCTTTACCTAAATATAGCTGTTTTATTACCTATAATAGTTATTTAGCCATCTAGATAGTGTGTAGTTAGTAGTTTGTATTTAGATCTTTTCATTAGTTAGATTATGTACTTAGTCTTAAAAGACATTTTTTTAGGCCTTCTCTTTTCCCTATCTTACCTAGGTTAATAACAGAATTTAGTGGCCATGCTTTTAGGCCCTTTTTTCTCTTTATCTTGTATATCTATACCTGTGTGTGTGTTTTTATTATCTTAGAGTCCTTTTCTTTCACAGGGCACAGAGTTTTTTCTACATACATTACATATTGCATTAGAGTAGGTTGTATTGGATTTTAGCTCTTCTTTTTTTTACAAGACACTTCATTATCTTTAATAATAATATTGTAGTGTAAGTTAGTGGCCATGTTTTAAGGCCTTTTTTTCTGGAATAGTAGTAGTAGTATACTGTGTGTGTGTTAGTGTGATTATTACAGCCCTTCTTTTCATACAGGGCAGATGAATGTTTTCATTGTGTGCTTAATTCTTAAAGCCTATTTTTTCACAAGGCTTTACGAGCTTTTTTGTGTGAATCTTTACTGTTACTGGGTCTGCTATTGTTTTTTGTTGAAAATGTATCAGCAGGAAAAGGAGAAAGCAAAGTCTGGCTTCAAAAAATGCCCTAGATGTGGGCAAAAGATGTCCATAACTGATGAACATACTGAATGTGTCTACTGCTTGGGTGAGATACACCTGCAAGAAAGCTGTTCTATATGCCACTCCTTCAGCTCAACAGTGGTGCATGAAAGAAAGAGAAAATTAATAGATAAAGGTCTGCTTAAATCCTTCTTTCAAGAGTCGTTGGATAAGTCAGACAAGCACTCCAAAATGATGGAACCGACAAAAAGTCCATATACATCAAAATCAGCTTCTAGTAAAGCTTCGACATTGGTTCCACAGCCTTTGGAACCAACTGTCGTTATGGTTAGGAGCCAGACCCCGACCTTGGAGCTGGTATCTCCTACCTTAAAGTACCCTATGTTGCAACCAGTGGCCTCTTCACATTCTTCACTGGCCTCAAGTAGACTGTCTGATTTGGATGTGGACCGCATGGTAAAGAAGCTGTTACAGATACCGGCACTGACAAAAATTTTATCAGCACCGACCCAGGGGGCTTCGGAGCTGACCTTGTTCTTCCTACACCTTCTGGTCCTCTGATCTGCGTGGAAGTGATGATTGTGGACCACTCGGGTCTGACACCTACTGTAGGTTTTTCGCCCCCGACTGCCCTGATACCTTCGGCGCTGACCGAGGAATCTCGCAGTCGACACTCACCGATCAGGTCCCGGGAGGATAGTAGGACTGACTTGGTGCTGACTTTACCTCTCTGGGCTTCGGGTCGAGCGAGTTCGGCCCCTTCTGGTTCTGAGCCCTCCGTACTGGCACAGATGATTTCCATCGGATCTTCAGATGCGAGGGATTCCTCTCATGACCAGGGGCCCTTTAAGGCTATGAGAAGGGCTTTGTCCGCTCCTGCGACCACTCTCAGTTCAAGCAGCTCCCTCCCTGAAAGTACTGGTGTATGCCTCTTCATCACACGCTCCATTGAAGCATAGAGATCCTGAGCCTTAGGAAGCTCCATTGGGTGAGCCGTGTTCTTCCAAGATTTCTCCAGAAGCCCCCACTGAAGTAGTGCCTAAGAAGAGACTCTGCAAGAGGAAGCATCTGGCCTCCCATCAGGAGTCCATCACTTCAGATACTGACTTGCATGAGTCAGAAGGGTCCCCACGGTCCACTTCAGAAGATATCTCCTTTTCATATCTCATAGAGATTCTTAAACAGAGGGGTGGCTGGAAATCCCTTTACCCTTCTGATGATGAGTCAGTTCTCTTAAAGGCTTTTGGGTCTCAACCTCTTGGATGTCTCCACCCTTCGATGAGTTGATTGAATTCAAGTGAGAGTCCTGAGACACCATGGAGCCTGTCCCCAGGAGGCCTAACAAATTTATAACTAGCCCCCAAGATAGACCTTACCTTACTAAAGGAGTACCTGTTAATGCTATGGTGGTGGCAGCAGCAACCAAGAAGGAATTATCGGAGACTTCATCTGTTCATCCTCCTAATAGAGAATCTAGGATTATGGACGGGTACAGGAAGTGTATGTTTAGTTCAGTGTCCTTTGATCGCTGAACTACCTCACACATTTTACTAGGTTACAAAGGGATCTCCTGAATAAGCTAGGAGATGCCCTACAGGGTTCAGTAGCTCCAGGAGTTTGACAAGGTAACTTCCTAGCTCTCCATTCTAAATTCGATCGTGAACTCTTCTGTGCATCTGTTGTCATATGCAGCTGATGGTACAAGCAGGGCAGTGAGTACAGGGATCGCTCTCAGGAGACATTCCTAGATGTGCTGATGTTCCTTTGTGGAACCCTTTAAGTCTTCCTTCATTAACACCCCCTTTGGTTCGTCCCTATTTGGACCTAAGGTAAAGGAAACTCTTACCAGGATTGAAAAAGACTGAAAGACCTTGTCTGCCGTTGGAGTACGTTTTTCTTCCCTGAATAGACCTTACCCCAAAGGGAGGGGAGGTGGAAAGATATGGTTCCGTAAATCTCAAGGATCTTTCCAGAACACTCGTGAAACCCCCTCTAGAGGCAGAGGAGGGGGTAATAATGGAAGAAGTCACCCACACGGCTGAGGGGATCCGCAGAACCAGGGCGACGGAGACCAGTTCTTTGGTAAGCCCTGTCAGCATTTCTGAGAGGAGGCCTGACTGTTCATCTCTGGAGGCAGTTGGGGGATGCTTATCTTTGTACCTAGATGCCTGGCTAAAAATAAAATACAGCTGGGTAAAAAGCATAATATCCAGAGGATACTCAATTCCATTTGCCACTCCACACCCCCCCCCAATAAAGAAAATCCCAGACTTTCCACCCAATCACAGGGACCAAGCAGCCTTAGAGGTCCAAAGGTTGCTGGCCAAGAGAGTCATTCAGGCAGTCCCAGCAGACCAGAGAGGATCCGGAACTTACTCAAGGTTCTTTTTAATTCCAAAGAAAACAGGGGACTGGAGACCTCTTCTGGACCTAAGCAGACTAAACAAGTCAATAAAAAAGATGAAGTTCTGGATGGTCACGCTTCAGTCACTACTTCCCTTCCTGGAGAAAGACGATTGGATGTGCTCTGTAGATCTTCAGGATGCATACTGCATACTGCCACATAAAAATGGACAGACCATCCAGGGATCATCTACGTTTCCGGCTGGGAGCCAGCCATTATCAATTTCACTCTCTGCCCTTTGGTCTCACTACAGCCCCCAGAGTGTACACCAAATGTATGGCAGTAGTCACCGCTCACCTGAGATGGTTGGGATTCCAGGTGTTTCCATATCTAGATGACTAGCTCCTCACTGCCACCACCAAGCATCAACTTATTCATGCGAGGAACACAATCTTAGATCTGTGCAACCAATTGGGGATTACCATCAACTCAGAAAAATCTGCCTTATTGCCATCGTAACAGACAGTCTGTATGGGAGCAGAACTAAACACAGTTTCAGTAACACTAAGTCTGCCTCCAGAAAGAATTTCTCTCTTACGAAAACAAGTATTAGACCTGCTTCCAAGGAAAAAAGCCCCAGTCTCAATGTTACTCAAATTGTTGGAGTCGATGGCAGCATTGATATTCTCTTCACTTGAATGCACATGCAAATTCTACAATGGCTCCTATTCTCTCAGTGGTCCTTTCAGGAACTTCCTAAATTATCATAACAAATACATGTAAGAAGGACCTTCAATGGTGGCTGAAGTCTCATGTATCTCGGGGATGTCCATTCGTTCTACCCAATCCCATAGCCACAGTGACCACAGATGCTTCCTTGATTGGGGGGGGGGGGGCATTATCAGGGAAGAACAGCCCAAGGCACATGGAAGAAACATGACGCTCATCTGCATATAAATGTCCTGGAGATGAGACCAGTACTTCTGGCATTGCAGTCCTTTAAAGACTCTCTACCTCTGGGAAGAATTGCAATTCAGACAGACATGTCAGTGGTCTAGTACGTCAACAAAAAAGGAGGAACCAAATCTTACCCTCTGTGTTGAGAGGCCATGGGAGTATGACAGTGGACAGTCTCCTCCCAGTGCTTTCTGATAGCAATGCACATCCCAGGGAAATGTAATGTGATAGCAGACAAGCTGAGCAAGGCAATCTTACTGCCTCACGAGTGTTCCCTAAAGCAACAGGTAGTGGAACTTATATTCCACAGGTGGGGATAGCCTTGCTGCGATTTTTTTGCAACCCCAACAAACATGAAATGCAGCAGGGGGAAGCCCCAGGGGATGCACTGGTTCACAGTTGGCCTCTGGATCTCCTTTATGTATTTCCTCCCTTCCCTCTGATTCCCAATGTATTCCAGAAAGCAAAACTTCTGGAAAGGACCATGATCCTAATAGCTCCTTACTGGCCTCGCTAAATTTGGTTTCCCTTCCTACAGCCTCATCTCTTGGAAGAATCCTGGAGCCAGTTCCGGATATGTTGACCCATTCATCGGGGGCTCTTCAGCCTTCTCTAAATTCCCTCAAACTGGCAGCTTGGCTGCTCCAATTCCCACAATAGCCAGGATTTATAACCTCTCAGCTGAGGCCCAACATATTATAACATCCTCTCATAAATCATCCACCAGAAAGTTATATCTTAGCAAATGAGAGAGATTTCCTTATGGGCCTCTCAAAATGAGGTTGATCCTTATCTGTCTCAGAATGATGTTGATCCTTATCTATCTCAGAATGATGCTGATCCTTATCTATCTCAGAATGATGCTGATCCTTATCTATCTCAGAATGATGTTGATCCTTATCTATCTCAGAATGATGCTGATCCTTATCTATCTCAGAATGATGTTGATCCTTATCTGTCTCAGAATTATGTTGATCCTTATCTATCTCGGATTGATGTTGATCCTCATCTATCTCAGAATGATGTTGATCCTTATCTAGCTCCGATCCCATCTATATTGGAATTTCTAACTAAACTTTTCACCGAAGGAGCTGCTGCAGCTACCAGTAGAGTTCAATTGGCAGCAATCTGAAACTTTCCTATTGGCTTCCAAGGCTCCAATGCCATGTCACATCAACTTGCTAAAGCCTTTCTTAAAGGTGCCATTAGTTTGAGGCCACAAATCAGAACTCCAGTCATGCCACTGAATCTAAATTTTGTTCTCTCCAGAATCATATTACCTCCCTTCAACCAGCATCGTCCTGTTCTTTGAAATTCCTTTCATGGAAGACTATTTTTCTGATAGCCATTACTTCTGTTCAGAGGATTTCTGAGCTACAAGTATTGACCATCCAACCTCCTTATCCGATCTTCCATAATGACAGAGTTTCGCTCAGAACTAATGCATCCTTTTTAACAAAAGTTTGTTCAGAGTCAAATCTTAACCAATCTATTGAGTTGCCTGCCTTCTTTCCCCAATACACAAATAGGATGGAACACATGCTGCACAAACTTGATGTTCATAGACAACTCCGATTCTACCTAGACAGAAGGAAACAGTTCATATCAATGGATCAGCTTGTTGTTTCCTTTTTAAAGTCAAAGAAGGGTGCTCCAGTGACAAAAGTAACCTTGTCGCGATGGCTATCAGATTGCATTTCTTTCATTTATAATTCAGAAAATGCTCCCTTGCAACAACCTCATTAGATTTTTCTGCAAGGTTACCATTAGATTCTATTTGTTCAGCAGCTACCTGGTCAAGATCTCATACCTTTATCACTCATTACAAAGTAGACAAGGCCTCCAGGGACAGGACCTCCTTTGGCTCCACAGTTCTGAGGAATATTCTCCCGTGAGCCACCCGATAAAGATGGTGCTTGGGATGCTACCCATCAGTAAGAATGAACGGCGAGATAGAACAACTTCACATAAAGAAGTTATGTACTCACCATAACTTTCCATGTGAGTTGTTCATCTCGCCTTCATTCTCACGTCCCATCCTCCAACCCCCATCCAGTCTACTTGAGGTCCGTCCCCTTTCTTATAGGGTGCTTTGTCTCTTATCCAACTCTGAGTGGCATATTTATACTACTTAAGTAGTCATGCAGGAAACAAGATCTGAGGAAGATCAGGGTGCATCATGGGATAGGGAGTTGGCCTCAAGCTAGTTGAAGACCTTGAGCTTTTGCATTTGGCCGAGTTGGACCCAAAGATCAGCTCCAAACCCATCAGTAAGAATGAAGGCGATATGAACAACTGACGTGGAACGTTATGGTGAGTACATAACTTCTTTTTATAATTTAATCAGGCTACTAACAAGCAGTAATAAATGCAGCAGAATAAATGCAATTGAGTACTTTTAAGAATAGGGAGCAAAAGCAAAATAAAGTAGGAAGAAACACAAATACAGTAAAAGCAAATGAATAAAGTGCAATTTTTAATATAACAGTAGCACACAAGCAAACTGATTTAAACAAATTACCCAATTAACCAGTACAAAGCTCAAAACTGAGCCCTGCTCCAGCAGTCTTCAATCAGACAGGTTCTGGCTGCACACTCCTGCCACTAGGGTACAGGGGAACCTTCTCCAAAAAAGGATGGTCTGGATTAGTGCTCAAGTTATACAAACAAAGCTAGATTCAGCAGGTCTGAAGCTTGTCAGTGCTACAGCAAACAAGGTGCACCAATTTCAGAAAGAAACGGTTCAGATAAGCAGGCACAATAAGCTTTTAACCAGAAATTCCCAGCTCAGAAAGGTAGAATCTACCCTGTCCTCCCACAAGAGACCAAACCACAAACCTTCTTAATGTAAAATAACTGGTTTGAAGCCCAAGTGCTTAAACTAGAACTAATACACTTTTAGAATAACAGACACTAAGCCTTCAATCAGCAACTGCCAACTTAGAAGGATGTAAGCTACCTGTCCTGCCAGAACAGTGCAGACCACAAACCTTCTTAATGTTAAACAAAAAGGCGTAGAATAACAGTTACAATTTAATCAGGCTACTAACAAGCAGTAGTAAATGCAACAGAATAAATGCAATTGAACACTTTAAGAACAGGCAGTAAAAGCAAAATAAAGTAATACAGTAGGAAGAAACACAAAGTAAAAGCAGCTGAATAAAGTGCAATTTTTTTGGTTAAGTGGGAAGGGATGAAGCACGATAATTTAAGGTTGATAAATTAAGGGGTGGTGCCTTCCCAAATGATCTCCCAGTACTCAGTAGAATAAGCTGATGAGATGGGACTGGGAGGAGTGTCCAAAATGAGTTTTATAGTAAGGGGTGGGCAACTCAAAAGCCACCAAATTTAAGAACACATGTCCTGGGCAGGTGGGTGGGGAACTCTTAAAACTCCAACAGAACAGAAAACTTAAAACAAATGTAATGCTACAATAAGATACAAAATATAAGCGATCAAACCTTAAATAAAGAGTTTCAAATCAAAATTAAATGCAGAGATGAGTGATAGAGCAGTGCAGACCAGAGGCCAAAAGACTTTTCCCATGAAAGGAATAACAAAAAGAAATGGTCTTAGAGATCCAAAGAAATGGTTTGCTTAGAAATAGTCAAACCTAGAGATCTTGGATGAAAAGAAGTAAACAGCTGCTCAGACTTGTGAATGGCTTTATTCTTTAAGTAATATCTGAACTGCCTATGGCAATCCAGAGTTTGAAGAATCTTCTCACTAGCAGACTGGAGAAGGAAAAAATGTGGGCAAATTAGATTGATTAAGAGACAGTTCAGTAACCACATTGGGCATAAAAGAAGGATTAGTATAAAGAAGACACTCTGTTCCTATGAAAAACTAAAAAAAGGAATAATAGCCGTAAGGGCCTGAAGCTCAGACACTCTCTTAGCTAAAGTAAGGGCCAAAGTAACAGTCTTCCAGCTGCAAGGAAGCTGAAGCTGTAGGTTCAAAAGGAGCCCAAGTCAATTTTTCAATAACAAAATTAAGGTCCCAGGAAGGAGGAAGAGGTTTCCTGGGGGGTCTAATATGAAGGATGCCTTTAAGAAATTGTTTGACCTCAAACCTAGAAAGCAGGGTAGGTGATAAAGGCAGACAAGCAGAAATAGATAAAAGGCGAGCTTTAACTGAAGAATGCACCAACACAGCATACAGCAG
Organism: Protopterus annectens; assembly: GCF_019279795.1. Lineage (NCBI taxonomy): Eukaryota > Metazoa > Chordata > Ceratodontiformes > Protopteridae > Protopterus > Protopterus annectens. Next base: position 840,448,264 of record NC_056750.1, on the reverse strand, counting down.
TTGACACATAAGAGAGAGAACCAGAGGAATCTCCACAGAAAGTGAATCCTGGTTACGAGCAAGGCACCAGACAAAACGTATCTTCCTTTTGGACATGTAGGATTTCCTGGCCTCCAGCAGAACCTGAAACATATCTTCAGAAGAAAGGTGCCTAAAAGGGATCAAAACCATATTACCCACAGTGTCATTTTAAGAGTGAACAAGTGAGGATGGACGAGAGACTCCGTGTCTTGTGTGAGTAGGTCCACCCTGTGAGATTCACTTTAGAACATTGAAAGCCCATAACATTGAAATTCAAAACATTGAGACCAAAATCTTGAAAATTCAGTTGTGTTGAGTGAAGCAATGATAGCGCAACTTGTTTTTCACAAGTTGGTTTTCATGAGCTGTTTTATAAAGGGTAAAACTCTATTAAATGTCATATGTGCATTGAAGCATATTTTTAGTTCAAATTTTGGTGCATGAGGGACACACATTGTTGACAGATGAAAAATATATTAATTATATGTAGAATATAATTCATTATTTTCATTTTCAGATGCATTTAAAAATGTATTTAAAATATTTAGGAAAATGTAGTGTTATTTATGTATGCACATTTGTTATTGAAAGATGGCATGGTTAGTGCAATATGGATTTAATGAATGTGACTTTAAAATGTTCCATTAGTCTGTTTGAATGATGTTAAAGCACACTTTAAAAGCTGATTTTGTAGTAAGGTAATTAATTCTTTAATTATATATTCACTTGAGATTAATTGAATAATTGAAGGAATGAATTGTATATGTAGGGACATATTGGGAGTATTTGTTCCAACAGAACACGAGAAGCCGAGGTATCCGAACATAATATAATAAAGAATTCTATGTCCTATCAGTGGTGTTCCAGCTCGTGTTCTGGTCTTTGATGTGGTTTGAAGTTACCTACGAAACCCCTTAAGTATCGGAGAGATATATAGTAATGTGTAATATTTTAACAGTGAAGTAGTGTTTCTAAGACAAGGTTGAGGGTATTTTTTTTACAATTTAAACAGGCAGTCATGAAGTGCGGAATGTTATGTTTGCCATTTTGTTCTGTGTAGTATGATCTTCGAGTTGATATATTTAAGTAGCAGGGGGTGTGAGGGGCACGGGTGCTTGCCCCACTGCTTATAGTTGGAGAAGTGTAATATGGTTTGTTTTTTTTGTTTCTGTATGTAGCTGTGCTGGTATATATTAAATGTTAGTTTCCTGTGTATGTTCAATGTTATGGGATTCATTGATGTTCTTCGTGTTTCACCGTTGCAGTCATCACATTTGGGTAATCTGCTGGCAGGTTGCCCTCAGTCGGCCTGAATCCCAAAGTCTTGGGTCCTGCTTCGGTTGCCGTCTCCTCTTCCATGACGTCAGGTCGTCATGGGTATAACACTTGCAGCTGACACCATTTTCTTTAGTCTTTCTTGCCGTGCGGTGCCCGAAGCAGAAGTATTTTGCAAGTGCCGGTCGGCCGACTACTGAAATATTCGAGTTTGAGTTTCAGAACCAGAGTCTTCACTAAAGTTAAGTACCCCATTGGGGAAACTTTTTTCTTGCTTTTTACCGATGTCAGAAAAAGTTAATAATTGTATTACTTGTGGGAAGCAAATACCTCATAAGGATTTCCATTTATACTGTATCCCTTGCCTAGGCCGTGATCACAACGTGCCTGGATGTCAGTTTTGTGCTAGATTTAACCAATGCACTATTAAGCGTTGGTATATTTTTGCATCAAAGTATTTTGGAAACAGATTTAACTACCCAGAAATGTCGTCGGATAGCAATCCGACTACCGGAGTACATAAAAAAACGCAAAGAAAAGGACAGAGAAAGGCAGTCGAGATCCGAAACCGAAGACAAAGCTTCCCCTAAGCCAGTCGCCAGTTCGCTGGTACTCAGTGAGGTGCTTTCGCAGCCCCTGATAACCGCTACCTTCAAGTCGCAGGCCTCTACCGTCACCCATGTGAAGTCCGGCATGCCGCAAGATACTCAGGGTATTGGACCGACGGATGTATCTCCCTCGGATGGGTCAAGAGCCGCTGAGCAGGCACCGGCTTCTGAGGGTGTATTCAGACCTCAACATTTGTATATCAAGACTGACGACAGCTGCAAAGCCAAAGACAAAAGCAACTTCTAAAACTAAAAAAACGATACATGAGCCACGTGCACAGGCCTCTATGCCTACAAACCAGATGATCAAAATGACTGAAGACCTTATTACCATGATCAGGGGTACCCATCCCCCTCCTGATAAGTGGCCTAGGCAAGACGCTGATTATGAATCTTCAGATCAGGTTTCATTCTTCTGATTCCTCTTCTGATCAGGAATTTATCTATACCTCCCTATGAGGATTCTGATGCTGAGGAGTCTATTCCATCTGCATCTCCTCCTGAGGATTATTCATTTGGAGAAACCTTATATACTTTGAGGGAGCATTTTCACTGGGAGAGTCAAGATTTCTCAGAATCAAAAAAGAGACTCGGGGATTTCCTCCTTCTCCCTCAGCACAGGCCTTTAGCTATTCTCCCTGATTTAGACATTGTGGATGATGTGTTTTCGGAGTCAAGCTTGACCCCTGACTCCTTACCTCTGGCTCCCAGTAAGCCTGACAGATATTACAGGGTCCCCGACTCACATACATTTTTATTTAGTAACTCTGCTGTTGATCATGAAACTATTTCACAGGGTCCAAAGGGAGTTAAGGCCTCAACAGCAAAAAATCCTACCCCCTCTGACAGAGATTCACGGGCACTGGGCAGATGGGGAAAAAATGTTTATACATCTGCAACCTTGGCAATCAGGGCCTTAAACTGTCAATTTCATATGCTTAAGTACCAACAGCATGTTATGGGATTGCTGAAACGATGATGTTGATTTCAGAATGTGTAGAAAATAAAGAATTGTAGGAATTATTGCATGCAGCTGAACAAGTTGGAAAGCATACTTTGCAATGTGGTTTTGATTCCTTAGAGGCCTCCTGCAGGGCCACAGTTACTGGATCTGTGATTAGGAGGCATGCCTGGTTAAAGGAACAACATTTGCCTGATCATGTTAAAGCTAAATTGCTAGATGCATCTTTACAGCATGATTCTCTGTTTGGTATTAAGGCAGAAGAGGTTTTAAAGAAAATGGAAGACAAGCTAAGTCTATGCAAACTGTTAAAGACGTCTTACTAGTGCAGCCACCAAGATTCACCACTGGCCTACAAAAAATTGGTCCTTTCCTGTGTCAGACAGAGCTCAAAGGGGCAAATCCAGACACCCTAAGGGTTCCAGATTCCAGGCGCAAGATTCATACAGGTCAAAGCAATGGGGCTCTTCCACCTCCAAATCTGGAAGAGATAAAGCGCAAACCTACAGAAAACAATCCCAATGACTTCCCTCTACCTACACCAAGCACTTATCTTTTGGCAGCACCCATAGGGGGAAATTAACACTTTTTGCTCAAAATTGGCAGTTAATAACCCAGGACAAGTGGGTACTAAACATCGTATCACAGGAATACAGATTCCACTTCCACACACTGCCAATGACAAATGGTTGGCCAGATCTGCCAAAAAATCAATGGGCAGAGGCATAGAACCATGTTACGTCCCTCATGGATATGGGGGCCATTCAGACAGTATCAGAACAGGAAAAAGGACAAGGTTTTTACTCAAGACTGGTACCCAGAAAGGAAAAGGTCTGGCGGCCAATACTGGATTTATCAATTTTGAACATGTACCTGGACATTCCAAAATTCAAAATGCTGACTTTGCAGCAGCTTCTGCCCATGCTGAGCAAGAATGCTTGGCTGGTGACTTTAGACCTTAAAGAGGCATACCTGCATGTCCCAATAAGACAGTCGTGCAGAAGATACCTCAGATTCAAGGCTGGCTTAATGCATTACCAATTCTCTGCACTGCCCTTTGGCTTTTATACTGCTCCCAGGGTCTTTACAAAGTGACTAGCACCAGTAATTGCATTTTGCAGACAAAGAAGTGTACAGATATATCCTTACTTGGACGACTGTCTCATTCAAGCTGAGAAAAAGGACACACTTCTTCGACACCTGGCGTTTATGAAAAGGCTTCTAGCATGCCTAGGGTACACAATAAACGTAAAGAAATCACAGCTGGTACCCTCTCAAAAGATAACATTCCTGGGTGCAAACTTGAATACAACTGCCCAGGTGGCTTACCTCACGCCAGACAAGCAAAGGCAACTGACTACTTACTTCAAACTGATGGCAACAAAACCCAGTCTTTTGCAAGACAAATTCTGCATGCTCTGGGCTTCATGGCATCCTGCATCCTACTGATTCCATATGCAATACTGCATATGAGGAAACTTCAATGGTACCTGAAATGTTTATGGAGTCAGCATTCTCACAGTCTGAAAACAATGATTCCTCTCATTCCCTGCCTGCAACAGGAGTTTCTATGGTGGGCAAAGGCATTTCACCAAAACATGGGGCGGCCATTCACTCTACCCCCTGCCAGCCAAACCATAACAGACACATCAGATTATGCTTGGAGGGCCCACATGGCAGGAAGATGCATTCAGGGCATATGGTCACCAAAACAAATGCATCTACATATCAACCAGAAGGAGATGCTAGCTGTTCAGAATGCCTTAGTAGCCTTCAAGGACTTACTTCATCCAGGACAACTACTGATAAAGACGGACAATGCCACAGTCTTGTGGTACATAAACAAGCAAGGGGGCACACATTCATACCCCCTTTGCAGATTAGCCATGACACTGTGGGACACAGCTTTGACCTTCCAAATATATCTTCAAGCTCAATTCCTGACAGAAAAACAGAACACTCTGGCAGACGATTTAAGCAGAAACCTTATGGATCCTCACAAGTGGAAACTAAATCCACAAGTCTTCAGCATGATAGCAGAGAAATGGGGGAGCCCAGACTTAGATCTGTTTGCCTCTCCTCAAAATTATCAAGTGAAAAGATTCTGCACAAGGACTTATCACAGACAAGCATGGAAAGTGGACAACCTATCCTTCAGTTGGAAAAACCTATCAGTTTATGTCTTTCCTCCTCTGCCTGTTCTCCCCAAGGTCCTCCTAAAAGTCAGACAAGAGAAACTAAAGATGATACTAATTGCCCCGGACTGGCCCTGCCAATACTGGTACCCAGTCCTAAGGAATTTGTCTCAATACCCAGCTTGGACCTTGCCTCAGACCACAACTACTGTCCCAGCAAAACAATCAGATTCTTCACAACCAACTACAGACTCTGAACCTGGCAGCATGGCTGATCAGGTAGTCATACAAACAACACCTCTCAGTAAAGTTGTGATGGATGTCATTTTGGAGGCCAGAAGGCCTAGTACTAGAAAATCTTATGCTGGCAAATGGAAGAGATTCTGTGCTTGGAATCCAGCACAAGGAACTGATACAGCAGAATCAAATATTCCTCAGATATTGCAATACTTAACTGAGATGCTTGACAAAGACCCATCTTTCTCATCAATTAAAATCCATACCTCTGCCATTTCGGATCATTACAATACAGAACCACCAGTCTTTTCTCATCCTTTACTAAAGCAGTATCTTAGAGGAGCCAAAACTTTAAGGCCTCCTAGAAGATCACCATTGCCTGCATGGAACCTCAATTATGTGTTGGAAAAGCTCACAGACATGGGTTTTATCGTAGAGTGGTTCTATATAGTATACAACCAGAGGTACCCTAAATGTCAAGTAGAAGAAGGTTTATTAGTGACTTATGCATATGCAAGTGATATTTAAGTTAGGAGACACTTTTTCTTAAAACTACAGCCTTTCTAGACTTAACTTTAACCTTGTTTGTAAAGTAACAAGGACATTATAAAGTTGCCATCTTAGGAAAAGTAGTAGTATTGCTTTCAACACCTTGATTCCTTTAATTTCATACCAGCCCCCTTTTGCCTAATTTCTATTCTCCAGCTTGCAGTCATCCCTCTCTTTAAAATCTCCTTTCTCCATTTTTTTTGTTGGTATAATTCTTAGAATACTTTATGAATATAATGATATGTAGGGTGGTGGTGGCGGTTCTCATTAAGGACCCACATACAACATCATTCCCTCTCCTTATTGCTCGATCTTCTCCCATTACATCATTGTCCCTTTCCACTTTGATTTGAAGCCTTATGCTTGCAGTGTGTATGAGCCCTAAATTCATATCTCTGAAGTTCCTAAATGAATATATTATCTGAAGGGAATTAACTTTTATCCCACTTAACTCATACTCTTCCCCTTACAAATTATTATTATTAATTATTCCTAACTTCTCTGGTTGATAAAAATATGTTAAAGTAAAGGGACTAAAGACTTTTTCACTGTTTGGCTTACTGCCATTCATAATTAAGAATATGTTCTTTGTATTTTACTGTTGCAGTCTTCACATTTGGGTTATCCCTACCAGGGTAGCCCTCGGCCGGCCCGAATACCAGAGGCTTACTATTTCTGCATCAGTTGCTGTCACTTCAGGACTGACGTCAGGTCGTCAGTAGTATAAAGTAAGGCAGCCGACGCCATTACATCAGTCTTTCTTGCCGTGGCGCCCGCAGCAGTTCGTACGAATGCTGGTCGGCCACTACCTGAGTTTCATCTACCAAAATACTGCTTACTTGGGCAAAAGGGAAGTCTCTGTGTTCACCAGTGGGAGTGGTTAACAGTGAACAGCCTGCCTGTCCCTGGAGGAGTGGTTACTACCTAGAAGCTGTAGTTTTATTGGCCATTTTGGGTCAGTTCTAAACTCCTTGATCTCTCTCTCTTAAAACCCTACAACTCTCTTTTTGCGCAGTTTTGCGCACTGAGCAGCGTCGGGCAGCGCCGCCTAAACAGGTTTAAACTATTCCAGGCTCCACAAAGACTGCCCTTTACTTTTTCCCTTAGAACTGTTCAAACTCTCAAAGTAATCACTCTATTCTCTTTCTAAAGCCCTGCACTTGCTCAGCTCTTATAAGGAAACACTAACTAAGTGAAGCACTACACCCTCCTTGACTTCTCATAAGTATTAGGCTCCCGATTGGTCCTTCCTGATCAAGTGAAAAATCAGTTCCCTTCCCTAATCTGATCAGTACAAAAAAAAGTTCCCTATACTAATCTGGTATGTCCAAGGGTCAGTTTCAAGGTTACTCTCCAGTCCAGCTGGTGAATCTGGGAATTTTGAGGCAATGTTGCAATTGCCTTATGTACACAGACAACCCTCTCCTCCTTCCAACAAACTCTAATACATGTGAGAGATGCAGTTACACAGCCAAACTGGAGGCAGAGCTCTCTCAACCCAAGACTGGCACAGTCAGTCAGGAGAAAAAGGTAACCACCCACACCACAAATCCAGTCTTGCATAGACCTATTGCATCTGTATACCCAACACATAAACACACAAAAACATACTTGGAGGCTCTAAATAAAAATCTGCCTAAACAGCAAAGACCTCCTAAGCAGATATCCAAGCAACAGCCACCCCTCAACAATACCCACGAATCATATATCTCACAAAATCAGTGTGCCTCACAGTCACAGCCCTTAAGACCAAACAACACACCAAATACACTTGTTATAGGGGACTCAATTGTCCGGCACACTGACGTCCCGCTCACCAGACTGAACAAGGAGAAGGTCGCTGTAAGCTGCCTGTCGGGTGCCAGGATCCATCACATATAACGCAAGCACTCAGGTCACTCCAAAGCAAGTACAAGTATGACTCCGTCATTGTCCATGCTGGTGTGAATGACCTGAGACGTACCTCCCTGGACTACATGAAAAGAGACATAGAGGAGCTCTCTGACCATGTAGCCCAGGCTGGTATGACCCCGACCTTGAGTAGCATCTTGCCCTCACCAAGAATGATGCCACAGTATAAAGACAAAATGATCAGTTTCAACAATTGGCTAAAGTATTGGTGTTATTCAAAGGGGATCCAGTGTCTGTCAGCCTGGGATGACATGCTTGACAAGCCACGTTGCTTCGCTAGGGACGGCTTGCACCTGTCACCCTTAGGCTTTCGTATACTGGCCAAGGCTCTTGCCACCCTCATAGTGCCTTTTTTAGGCAAGGCTCAAAGGACAAACCCAACTCCATAGACAACCCAAGGATAAAAAAACTAAAGGTAATGCTACTCAATGCCAGAAGTCTAAACCTCAGGATGCATGCACTCGAGGCTCTCCTCAGTATGGAGAAAATCGATGTCTGTGCAGTACCAGAAACCTGGTTCAAGGCTCCTGAGAGGGCCCCAGCACTACCAGGTTATAACTCATACCATGCGTTTCGGACCCAAAACTCGGTCCGAAGCACAAAAGGAAGGGGAGTATCTATATTCATCAAAGATACCTACACCTCCAGGTTAGTGGCACTGCACGAAGCATCGGCAACCATCCATGTGCAACTAACAGGGGGCAAAACTGCCTTTCAGTTTGTAGCCTGCTACAGAACACCCTCCCTATTACAGGAACCCCACTTGGCATTCCTGAGAACACTGGAGAATATGAAGGTGTCTCCAAACACTATGTTATTGGGTAACTTCAACTACCCAAACATTGACTGGGAAAACTACTCAAGCCCAAACACCCTCGCCCAATGGTTCCTTGAATTTTAAACTCTAACGCAATGGAACAACTGGTCACCACTCCCACAAGAGGGAACAACATATTGGACCTGGTCAGCACCAACATGGGGGACTCTTATGTTCCACACCAGAGGTAAACCCCTCATTGGTAAGATCAGACCATAAACAAATTTCCCTGGACATCCATATCCCGTCCGCACCCCCAGCCAAGGAAATCACTGTAAAGAATTTCTCAAAAGCCAACTTTGCACTTAAGACTGAGGTGGAATCCTTCAAAGCCCCTGGGCCAGAGGATAATACAGCCCAATCCGCAGAATCCTTTACAAATACATTCTATGAGCACTTGCAGGAATGCATGGATCATGCTATCCCAAATAAAACCAAGACTCGCTCCTCCAAAAACAGGAGACCGATCTGGTGGACCCCGGCCATAAATAAGCTATACAACAGAAGGAGGAAGCTACTACATGACAGAGCAAAATCCCAAAAAGGGAAGGCATCTCTGATCAGTATTAGCAAGAAATTTCGATCCCTCATAAAATCATCAAAGGCCAGTTTCGAAAGAAAAATTGCCCTAGACACTAAAGATAATCACAAGGCCTTCTTTAGTTATGTCAGGAACATGGGTGGAAACTCCCAGATATGCTCTGAATTGTTGCATAATAGTACAAAATATACCGAACCTACAGAAATAGCCGACATCCTGGCAGACAGATTCAGCGTAAACTCCCCCCCAAAGGAGCAAATGCCTGTCCCAACTGAATGTAACCTCCCTGACACCACAGATGCACAGGTGAAAGCTGCCCTCTCCAAAGCAAAAAACACAGCATCTATGGGACCGGACGGTGTCCCAGGCTGTGTCTTACACGAGCTCCAAGAAGAACTGAACCCTCACATTAAGTCACTGTTCAAACTTAGCCTTACTACAGGATATGTACCCAAAGAATGGCGTACTGCTACAGTATCCCACTCCACAAAGGTGGTGCCACAACGGACCCCGGAAGCTATCGCCCCATAAGCCTGACTAGTCTGGTCTGTAAAGCTATGGAGCATATTATCATGGAACTCATAAACAAAGACATCGGGAGCCTCCAGACACTGGACCCTACCCAATTCGGCTTTAAGGGCAGATCTTGCTTCTTAAACCTAGTTGATTTCTTTGAAACAGTTACCAAAGCCATAGATGAGGGCAAGGTATTCCACACAGCCTACCTGGACCTCGCAAAAGCCTTCGACACAATACCCCACTCGGGTATCATAAATAAGCTTACCAGCTTAAATATCAACCCCTATATCACAAGATGGGTTGCAAACTGGCTCAGAGATAGAACCCACATGGTCGGAATCGCAGGTGCCATGTTACAATCCAAACCAGTTACAAGTGGCGTCCCAGAGGGCTCAGTTCTGGGACCTCTCTTGTTCGGTATATACTTCTCTGAGGTTCAGGCTAACACAGGGGATTATGGCTGACAAAGTTCGAAGATGACTGCAAACTGGGGGCCATAATCGAATCTCCAGCTGACACAAGCATCCTCCAAAAGGGTCTCACAGAGACGGATGCTTGGTGCCAGTGCCACGGCCTCAAGCTAAATGCTAAAAAGTGCATATTCATCCCCTTTGGGAAAAACAAGGTGCCCACAAATTACCACATAGGTGGTAATCCATTAAGTACGGAAGAAGTAATTAGAGATTTTGGGACCAACGTAGATAGTAATCTCTCCTTTGATAATCACGTTGCCAAAGTGGTTAGAAAGACCTTCTATATAGCCCACCTTATCACGAAAGGGTTTGCATCTAGATCAAGAGAGGTCATTGTGCCCCTCTACTCGTCACTCCTCAGGCCCATAATTGAATACAATGCCCCTTTTGGGATGTACCTTACCCGACACCTGCAGCAACTGGAGAGACCCCAAAAGTACCTCACCAAGAGGATCATGGGCTACAAACAGATGTCCTATGCAGCTCGACTAAAGAAACTCCAGCTCCACTCAGTTGCTTACTGCCTACTCAGAGGCTATCTATGCCTGATGTACAAAGCCATGTCAAACCCAGAATTAATGGACATGCTCCACCTCAAAAAATCCAAGTCCCTTAGAGGTACATGCTCCAGGGACCTAAACCTCAGCACAAAAATAAATAGGACATGCTGGAGGGACAGATTAATTTCCCAGAGGCTACCCTCACTCTGGAATAGAATCCCAATTCATGTTAGACATAGCCCCTCGCTCACCCTTTTCAAGCGAAATCTTGACGCGTGGATGGGAAATCGCAAATTCACCCCTGAGATCTCTTCTGTGTCCCTGCTAGACAGAGGCACAGTAAACTAATCTTAAAAGGGTACCTTCTGTGACCTACTTTACAGAGAGACAGTAGGCTAATCTAATAGGGAGGCGGAAGCCAAATCTCTGGCTAGGCTTATAAATGCCTTAGGGCAGATAGCCTAGTATCTACCTATGAACCTATGAATTGAAGGCTTCTAAAGCTAAGTATCCCAGTGGGGATCCTTTTTTCTTGCACTAACCGATGTCAGAAAAAGTTAACAGTTGTCTCGCCTGTGGAAAGCAAATACCACACAGAGACTTTCATTATTACTGCATCACTTGCTTAGGCCCAGACCACGACGTCCCCTGCTTTCACTTCTGTGCTTTGTTCAACACCAGACAACACCAGAACTATCCTTTGTCGGACCCTTATTGTAGCCAGATATTTTCTCTTACAGTCCTCGAACTCCGATATGGCTTTGGTAAGCCGTCCGACAGCAGATTTTCCGAAAAACTTTAATGATAAAGACAGACCGCACAGGTCCAAACCTACTGACGATGCTCCTGTTAAGCTAGTCATCAGTTCCCCGGTCCTCATTGAGGTGCTTTCGCAGCCCCTGATGCCCGCTTCTGTGGATTTGTAGGCCGCTACTGAGATCCTTTCGGAGTTTGGTATGCCACAAAACTTTTCTTCGACTAAGGATCCTGCGGTCATCTCTACCTTTGATGGGTCCGGAGCCGCTGAGCAGGCACCAGCTTCCGAGGAAGTACTTAGCACTACAGATTCTCGACACAAACTGGCGTCTTCTTTCGCGACTACCGTACTTTCAAAAATGACTGAGTTTCTTAGGCCCAGGGTATGAACTGCACCCAAGAAACTGACAACTCAATCTCAGGCACCTGCTTCCTTGCCTCAATCTCAAATGCTTAAAATGGCAGAAGACCTTACCATGCTGATCAGGGAAAGCCAAGCTGCCCCTTCCAAAGAGAAAACAGATCTGTCCCCTGTAGTTTTGTCTGAACAGGATTACGATGACTCTGATGCATTTGAATATGAAGACATGCAACCCCTCTGCTTATGAGGATTCTGGTGGAGAGGATTCCATTCCTTCAACCTCTACCCCAGAGGAGTTTTCCTGTGGGGAAACCCTTCATATATTAAGGGAGCATTTCCAATGGGAAAGTCAGGACTACCCTCAGTCTAAAAAGAGACTCTGGAAATTCTTAGATCTTCCACAGCACAGACCCTTGGCCATCCCCTCAGTCCTGGATGTTGTGGAGGATGTGTTCCTGGAATCCAGTTTGACTCCTGACACCCTCCCTCCTGCACCCAGAAAACCAGACAGGTACTACAGAGTCCCTGACTCTCACAAATTTCTTTTTAAAAATCCTACTGCTAACCCTGAGGTAATTTCTCAACGGCCTGAAGGAATTTAAAGCAACCTCTGCTAAGAATCCCACCCCCTCAGATAGGGATTCCCGAGCACTAGACAGATGGCATAAAACAGTATACACCTCAGCTACTCTTGCTGTCAGAGCACTAAATTGTAGTTTCATATGCTAAAATTTCAGCAACATACCCTGGAACTCCTCAAACAAAAAATGTCTTTCTTTTCTTGCTTGTGCAGAATCCAAAGAGTTACAAGAGTTAATGCATTCTGCAAGTCAAATAACTAAACAGACCTTGCACTGTGGTTTTGACACCCTAGAAGCTTCTTGCAGGGCAGCAGTCACCGAATCTGTCCTTAGAAGGGATGCATGGCTTAAGGAACAGCCCTTGCCAGACCACGTTAAATCTAAATTGTTGGATGCCCCTTTGCACAAAGACAACTTATTTGGCACTAAGGCACAAGAGGTCTTAAAAAAGATGGAAGAAAAAGCAAAATCTATGCAGACAGTTAAGGATTTCTTAAAGTCCAGCCACCCTTGTTCAGCAGGCATTATCCCACCAAGCACTGGTCCTTTCCTGCTCCCACCACCAGTTCAGCCCAGAGCCTGGGGAACCAGACCCCCCCCCCCCAACAGCAGCCACAGGGAATGCAGAGATCTAAGCAGTGGACTATCTCCACTTCAAAACCCAGGAGTTCTAAGCCACCCCCTTATGGTAAGAACTCAAAATGACTCTCCTACCCCACCTCTCCCTCTGCCCACCTTCACTTACCCTTAGGAAGAAAACTCTCCTTTCACGCAAGCACCTGGTCCACCATTACCAGTGACTGCTGGGTTCTCAACATAGTGTCCCAGGGATACAAATTTTCTTTCCACACCCTTCCAACTCCAAAAGGGTTCCCAAATCTACCTCCAAACCAGTGGGTAGAGGTGCCAAAGCAAGTCCTTTCCCTGCTTTCTCTGAGGGCAGTAGAGCACGTTCCTACAGAACAGAAAGGCCAAGGTTTCTACTCCAGGCTTTTTGTGGTACCCAGAAAAGAGGTCACCTGGCACCCCATCCTTTATCTATCTATCCATCCATTCTAAACACCTTCCTGGTGATCCCAAAATTCAGAATGCTCACCCTCCAGCAGCTGCTACCAATGCTCTCCAAGGATGCTTAGCTAGCCACCCTAGACGTAAAAGAGGCCTACCTCCACATCCCTATCAGGGAATCGTGCAGGAAGTATCTCAGTTTCAGGGCAGGATCTCAGCACTTTCAGTTCTCTGCACTTCCCTTTGGCTTATCTACTGCTCCCAGAGTTTTCACAAAATGTCTGCTCCAGCCATTGCCTTTTACAGACAAAGGAATATCCAGATTTACCCTTACTTGGACGACTGCCTAATTCAGGCAGACAGCCAGGAAAAGCTGTTCAAGCACCTGGTCTTTGTAAAGTCCCTACTTACCTCCCTAGGGTACACAATCAACGAAAATAAATCCAAACAGGTACCCACCCAAAGGATTATATTCTTGGGAGCAAGCCTGGATACAGCATCCCAGATGGCATTCCTTACACCAGAAAAGCAAACTTTCGTGACAGCCTACCTCTCTCAACTAGCCACCAGACCCCAGCTATCTGCAAGGAAAATCCTGCAAGCTGTGGGGTTCATGGCATCTTGCATTCTACTCATTCCATATGCCAGACTGCATATGAGGAAACTACAGTGGTACCTAAAAAGCCTTTGGTATCAACACTGTCAAGACACCTGGAGACTCTGCCTGTAATACCTTGCCTCAGAAAAGGTTTTCTTTGGTAGGCAACAGCATGCCCCCACAACAAGGGACTACCCTTCTCACCACCCCCCCACCACCCAGACTCTCACCACAGACACATCAGACTATGCCTGGGGTGCACACCTGGACAGCAGGTGCATGCAGGGCCAATGGAGCTTACAGCAAATACATCTGCACATCAACCAAAAAGAGATAGCTGTCCAGCACGCCTTGACAGCTTTCAAGCCCCTTCTCTCCCCAGGGGCTCTCCTGATCAGAACAGACACCACCACTGTGATGTGGTATATGAACAAGCAGGGAGGGACTCATTACTACACTCTATGCAGGCTGGCCATGACCCTTTGGCACAACCTCTGCCATGCAACTCCACCAGTTAGCACAATTCCTGCCAGGTTCTCTCAACTCTCTGGCAGACCACTTAAGCAGAAATCTTCTGGACCCACATGAGTGGCAGCTCAACAGAAGACCCTTCACCCTAATAACTCAGAAATAGGGCACCCGAAGGTCGACCTCTTTTCCTCCCACACCAACCATCAGCTCAACAAGTTCTGCACCAGGGAGCATCACTGCATGGCTTGGAAAGTGGATGTCCTGTCCTTCCCCTGGGTCAATCTATCTGTCTATGCTTTTCTTCCACTACCTCTCATCTGCAGGGTACTGCTTAAAATAAAGGAGGAAAAACCAAAGACAATTCTTATAGCTCTAGACTGGCCTCGCCAGCACTGGTACCCCTTGCTCTGCAGCATGCCCCCACTGCCACCATGGCATCTTTATCAGATTCCAAACCTCCTGACCCAGAGGGAAGGGGAATTCATGCATCCCCAGTTGCAGACACTCAGTTTGGCAGTTTGGCTTATCCCCTAACCCCCGATCAATGTGCCAACCTCAGTAAACAGGTTCTAGATGTTATACGTGAGGCCAGACGCCCAAGCACCAGAAAGTCTTTGCTGACAAATGGAAAGGGTTCTGCACCTGGATTGAGGCTAAGGGAACCAATATGGCACAGCCCTCCCTTTCTCTCTCATCCTGGATTACTTAGCTGATCTGCTACACAGTGGCCTTTCTTTTTCCTCAGTTAGAATTCATGCCTCTGCTATCTCTGCTCATTTTCCCATTTTTCTCACACCATTTGATCAAACAGTTCCTAAGAGGGGCTAGCATCTTGAGGCCACACAGAAGAGCACCAACCCCAGCTTGGGACCTTAACTTTGTGGTGGAAAAGCTCACCCTGCCCCTCTTCGAACCAGCCTCTTCAGCAGAGCTAAAATTTCTCTCCTGGAAGACAGCTTTCCTTCTGGCCATCACTTCAGACAGAAGGGTCTTCGAGCTGCAAGCACCCATGGCTGTGGAACCCTTCATCATCTTCCATGCTGACAGGGTTTCCCTCAGGACTAAACCCATCCTTCGTGCCCGAGGTGGTATCCAGTGTGGCTGTCAACCAATCCATTCATTTGCCCACCTTTTTTTTTCCTAACCCAACCCACAGAACAAGGGAGGAAGGATCCTGCACTCTCTAGATGTGCACAGACAGCTCAGATTCTATCTAGACAGGACTAAATCGTTCAGAAAGTCTGATTAATTACTGGTTAGCTTTGTGCAGGAGCAGAGGGCAAAGCCATCTTCAAACAAACCATTTCCAAATGGATAGCACACTGCATCCATTTCTACTACAGACAACATGGAAAGCCCCCCCCCCCCCAAGGGGGTCAGGACTCTCTCCATCAGAGCAGCCTCCACTTCTGCAGCTTTCCTCAGAGGAGTCCCCACCAGGGACATCCTGGAGGCTGCCACCTGGACATCTGTTCACACCTTTACCAAACATTACCACCTGCGTACCTTCTCCAAATCCAGGGCAGGGTTTGCCTCTGCAGTCTTGCAGGACATCCTAGCCAGCTCCTAGTTTCCTTGACTGCCTCCACTCATTTCCTCAGCTTTGGGAATCAACCCAGATGTGATGACTGCAACAGTGAAGCACTAAGAATATAGTACAGTTGTGTACACTTAACATAAATGTAGATGATCGAGTGTATTCACTATTGCAGTCCTGGTTTCCCTCCCTCCATTCCCCTCTTCTTCCTTCTCTTTCCTTACAAGGGACATATTGATATTTACTTTCTACTGGTGGGGTTCTTCCACCAGAACCTGGCTCCCATTTGGGGGCTCCTGACAAGTTAGGGCAAGAAAAACTGATGTAATTGCGTTGGCTGCCTTACTTTATACTACTGACGACCTGACGTCAGTCCTGAAGCAACAGCAACACTGATGCAGAAATGCTAAGCCTCTGGTATTCGGGCCGGCCAAGGGCTACCCTGGCAGGGATAACCCAAATGTGATGACTGCAACAGTGAATACACTGGAACATCTACATTTATGGTAAGTGTACACAACTGTACTTTCTGGTTTCTCATTTTTATGTATAATCTTTTGTGTAGTCTCTTCCCACATATCCTTCACTGCCATAACCTAAATGTGTCTTCACATGTCCCCATCAATATGGGTATCGTTGAACCAGTTCAGGTATGGATACATAGTTTACTGTTTTAGCTTTTGTTTTATCTTCATTCATTTTATTTCTAGAAAAAACTTGAAACTGTCTCAAATGTTCTGCAACACCAAAATGTCTTTTTCTAGATGTATCAAGTAAAAATAGTATTATCTACAAATAAATGTAACTTTTCTTGAGTACCTTTCCAATCATATTCTTGAATTTGTGACCCTGTCATTTATTTTTCAGTTGGCCCTAAATATAAAGCAAATACTAAAAGGGAAAAAGGACGTCGTCCCTACCTGGTTCCTGTTCAAACATAGCTTGTTGGAGAGGTATTCTCTCATCTTTATTTTTGCCGCAGATCCTTCTTGCGTCTGTCATCGTATATCAAACATTCCAAAGAATGAATACAAAGAAAACCAGAAGTGATCTTTTTATGTTGAATCTTCAAATATCAAACAGTTTTTTTTTTTTTTTGCAGGGAGGCAAGTACCCGTGCCTTCCCACTCACCCTTGCTAACTATGTCTATAACTCTGGGATTGGACTTCTACGGGCAAGGGGCAAATTCCCTCATAAAGCAGTCAACAGGCACAGGAGGTTTGCAGTTCTTAGCATTCACTCGTACAGACTGCAGCCCCCTTCATGGATCCTCCTAATTAACCATGTTCTTTCAAGGTATACAGTGCTTCCATTGCTGTACTCCTAAAATCAGAGCTAACTATCAAATGTTTTTTCTGCAGTGAGGCCTATCAACAAGCAGTGTTTTCTTGCATCCTGCTTCCCTCTGGATCATCATTTTTCAGTTGACGTAGTCAGATGTTTGCCTTCCACTCAGAAGTTGTAAAATCCAAGATAAACGTGTAATTACAGCTAAATTTGTAATTCAAAAAATGTTGGCAAAAACACTTTTATCAAAACTTTAACAAAATATAACTGGAAAATACTAAAATTTCTGCCTTTTGAAACTGTCACACACTTCAGTGAGATATCCCTAAAAATTCTAACCTTGCCGTAGTACAAACCAAAAGGGTCAAATCCAATTCTGCAATCGAAGGAAACTAAAAAAAATTAATGCTAGAGTGTAAAAAAGCCTGGAAAGAGTGGCACAAAAATAGAACACAAAATACCTTTCAGCTTTTCAGACACCTAAGGAATAAAACAAAATACCAATTAAAACATGGCAGGCATACCTGTTTTAACACCCCCCCCCCCCCCCAAAAAAAAATCAAAAGAACTGAAAACCCTTCTTGATATCCATAAACAAACTTTTATATCCAGGCCAAATTACCACCCCCCACCTGTACATCCAGTAATACCTCTGATTCAATTCTCACACATTTTAACAAATATTTTATACAGACAGTATCTGTCACAACATTAATACCTTTACTAGCTTGTCAGTACCTGCAGCCTCTGCTACATGTCCTCAGGTATTTGACTTCAGCCCATTACGGGTTCAGGCACCTAGGCAGCAAGACATTTCCCTGTGGTACATTTGACTGGGGACACATGGCTGAAGTGACATTCAGCTGCAGAGAAATATGGCTGTTTGCAAATCCCCTGTGGGTGAAGAAAAGCATACCCTGCCATGCTCACAGCTTTAATAACAAAAGAAATTGTGGCAGAAGAAGTAATGAGTGTTGTGCTCAGTGTACAGTACATACTTATGTAACTACAATATGTAGAAGTGTGCTACAGCATGGAGGAAATCCTGCAGGATACTGTAGTCACATTTATGTTCCAGTATGTGTTTTAGTTAATGTTCCCTAGACACTGTGAAGGGGCGGTGGTCCACACACTCCAATTATAAAGGCACTGCCCATTGTGCACTGCATTTTTACTACCACTGACATGCCCTCTGACCAGCCTGCTGCTGATGCCTGCCATATTGCCTGCTGTCTCATGTTCCCTTGGGGACCATGGACTTTGTTTTCCCCCCTGTGCATTTGGTTACTGAAATTGTGGACATGGCAGTGTATGCTTCTCTTTGCTCATAGGGAATTTGCAAACAGCCATATTTCTCTGCAGCTGAATGTCACTTCAGCCATGTGCCCCGAGTCAAATGTACCACAGGGAAATGTCTCACTGCCTAGGTGCCTGAACCCGCCCATTACCTATATCAACCATTAAAAACTCCTAAGTAAGCTAAGAAAACCACCATAGCTGCTGGCCATCTCCCTGCAAACTACATAAAAATGGATGAAGATGCAATTGCATTTATTTTCTCTATATTGATAAAAGATCTATATCTAAAAAAATAAGATGTCCTTCAAGGATCCATCTGCAGTCATCACATATGGGTTGTCCTGCCTCAGGCAGCCCTTCGGTCGGCCAGATTCCAAAGTCTGGGTCCGGCGTCGGCTGATGTTGCCCCTTCCCCGACGTCAAGAGCGCCTGGGGTATAAAAGCGTCAGCCGACGCCATCTTCCCCAGTCTTTCTTGCCGCGTGGTGCCCGAAGCAGAAGCAGTTTGCAAGTGCCGGTCGGCCAGCTCCTGTAATTCAGCTAAACCGAAGACTTCAAAAGCTAAGTACCCCGTTGGGGACTCTTTCTTGCCTCAGCCGATGTCAGATAAAATTAATAATTGCTTAACTTGTGGGAAACAAATACCTCATAAGGATTTCCACTCTTACTGCCTACCTTGCCTACGCCCAGACCACGACGTTTCGGCCTGTTCCGCCTGTGCTTCCTTCAACCGACGCACTGTAAGACGTCGGTTGGAGTTTGCAGAGGAATTTTTGGGGGCTAGTTTTGCTTACAAAATGCCGTCGGAGACTCCGACTTCACATTTAATAAAGAAACGGAAGGACAAGGACCGACACACACGGTCCGCGGTTTCGGCTGAAACCACGGCCAGGCCTACCGCGAGTGTCTCGGCTGAAACAGAGTCCTTGGTACTACCATTCACCGAAACCGTACAACCGACAACCTCGGCCCCGGAGGCCACTACTGTATCGGTTGTTGAATCTCCATTGGAATCTGGTGTCCAGGAACCTTCCGACACCATTCCCTTAGACAAAACTACACCAGCACGTGGTGCAGCCAGGCCTCCTGCATCCATGTCTTTTAAGGCATTCTCTAGGGCTAAAGCTGCTAAACACTCAAAATCTATGCCTCCCAGGGTTATCCCTCAGGGACCCACTACAGGTTCTCAGATCCTTAGTCTAGCAGAGGACCTTATTTCATTAATTAGGGGCTCTCAGCCTCATCTGGACAGGGGCTCTCAACCTCCTACAGAAAAAAGGCCCAGGGTTGAGCCCTCTGATCCCCTCTCCTCAGATGAGGCCTCTGATGGCTCTGCTCTCGGACTACCAGGAGGAGGCTTTTTCGGCCTACGAGGATTCAGATGCAGAGGAATCTATCCCTTCGGCCTCCCCTCCTGAAGTACTGTCTTTTGGGGAAACTCTACACACTATGAGGGAGCATTTCCAATGACAGGGCCAGGAATTCTCTGATTCCAGGAAGAGATTAAGGACCTTCTTGCATTTGCCTCAGCATAGACCTTTGGCTATTCCCCCTGATGTCCTTCAAGGATGCATCTGCAGTCCTTACAAATGGGTTGTCCTGGCCTCAGGCAGCCCTTCGGTCGGCCGGATTCCAAAGTATGGGTCTGGCCTCGGCTGATGTCGCACTTCACCCGACGTCATAGCTGCAGTTCAGCGGGTATAAAGGCATCAGCCGACGCCATTTTCCTCAGTCTTTCTTGCCGCGTGGCGCCCGAAGCAGAAGCGGTTCGCAAGTGCCGGTCGGTCAGAACCAGAGATTACTACTACCGAAGACTTCTAAAAAGCAAAGTACCCCGTTGGGGACTCTTTTTTGCCTCAGCTGATGTCAGAAAAAGTGAATAACTGTTTAACTTGTGGGAAACAAATACCTCATAAAGATTTCCACTCTTACTGCCTACCTTGTTTAGGCCCAGACCACGACGTAGCAGTTTGCCTAGCCTGTGCTTCCTTCAACCGACGGACACTTAGACGTCGGTCGGAGTTTGCAGAGGAGTTTTTCGGCTCCGCTTTTTGCTTATATCATGCCGTCGGAGACTCCGACTTCACATTTATCTGAAAAGCGTAAGGAAAAGGACCGACACTCGCGGTCCGCGGTTTTGGCCGAAACCGCGGTTAAGCCAACCGCGAGTGTCTCTGTTTCGGCTGAAACCGAGTCTGCGGTTCTCCCTTCGGCCGAAAGCATGCCTCCTACTACCGAGGCCTCATCCAGCATGGCTGAATCTGCTACTGAAATTCCTGCTCTTACAGTTACACAGGATTTATCAGATACTTTACCCTTAGATATATCTACTCCTGCACGTGGAGCTGCTAGGCCTCCTGCTTCCATGTCAATTAAGGCTTTTGCCAGGGCTAAAGCAGCTAAATCTTCAAAGACCGTGCCTGCTAAAGCCCCCTCTCACAGGCCTAGCTCCAGTACTCAAATGCTCAGTCTAGCAGAGGATCTCATTTCTTTGATCAGGGGAACCCAGTCCCTCCCTGACAGGGCCTCTCACCCACCTCCAGAGAAGAGGCCTAGAGCAGAGCCCCCTGAGCCATTTTCTTCAGATTACTCCTCTGATGATTCAGAAAATACAGACCCTCCAGAAGGCCCTTATTCTCCTTATGAGGACTCTGATGCAGAGGATTCCATACCTTCTGCCTCTCCTCCTGAGGAATTTTCTTTTGGGGAAACCTTGCATGCTATGAGGGAACAATTTCAATGGCAGGGCTAGGATTTCTCAGACTCTAGAAAGAGGCTTAGGACCTTTTTACATTTACCACAGCATAGGCCTTTAGCTATTCCTCCTGTACTTACAGTTGTGGATGATGCTTTTAATGATGCTTGTACTGCCCCTGACTCCCTTCCTCCGGCCCCTGCTAAGCCCGACAGATACTACAGGGTTCCGGACTTACATTATCATTTGTATAAGGCTCCTATTGCAGATCCTGAGACTATTTCACAGGGCCCTAAAGCTGTAGCAGCTACATCTTCTAAGAACCCCCTCCCCTCTGAAAGAGAATCTAGGGCATTAGACAGATGGGGTAAAAAAGTTTACACTTCTGCTACTCTATCGGCTAGGGCCTTAAACTGCCAATTCCACATGATTCAGTATCAGGAGTTTCTGTTAGATCAACTAACTAAAAAACTGTCCTCCACTGAGCCTTTAGACCGTAAGTCCCTTCAGGATTTGGTGCATAACACTCAGCAGGTCAGTAATCATTCCTTAAAATGCGGCTATGATGCACTGGAGGCTTCCTTTAGATCAGCTATGACTGGTACAGTGATCAGAAGGCATGCATGGTTAAAAGAGCAAGCCTTACCAGACCATGTAAAGTCCAAGCTTCTAGATGCTCCCATGGAAAAGCACAGTTTGTTTGGTTCCCCTGCACAGCAAATGTTGAAGAAGGTGGAAGAAAAAGCTAAATCTGTCCAGACAGTCAAGGATTTTGTACAGGTCCAGCCTCCTAGGTTTAGTAGGAACTGGCCTTCCAAAAATTGGTCCTTTTCAGACACCACCAGAGCACAGAGAAGCAGAAATAGGCGCCCAAGAGGCAGAGGTCAATCCAGAGGTGCCTACAGGGGACGCCAGTGGCAGCCTAACAGCCAGAGAAGTACGGCCACAGATCCAGCCACTACCACTTCCACAGGACAATCACAGTGACTTGGCTCTGAAACCGCCTACCAGGGAACAACTGGAAGCACCCTTAGGCGGAAAGCTAGCCTTATTTTCAGTAAATTGGCATTACATTACAGGAGACAAATGGATTTTACAGACAATAGACAAAAGCTACAGGTTTCACTTCCATACTCTTCCAAGGAAGAGAGGAATGCCAAACCTACCTCCAAATCAAAGGATAAACGCTCTACAGCAAATAGATCATTTACTAAGGATGAGAGCTATAGAAAAGGTACCGGCTATGGAACAAGGACAAGGATTTTATTCAAGACTTTTCCTGGTTCCAAGAAAGGAAAAACAATGGAGACCTATTCTCGACCTGTCCGCACTAAACACATATCTCATTGTTCCAAAATTCAAGATGCTGACCCTACAGCAACTTCTTCCCATGCTGGGCAAGGAGTCTTGGCTGGTGACTCTGGATCTCAAGGAGGCATACCTGCACGTCCCCATACGACCAAATTGCAGAAGATACCTCAGATTTCTTGAA
This sequence comes from Protopterus annectens, assembly GCF_019279795.1. Classification (NCBI taxonomy): domain Eukaryota; kingdom Metazoa; phylum Chordata; order Ceratodontiformes; family Protopteridae; genus Protopterus; species Protopterus annectens. The sequence goes on along the minus strand of NC_056750.1, from coordinate 840,425,632 downwards.
GGATCAGAGCATTATCAATTCTCAGCATTGCCTTTTGGATTATCTACTGCGCCCAGAGTATTCACAAAATGCCTGGCATCAGTAATTGCTCATTGCAGGCTTCAGGGAATTCAAATTTATCCATACCTGGACGACTGCCTGTTACAAGCGGACAGCAAAGACAAATTAACAAAAGATTTGAAAAAGGTTATTTACCTGCTGCAAGCCTTGGGATACACAGTCAACTTAAGAAAGTCAAGTCTGATACCATCCCAAAGGATAATCTTCTTGGGTGCAGAACTGGACACATCAAGCCAGATGGCATTCCTCACAGCAGAAAAGCAGAAGCAGCTACCACTCTATTTCATGGCATTAACAGCGCAGGACCACCTTAAAGCAAGAAAAATCCTGCAAGCCCTGGGTTACATGGCATCCTGCATAATTCTGATTCCACATGCCAGACTACATATGAGGAAGTTGCAATGGTACCTGAGGAATTTATGGTCTCAGCACAAGCACAGCTTAGAAACCCAAATTCCAATAATTCCATGCCTGAAGCAAGAATTCCAGTGGTGGTCCCAGGCCTGTCAATTAAACAAAGGACTGCCCTTCCACAGGCCTCACCCAAGCCAGACTATCACCACGGACGCCTCACACCTCGGTTGGGGGGATCACATGGTGGACAAGTGCATACAAGGCTTATGGACTCAAGACCAGATGAACCTGCACATAAATCAAAAAGAGATGCTGGCAGTAAAACAGGCAATTCAGACATTCAGACCGTTTCTTCAACAGGGTCATTTGCTCATAAGGACAGACAACACCACAGTTATGTGGTACATCAACAAACAGGGAGGCACACATTCATACCCTCTATGCCGGATGGCAATGGACCTCTGGAAGGTGGCCCTGAGCCTCAACATTCAGCTCCAGGCCATGTTTGTGCCAGGAAAAGAAAATATACTAGCAGACATCTTAAGCAGAACCACCACGGATGCCCACGAATGGATGCTGCATCCAGACATCTTCAAAACCATCACAAGGAAATGGGGACTGCCAGAAATAGACCTGGTCGCATCCCCACACAACCACCAATTGAAAAAATTCTGCACAAGGACATACCACCCACTTGCTTGGAAGGTGGACTCCCTATCCTTCAGTTGGGAAAAACTGACAGCATATGCATTCCCACCTCTTCCTTTGATGCACAAAGTGCTACTGAAGATCAAAGAAGATCACCCGAGGATCATCTTGATAGCTCCAGACTGGCCGAGGCAACATTGGTACCCGCTACCGAGAAGCATGTCTCGAGAACATGCATGGCCTCTACCCCTGCTACCTCTTCTACTAACACAGAACAACTTCAAAATCCTGCATCCAAACTTGAAAACTCTGCAGCTAGCTGCTTGGAACATTTCATAAGGCAAAATAACCCAGCTTTATCTCAAAGGGTTAAAGACATTATCTTGGAGGCTCGCAGACCCTCAACAAGGAAAACTTATTCAGCAAAATGGAAAAGATACCTCATTTGGAGTGCAACAAAAGGAGTGGATGCATCTTTGGCAAGCATAGCTAACATCCTGGAATACTTAGCAGAGCTTTTTCACAATGGTCTGTCTTACTCCTCCATTAAGATTCATGCATCAGCAATATCAGCAAAATACAACACGGATCCTCCAGTCTTTTCTCAACCTCTGCTCAGGCAGTTTCTCAGAGGAATTAAAAATGTAAAGCCACCAAGAAAACCACCATTGCCTACATGGGACTTGAACTTTGTGTTAGAAAAGTTGACACTTCCCCCTTTTGAACCAGCAGCAACAGCAGAATTACAGTACTTATCTTGGAAAACTGCATTCCAGCTTACAATCACTTCAGCTAGAAGGGTTTCGGAGTTACAGGCATTAATGGCAGTACTGCCCTTCCTTATTTTCCATCAGGATAGAGTGTCCATGAGAACTAATCCTACTTTTATGCCAAAGGTGGTTTCCAGGGTATCATTAAATCAAGCAATACACCTACCAACATTCTTCCCCAACCCGCAGAACAGGGGAGAAAGATTACTGCATACCTTGGATGTGCACAGGCAATTGCGCTACTACCTGGACAGAACCAAGAACAATAGAAAAACTGACCAGCTTTTGGTAGCATATGCAACAGGAGTGGAAGGAACAGCAATTTCAAAACAAACAATTTCAAAATGGATAGGAAATTGCATTAGATTTTGTTACTCTTTTCATGGAAAGACAACTCCAGAAAACATCAGACCTCACTCCACAAGGGCTACAGCCACTACTACAGCTTTCTTACGAGGAGTGGCTACCAAAGACATTTTAGAGGCTGCTACTTGGAGCTCCGTGCATACATTTGCCAAGCATTATAATCTACCATTATACTCCAGATCCCGAGCAGGTTTTGCCACTGCTGTTTTGCAAGGGATCTTAGCTACACCATAATCTCTTACTACCTCCTTAGTGCCTCCTCCCCCAGTTTGGCTATGGTATTCTACCCATTTGTAAGGACTGCAGATGCATCCTTGAAGGACATAGTACAGTTTTGTACCTACCATAAATGTAGATGTCCGAGAGGTATGCATCTGCAGTCAGGATTACCCACCCTCCTTCCCCTCTGTGGTACTCCTAGGTATTTGCCCATCTTGTAGCTAGCTGGGGGAATCTATTATGGTGTATTTGTTTGTATATATGTATATACATGTTTATTTCTATTTTTGCTCTCTATTGTTTGGAAACATTTGCATTTATCCAAATTTAGCCTTCCTAGAGGGCACCTGGCATCTGGGGCAAGAAACACTGAGGAAAATGGCGTCGGCTGATGCCTTTATACCCGCTGAACTGCAGCTATGACGTCAGGTGAAGTGCGACATCAGCCGAGGCCAGACCCAGACTTTGGAATCCGGCCGACCGAAGGGCTGCCTGAGGCCAGGACAACCCATTTGTAAGGACTGCAGATGCATACCTCTCGGACATCTACATTTATGGTAGGTGCAAAACTGTACTTTTTGAATGTCATTGATGATGTGTACTCTGAATCTAGCACAACCCCTGACACTCTCCCTCCGGCTCCTGCCAAACCCGATAGGTACTACAGGGTCCCGGAATCACATCTTTTCCTTTACAAGGCCCACTCTGCTGATCCAGAAACTATTTCCCAGGGCCCTAAAGGGGTTGCAGCTGTCACTACAAAAAATCCACTCCCCTCTGAAAGGGAGTCCAGGGCTTTAGAGCGATGGGGTAAAAAAGTGTATACTTCTCCTACCCTTTCTATGAGGGCTTTAAACTGTCAATTTTATATGATACAGTACCAAGAATATTTGTTAGATGAATTGCATAAAAAGCTGTCTTCACCTGAACCCCTAGATCGCAAATCACTTCAGGATCTGGTACATAACTCTCAACAGGTTAGGAACCATTTCTTGCAGTGTGGTTATGACGCATTGGAAGCTTCATGTAGGTCAGCTATGACAGGTGCAGTCATACGTAGGCATGCTTGGCTGAAGGAACAATCTCTGCCAGACCGTGTTAAAGCAAAGCTTCTGGATGCTCCACTGGAAAAGCAAAAGTTATTTGGCTCCACTGCTCAGGAGGTCTTAAAGAAATTTGAAGAAAAGGCAAAATCTGTACAAACAGTCAAAGATTTTATGCAAGTCCAACCACCAAGATTCAGCAGAAATTGGCCTTCCAAGAACTGGTCCTTTCCAGACACAGACAGATTTCAGAGAGGCAAGAACAGGCGTGCCAGAGGTAGAGGGCAAGCTAGAGGCTCCTACAGAGGACATCAATGGCAGCCTCCCAACCAGAGAGGTAGTGCAGGGCCTGCAACTGCTGCACAAGGACAGACTCAATGACTTTACTTTGACACCGCCAACCAGGGCTCAATTGGAAGCACCTTTGGGCGGAAAACTTTCCTTATTTTCAGAAAATTGGCACATTATTACAAGGGACAAATGGACACTACAAATAATAGGCAAAGGATACAGGTTCCATTTCCACACATTACCGAAAAGAAAAGGCATGCCAGACCTGCCACCAAATCAAAGGGCAGAGGCTTTGAAACAAATCTCCAACTTAATGAAAATGAAAGCAATAGAAAAGGTTCCTCTCGCAGAACAAGGCCAAGGATTTTATTCCAGACTCTTCCTTGTTCCAAGAAAAGAAAAGCAATGGAGGCCTATTCTCGACTTGTCCGCACTAAATACTTATCTCATTGTGCCAAAATTCAAAATGCTGACTCTACAGCAACTCTTTCCCATGCTGGGCAAGGGGTCTTGGCTGGTAACTCTGGACCTCAAGGAGGCATACCTGCATGTCGCTATCAGACAAAGTTGCAGAAGACACCTCAGATTTCTTGCAGGTTCAAAGCATTATCAATTCTCAGCATTGCCCTTTGGCTTATCTACTGCACCCAGAGTATTCATGAAATATCTGGTATCAGTAATTGCACACTGCAGACTTCAGGGGATGCAAATATACCCGTATCTGGACGACTGCCTTATACAAGCGGACAGCCAACAACTTTTGGTAAAACACTTGAATTATGCCATCTATCTTCTTCAGGCCTTGGGATATACAGTCAACATTCACAAGTCAAGACTTGTACCATCCCAAAGAATAACTTTTCTGGGTGTGGATCTAGACACAACCACCCAAATGGCTTTCCTCACAGAAGAAAAACAAAACCAACTACCGGATTACTTCAAAAGCCTGTCAAGACAAACTCAGCTGACTGCAAGGAAAATCCTGCAGGCCCTGGGTTACATGGCTTTTTGCATTCTTCTGATTCCTCAAGTAAGGCTGCATATGAGGAAACTCCAATGGTACTTAAGGAGTTTATGGACTCAGCACAGTCACAGCTTGGAAACTTTGATACCACTCATCCCATGCCTTCAAAGGGAATTTCTGTGGTGGGCTCAAGCAAGCCAGTCAAACAGGGGTTTGCCCTTCAAACCAATAGCCAGCCAAACCATTACAACAGATGCGTCAGACCACGGATGGGGAGCGCACATGGAAGGAAGATGCATTCAAGGTCTATGGTCACAAAAAGAGCTACGCATGCACATAAACCAAAAGGAAATGCTGGCAGTGATACATGCAATCGAGGCTTTCAAGTTATTTCTACATCAAGGCCACCTGCTAATAAAGACAGACAACACTACAGTTATGTGGTACATAAACAAGCAAGGAGGCACCCATTCCTACCCTCTTTGCAGACTGGCAATGAATCTATGGGAACTTTCCTTGACTCTCAATATGCAGCTGCAATCCCAGTTTGTACCAGGAAAGGACAATATACTGGCGGACAGCTTAAGCAGGAACATCATGGATGCACACGAATGGATGCTGCACCCAGACATCTTCCATCAGATAACACAATCATGGGGGAGACCGGACATAGACCTCTTTGCCTCCCCACACAATCATCAGCTGGAGAAATTCTGCTCAAGGACATACCACCCACAAACATGGAAAGTGGACGCCCTCTCTCTCAGCTGGAGAACTCTAACAGTGTATGCATTCCCACCTCTTCCATTAATGACCAAGGTCTTACTGAAGATCAGGGCAGAGCAGCCAAGAGTGATTCTGATAGCTCCGGACTGGCCAAGACAGCACTGGTACCCATTGCTAAAGAGCATGTCACGGACAAAACCATGGCTTCTGCCACAATGGCCGCTTCTCCTGACACAGCACAATTACAAAACTCTGCATTCCAACCTGAAAACATTACAACTAGCTGCCTGGAAAATACCTTGACTCATCACCAGGATAAGCTGTCCAAGAGAGTGAAGGATATCATCATGGAAGCTCACAGGCCTTCCACTAGAAAGGCATACTCAGCAAAATGGAAAAGATTTCACACCTGGAGCACCTCAAAGGGCCTAGATGCAACAGTTATGAACATGGCACATATCCTGGAATATTTGGCAGAAATGCTCCACAATGGCCTGTCTTACTCTTCCATTAAAATTCATGCTTCAGCAATTTCAGCAGAGTACAATACTGATCCACCTGTCTTCTCTCATCCTCTGCTAAGACAGTTTCTAAGAGGAATTAAAAACATCAATCCTCCAAGGAAACCACCACTGCCTACTTGGGACCATAACTTCGTGTTGGAAAAACTAACACTGCCTCCCTTTGAACCAGCAGCATCTGTAGAACTACAGTTCCTCTCTTGGAAGACTGCCTTCCTTCTGGCCATAACCTCAGCAAGAAGAGTATCTGAGTTACAGGCCCACATGGCAGTACAGCCATTTCTTATTTTTCATCAAGACAGAGTCTCATTGAGAACCAATCCTTCATTTATGCCAAAGGTGGTATCTAGGGTCTCATTAAACCAAGCTATTCACCTGCCTACCTTCTTTCCAAATCCACAAAACAAAGTGGAAAAGCTTCTGCACACCCTGGACATACACAGACAGTTGCGCTACTACTTGGACAGAACTAAAAATTACAGAAAAACTGACCAGTTGTTTGTAGCATATGCTGCTGGTGCACAAGGAAAAGCAATTTCAAAACAGACAATTTCAAAATGGATAGGGAATTGCATTCGGTTCTGTTACTCCTTTCATGGAAAAACTGTGCCAGCTAACATTAGACCTCATTCGACCAGAGCCACAGCCACCTCCACAGCCTTCTTAAGAGGGGTGGCTACCAAGGACATTTTAGAAGCTGCTACATGGAGCTCCGTGCATACATTTTCCAAGCATTACAACTTACCTTTATATTCCAGATCCAGAGCAGGCTTTGCTACGGCAGTCCTGCAGGGCATTTTAGCTACACCATCCTTTACATAGATCCTCCACCCCCAGATTGGCTATGGTATTCTACCCATATGTGATGACTGCAGATGCATTCTTGAAGGACATAGTACAGTTTTGTACCTACCATAAATGTAGATGTCCGATAGGTATGCATCTCAGTCAGGTTTACCCTCCCTCCTTCCCCTCTGTGGTATTTCTTGGGTACATTCCCCTCTCATAGCTAGCTGGGGTTATCTATTATGGTGTATTTGTTTTTATATATGTATATATTTTTGTGCATGTTGGGAATTCATTGCATTTCTCCAAATTTAGCCTTCCTTAGAGGGCACCTGGCATCTGGGGCAAGAAAAACTGAGGAAGATGGCGTCGGCTGACGCTTTTATACCCCAGGCGCTCTGACGTCGGGGAAGAGGCGACATCAGCCGACGCCAGACCCAGACTTTGGAATCCGGCCAACCGAAGGGCTGCCTGAGGCAGGACAACCCATATGTGATGACTGCAGATGCATACCTATCGGACATCTACATTTATGGTAGGTACAAAACTGTACTTTCCTTCCATCTAGAAAAATCCTTCTTTATATGTGTTAGCGGATTCGTATCACTTCACTGAAAGACCATTTCACTGAGACCAAATCACCTAAAGTTCATTTCACCTAAAATTCATTTCACCAACAAGTAGTACTCTAAGGCATGTCACAGGTATATGTCCTGTTCCCCACACTAGTGCGATCCTGATGTTAGTATATATAGTTAGGGGGGTGTGGGGAGCACAGCCTCCCACCTAGTTGGGACAGCAGAAAACCAAATTAAATGGGGGCTATGCCTGCCACATCCCCCAATGTGGGTGCTGTGCCCCCCACACCCCCTAACTATATATATACATGTGTATATATATATATATATATATATATATATATATATATATATATATATATAGATATATATATATATATATATATATATATATAGATATATATAGATATATGTATATAGATATATATATAGATATATATATATATAGATATATATATATAGATTAACACTAGGATCGCACTACAGTGGGGAAAAGGACATATACCTTTGACTTGCCTTAGAGTACTACTTGTCAGTGAAATGAGTTTTAGGTGAAATGAACTTTCAGTGCAATGAACTTTAAGTGATTTGGTCTCAATGAAATGGTGTTTCAGTGAAGTGATATGAATCCGTTATAGCACATCAGCAGAGTTTAATAATTACAGCTCCATTGCAGTCCTCTCCCCTTATCAGAAGTATTTGAAAATGTATTCATAGTCATCTTTTACATCACTTTAAATTCAAATAAGCTGCTCTCTGAAACTTTGGATGGTTTCACAACCCAGCACAGCACAACCACCACACTCCTCCACTTCACCACCACTGTAAACTAGCATATGAACAGTGGTAACCTAGTGTCAGCTGTGTTTCTAGACTTATCCAAAGCTTTTAACGCTGTATCACAGCAGCATTCACTTGCTGAACTCTGCTGTATAGGTCTCTGTCAGTCCTCCCATACATAGTTCTTAGTTACCTATCTGGAAGGCAGCAAGCGGTCAAATGACAACAGGACTTCTCTTTTCTCCCAGATATCATAGGTGTCCCTCAGGTCTCTGTACTAGAACCTCTTCTCATCAATATTTTTATAAACAAACTTTACACTGCCACTGATCAAGCAAATGTACAGTATGCAGATGATTCAACTTTAATTTATTTATTTAACATTTGTTTACTGGGATAGTCCGACTGGACAGCTAGAGTATCTTTTCAGTGGAGTGTCGGGGAGAAAAGTTCCACACAGTTACAAAATAGAGAGTAATTAATGGTAATAGTTGTAGGTTACAAAAGTATAAATAACAGTTGGCAAACATGCTATAGAAAAGTTTTAAAAGTTAAAAGTACAAAGTCGAAGTACAAATATGTTTACTTCCCACAATATACAAGCGCCAAAAAATCACTCAAATTTCTTTCTCTTCGCTTCAAACCTGCTGAAGAGTTCATACGCACTTCTCAATCCCAGTAAAACAAAACTGATGCTCTTCACCCCTAAACAATGTCTCAGTCAAAGACCACCTTTCTTGGTTACATCTGCATGTAGTACTAAAATCAAGGTAATACCACATGCTAAACTACTGGGAATTGTAACAGATGACTGCCTTAAATTACATATTCTTCAAACAATTAAAAAAACCCAGAAACTTCACCTCCCTCTTAAACACTAGTATTCATCTTTCTCTTACTTAACGGCTAGCTACTGTTGTTCATCCTTCTCTCTTTCTAATTGCTCCCATCCACCGGTCTGTCTCTCTCATGCATTTCATATATACCTAAGTTGCTAACCTTCCAGATACAACCATTTGGAAAAATCAGCCTATATGAAACTAATTATGTACCATGTTCTGTCACTAAAATCCTATTACCACTATCCTTCTGTACAGTACTAGTAATACTTCTTTCTCTCTCTCTCCCCTCCATAATTGTATAACTTAATTCTCAACTATACTCATATCTCTTGAACTCTTTACAAACCTTTCTGTTCTGAAGTAAGACACTACCAAACTACCCCTAGATCGTATCAAATTCCAACAACTTAGAAATGAGACTAAAAAAGCCATTATACTAGATAAGAAAAATTACTTCTACAATCTGCAACATAACATCAGAATAACCCTCAAAAGTACTGGGCAGGCATAAATAAACTACTCCAACGCCAGGAACATTATCTGACAAGAGCCAAGAAGATATAGCCAATTCATTCAATACTTTCTTCACAGAAACCATCCAGTCATTAGCTAACCAACTTTCTCCTCCCCACACTTCTATAAACACTATACCCGACTCACCACTCTCTTTTAACTTCCAGCCAGTGTCCACATCCTTTATCAGATCCCTTTTGAAAAAACTGAAGCCAACCACCCTTTCAGCCGATCTTCTGCCAGCTGAATACCTGCAAATTGCTGCAGATGTCGTAGCCTACCCTATCTCAATCCTAATTAACAGAACCATAACCGAGGCCTCAATCCCCTCAATTTGGAAAATATCCTATGTTATTCCACTCCACAAAGGAGGTTCATCCACAGAACTATCCAACTATAGACCTATAGCCATACTATCACCACTTGCCAAAATTATGGAAAAGTGCATGCACAACCAACTAATGCTCTATCTAACCCAAAATAAACTACTCACAGACTCTCAACATGGATTCAGACCCCATCATAGTACAACCACTGCCCTCCTCTCTTTTACTGAAAACATTAATCTTAACCGGAATAATAAAAAAATATCCTCCGCTCTCTTCCTGGACCTATCGAAAGCCTTCGATATGGTGAACCATCAGTTACTTCTATATACTTTAAAAACCCTGTATCTAGATACTCCAGCCCTTGACTGGTTTCAAGCTTACCTCACTGGGAGACAACAATCAGTAATGTGGCAAAACAAGATCTCCTGCCTACTACCAAATACCATAGGAGTTCCTCAAGGTTCCATATTAGGACCTCTCCTCTTTTCAGTCTTCATAAACGACATCCAAACAGTCATCCCTGAAGCCACCTGCATTCAATATGCAGATGACTCGACTATAATATGTTCCAATGCCTCTCTTGCAAATCGACTAACTACCACCCAACATAGCTTCACCAAAGTCGAAAACTGGCTTGCCAACCATCTCCTGATCTTAAATCCAAACAAAACCAAGTTACTTCTATTCTACCCAGCCAGTAGATCTCCGACTGAAAACTTCACTATAAAATCCAATAATGGGACCATCATCTCCCCAGACACCTATACAAAGCTATTAGGAGTAAACATTGACAATAAACTCAGATTTGATATACATATCAACCAAGCCATTAAGTCAATCAACAAGAAACTTGGGACCCTATATAGAATTAAAGCCTTCCTTACCCCGAATGCCAGGGCAGCCACAGCCCGTTCACACCTTCTCTCTAACCTACTATATGCCTCTCCTGTCCTTACTCACCTTAACAAATCTGATCTGGCCAAGCTCTCATCCTGCTATAATCACATTGCCAGGTTCGTTACAGGCCTACCCTACAGAACACACCACTGTACTAACCTGAAAAAGCTTGGATGGATAGAATTCCCACACCTTCTTCACCAGTCCCAACTCATAGAGGCCTTCAAAATCCTTAAACAACCTGAGAATACCCCAGCACTAAAAAACTTAATGAATCCCTACTCCAATCTAAGCTGCCTTCGCTCAGCAAACAGACTCCTTGTCCAAACAACTAAATCTCTCAACCTAGGTGGTGATCAGCTATTTGCCAACACCACTGGTAAAATATGGAACTCTCTCCCAAATAACATCACGCTTGCAACTTCTCTAAGTCAATTCAAAATAGTCTAAAACTCCACTTCAAGTCACACTGGCTATGTCCTTGCTCAAACCCAGACTAGCTCTGTGCCATTAACTAAAACATAAACAACTAGCTAAGATGATAAGTACTTTGTATACTGTGATAAAGAAATATGTATCCTGTCTAACTCTGTCATTATACTGCCTACCGTCCTTGCTAATATGTTATTAATGTTACATTTGTAGTAATCTCAGAAATAGTAATGGCAGTCTTGTACTTGTATGTAAATAGCCTATGTTTTTGTTAAGTTCTTTCAGCTCATTTACTGTACCTAATTATCAATGTAACTCTGTTGGAGCTTTTCTCCCCGGGCCTCCGCTGAAAAAGGACATGTATCCAGTCGGACCATCCCGGTTAACAAATGTAAAATAAATAATAAATAAATAAATAAAGACCACTAAACTTCTTTACAATGGTTTCCCTTAATTAGTTTAGGTTAAATCCATTTATTTCTTGCAAGATTTTACTCTAACTGTATAAACTTTAATGTAAATACTTGACTTTATGCACCTGATTTGTAATTGTTCAGAATACTGAGACTTTTTTTTTGAGAACTGTTGGAAATTTGATTGTTAAGCTCCATCACAGTACATTTATATTTTCTCCCCAGGCCTCTGTTGAAAATGAGCTCTGCCAGTCAGACTTTCCCAGTCAACAGAACCAATTAAAAGGTAAATCCTTTCCACAAAACCAGTGATCTGTATCTATCAATTTTGGCAACATCTTTGTCATTCTCTCAGCTAGTGTATACACTAGCACTTTATATTCCAAGTGTATAATTAAAACGTATAGGTATTTTTATATACTCAGTAGACTTTAAAAGATTTTATGTCAAATAGATAGCAAATCATGGAAATTTGTTGGTGAAGACGGCGGTAATTTGGAATATATTTTTTGGAACAAGTACTTTGATTGATATATATATATATATATATATATATGTATGTATGTAGATTTATATATATATATATATATATATATATATATATATGTTGAGGGAAGAAATGGTTGAAACTAAGGAAGTAATGTTTTTGAGCTTAGCTGTAGGATCCATATTGCTTAGACATAGTAAGACCAATGGTATTGGCTGCCAGTGAAGCAACTGATAAGAAAATGGAAATCAAAATCTATAGCCGACATAAATGAAGTTGTGGATATTGTAAAGTACGTAGAAGAACCGACATTAATGAAGTTCCGGATATTGTAACGTACGTAGAAGAACCGACATAAATGAAGTTGTGGCTATTGTAAAGTACGTAGAAGAACCGACATAAATGAAGTTGTGGATATTGTAAAGTACGTAGAAGAACCGACATAAATGAAGTTGTGGATATTGTAAAGTACGTAGAAGAACCGACATAAATGAAGTTGTGGATATTGTAAAGTACATAGAAGAACCGACATAAATGAAGTTGTGGATATTGTAAAGTACGTAGAAGAACCGACATAAATGAAGTTCCGGATATTGTAAAGTACGTAGAAGAACCGACATAACTGAAGTTCCGGATATTGTAAAGTACGTAGAAGAACCGACATAAATGAAGTTCCGGATATTGTAAAGTGCGTAGAAGAACCGACATAAATGAAGTTCCGGATATTGTAAAGTACGTAGAAGAACCAACATAAATGAAGTTGTGGATACTGTAAAGTACGTAGAAGAACAGACATAAATGAAGTTGTGGATATTGTAAAGTACGTAGAAGAACCGACATAAATGAAGTTCCAGATATTGTAAAGTACGTAGAAGAACCGACATAAATGAAGTTGTGGATATTGTAAAGTACGTAGAAGAACCGACATAAATGAAGTTGTGGATATTGTAAAGTACATAGAAGAACCGACATAAATGAAGTTGTGGATATTGTAAAGTACGTAGAAGAACAGACATAAATGAAGTTGTGGATATTGTAAAGTACGTAGAAGAACCGACATAAATGAAGTTGTGGATATTGTAAAGTACGTAGAAGAACCGACATAAATGAAGTTGTGGCTATTGTAAAGTACGTAGAAGAACCGACATAAATGAAGTTGTGGATATTGTAAAGTACGTAGAAGAACCGACATAAATGAAGTTGTGGATATTGTAAAGTGCGTAGAAGAACCGACATAAATGAAGTTCCGGATATTGTAAAGTACGTAGAAGAACCGACATAAATGAAGTTCCGGATATTGTAAAGTACGTAGAAGAACCAACATAAATGAAGTTCTGGATATTGTAAAGTACGTAGAAGAACTACAGATGGAGTATTTGGGAAAAGTAACGTGCAAACTGTAGTTAAATAATGCAGTTTGTGGAAATAATGCGTAATCCCCATGAGTACAGATTAAGTGAGAGTTTACTGTGTACTGCATGACCGTAACAATGGAAATTTACGGATTATTTTGTTTTTTTTTTAATGTATATAAACTCATGCCACGTCTTAAATGTGCTGATTTAATAAAGTTCAAAAAAGGGCCAACTGCATCAGAAACATATATGGGAAGTACCTCAGCATATTTAGGTTTGTTGTTAAGGGGTATGAAGCAGTGATTTAGGTGTAAAGTGAGCACTGACAACCTGGATATGTGAGTGGCAGAAAAGTTTTCACTCAAATTTAACTTATGTATTTATATAAGGGATTGTCTGTGCATATGGGGCAGGTCCTACACTAACTCAAAGTGCCTGATGCAGGTAGGCTGGCAACAGAGGGGCCGGGGGTAATAATGCTACTCTTTAACAAGCTTGTAAGTCACATGGTATCTGGAATTGATATGGGAGTTGTAAGTACAGGAAGATCTGAGTAGTGTGCTAGCCACACTGTCAGCACTAGTACTTTGCTGTAATGTGGAAGCGTTGCACAGTCAGCATGAAAATGGGCAACTTTTTGTAAAAACGTTCGCAGTGTTTTTAGTTACAGGCATAGAGGCCACATACCTTTCCAGAAATGTAATGGTAGTCACGACTTTGGGTACGTGCATGGCTGTCACCCATTCAGGCACTGGATGTCAGAGTTGTTTGCTTATGGTTGCAGCTGTAAGTATGTGGGTAAGTAATTGAAGGTGTGATTGTAGATGACGTGGCTTAATATGAGAAAAACAAGTGCTCACTGGTTACTATGTAATATGGTTTAGGGCAGTCGCGTGCATAATGCTGCAGCACAAAACTGCATAACATAGCAAAAAAATTGAGACAGAAAGCAATAGCCAGAGCTATTATAAACAGCAGCAGCAGGGGGTGAGCAACCCGGTGCAGCACCAAGCCAATTAAAACAAGATATGCAGCAGCCTTTTGCAATATTGCCAAGTCTAGGTGAATACCAAATAAGTATAGATAATGGTAGGTAAGGAGCCAAGACGAACTATATCAACTGAAGAGTAACAGCTTGCAACTAGGGAGTACACGTTGCTGTGCCACTTCTTATAGTGCAGCAACAGCATGCAATTGTGGAGTACATGGTGTTGTGCAACTGCTTATAGTCTAGCAACAGCATGCAACTGTGGAAGACACGGTGCTGTCCCACTGCTTATAGTGCAGCAACAGCATGCAACTGTGGACCATATGGTGCTACGCTACTGCTTATAGTGCAGCAACAGCATGCAGCTGTGGACTACATGGTGCTAAGCCACTGCTTATAATGCAACCAGTTGTGACAGGTAGCATATCGAATCTAGTTGGTGTCCGTAGTAACTATATGCATGTCAGAGTAGCCCAGCAAAATAGACCAGTAGCTACACTATGCAGTCAGTATAAGATTATAAGTCAAGAGCATGTTTAGCGTCCTCTTTCATTACATAAATTATTTTAAATTTTCCCACTAGATATGTATGCTCACATTGTGGCCTGAGACTGAAGTTGGTCCAGTGGGATCAGTACTCTACCCCAGTTACCAAATTCTATAAATAAATAAACCATCTGTATTAAGGTCTGGAGCAAACAGGTGCCCATAGCACCAACAATGTTTCTTCTCTTTAAGCAGCAACAGTAAAACAGTGTTCTATATGAGTAAAAAACTAATACAAATAAGCAGTAGTCACAATTTAGCATTATTTCCAGTTAAATAGCACACACATGGCACTGGTACTAAAAATGTTATAGTTAGGAGCATGCAATGCCCATGACACTAATAACTGTCCTGTCACAAGCAGAATGGCAACATATGGTGTAAATTAATAACACTATTCCTTAACAAGCTTGTAAGTCCTCAGTTCGAGCCTTATCAAGGAGTGGAGGACTGATCGTGGAACAACTGAGATTCAAACTGTACAGGTGCCTAAGACAGGTCAGCAGCTGTTAACTGAGTGATTGGGAATAGTGCAGGGTGATGCTCTAGTAAGTGAAGAGTCATGTTACACCCGTTGGCATCCTGGAAATATTACAAAGAGGACAAAGTGTTCTAAGCTAGTAAAACATACCCTCTCACTCGCTTGTGTTAAGGTTGCTGGTCCTTTGTTTAAGCCCACGGATTTGGTGTTGCTGAACTTCACTTGCTGGAAATCACCACCTCTGCAGGAACATTTTTTTCCCCAGTTGGTTTTCCAGTTTTTCTTGAACCCATTGCATGTATATTTCACACATACTGGAGCAAAGACAACCATTCATATTGTGATTTGCACCATCCACTCAGATTTATATGAAGCATGCATGATTTTAGGTAGACCTAAAAGCTGCTCCCTTCACTGCAGGAAGGGGGAGATTGGAAGTTACCAGTGAAGCCGAGTGAATTGATAACGGGATTATTTTTTCATGAAGCAGGTCGTTGCCCCTTGGAAAATGCAGTCAAAGTGTAAGAATATCTCCATTCTGGGAACCTGTGTAGGCCTTTGCCTGTCATAATTTTTGTCTTGAGCATGGCTTCAGAAGCAAGAGATCATTGCAGAGATATGAACTTTAGTACACTGCCATCTGAATCTTGGTCTTGAAATTGCTGTCTTACTTCTTCAGGCCTGGTGGACTTATTCTAGTTATTGGATTCATCTGCTAGGGTCCGCATTCTTAGACATAACAGGTACTCGGGGGTCCCTTCATAAAACTGATAATCATCTTGGTGTTGTCAGTTATGTGTCTAACAGGCATATTCTTACTGTATCAACTGATTAATACCACCATGGAAGGCCCTTTCATCAGTTATATCAGGTATGTAAAGCAGATACATTGCTACTGTAGAAGTTGAGTTGAGAGAATCTTCTGTGCCATCCTTGTGTGTGTGGTTGCGACCCACTGTTCACCATTGTCTGGTGCTTTTCCTAGTACATTGTGCACGTGTCCATGTATACTAGTCTGTTAGCAGTACGTGTCAAACCTACATACATGTCAGCCGTCCAAATTTTTGCAGAATGTCCACATTTTTTGCTTCATTTTTTATCGATCCTTATAAAATAAAATCGATCCTTATAAAATTTTGTTTTTCTGGCAAATCATTAGCAAATACTTGAGGAGTGAAGTCAGAAAGTAATGACTCACATTTGAGTTTAATGCCCTACAGAAAATTCATAGTAATGCAAGACCTGTTATTCCGTCACGTTTGTAAGAACAATATTTAAACATTTCTCTGGTTTTGTGCCTTTGTTCCCCCATTATTTATTGCTTTGCCAGATTTCTTGCTCTGAGTTGAGAGGTAGTTATTTCTTGATTTGCAGGTTATCTGGTCTGTGGTGGTTGGTGTGAACTGGTTAGCCTAGGGAATGGGTACTTTGATGTAGTCAGGTAACATTGTGCTACACACAAGCACTGGTTTCTGGCTCTGCTGTTCATCTGTAGTGTTTGCTGGCTTTGTTGTCTCTCTAAAGTGGGGGGGGGGGGGGGCAAAGCCCTGACTGTGAAACAGATGACTCAGGTTGACATACAAGTGATTGAAGTGGGAAGGGAAGGCTGAGGGTCCTGCCTGCTCTCCAGTTAGTGGATGAGTGGGAGGGACGTGTTTCAGGTGCCCAGATACCGTTAATATTCCAGGAAAGAGGGAGAACCTAATTGGAAACCAAGCTTTTAATGGGAGCTATGGATATTTGTGGATTTTTATCACTTAGAAAGATGAATGGCAGTCTTAGGCTATGCCCATTGTATAGCCATCACTGACATTCTGCTTGGCATGCTTGGGGAGTGTAAGGATTAAAATAGTCATCCATTTGTTGGCTCCCTGGATGACAGCCTCATTGGTACTGAGGAGCAAAATGTGCACAGTATATTGAAAAAATATTGAATAACAGTCATTCAATATACTGTACATTGAATGAAATAGAGTTTTGTGAGCGTTTCCCCCACCTTCCCTGGCCCTTAATCGCATATTGCTTAATTTCGTGTCTCACTCTCAAGTTAAGTGTCTTTGAACTCACTCGGTCTGAACTACACAGTTGGCAGATTGAATGTCGGTGATGCCTTTACTTTGAACTAAATTGTTAGTGAATGCGTGCCAATAATTTCTGTACTGTCTCAGAACTTCCCTTTTTACTTGAATAGTGACTGCAAAAGTGTCTAGGTTAGTCCACTTAACTAATAATTATTATAGACAGACAAGTAAGATCAGAAGTACATCGTCACATCATATCGTCCAGTTGCAGGAGCCGTCTCACACTGATTGTGCTGCTGGATCAGTGTGCTTCCTGAAGTAGGGATCAAGCAGCATGAAGTGTTAGAGGCTAAGGCCTTGTTCCTAACCCAGCTGAACAGCACTGAAGAAATGCGTACTGCTTGGACTCGGACCACACCCTCTACATGTCTGTTCCGGAGTTTTTAAATGATTAAGGCACTGAAGTAGAGAACTGACTAAGGTGCAAGACAGTCGTATGTCCCTAGTTCCGAAATGATGTGCACAGATGTACAAATGAAAACAGTGGAAGTGCTTCAACACATTATCTCCATACCGCACTTTAAGTCCTCAAAGGGAAAAGGAGGAGGGAGTGTAAACCCAGATGAACTTCTAGAGGTGGAGGCCCTTGTCCAAATCGAGGTGCACTGCTGCACTGGGAGTAAGGTGCTGCGTTGTCATTCGCTTGTGTGTGTTATGTTTGTAAGAGGAAGAGGTAATGATACAGCACATTAGCCAGTTCTCGTCTACTTCAGTTTCTTAGTAGTGGAGACCTAGAAGGGTCTAGTTTCAGTTCCTGGTTAAAAAAATGCACTTCTATAGTGTTGTGTTCCATGGAGCTGGACATGACATTTACCTTTAAAGCTTCAAATTGCTGCAGCAGTTTAAGTCTTGGTTGTGGACGTGTATGGACACATTCTGTCCTTCCCACTTTGAGAATGTATTAATAGTTATTAAATGGGGCATGCATAAGTGGTTATAGAACATTTAAATGATCTGTAAATGGTTTGTGATTCTATTTCTGGTTTAGTTATTAGTGTGTAACACAGTGGTTCAAATATTTGCCACACAAACCAAGGCTCCAAAGGTCACTTCTGACCTCTTTGTGTATGGAGTTTTCATGTTTGTATTTTTTGCTTCCTTCCACTTCTAAAAACAAGCTGATTAAGTGTCTGTGCTCTGTATATAGTAGTTAACTTTGCCATTGTGGCTGGAAAGAATTACAGAACTGGTTCAGTTAACTGGCAAAGAAATTAACTTAAACCAGCTTATTCATTTAGTTTGATGTTTTTTTTTAAGAATATCGTATGGTTGTAATCACTTTAATACAGAACAGTTTGTATGTTTCCATGGCAGCTAAATGTTAGTTTGACTTTGTTCCTGCAGGAAATTCTGGGCAAGGAGCAGGGAGGACGGACACAACTTCGTTTGCATCTGCCTTGAGCTCTACAGTAACTCCTGCTTCACTTGTCACCAAGCCATCCTTGTTCTCTTCTCCTGGGCAAGTACTGTTTTTTAATTTGTCACTGAAGCACTAACTTCACCAATTATTAGATGTTTGGGTTTGGGCTAAATGTGATGAGCCATTATAGTGGCAGGAACAAAGTATTGAGACCTAGAGTTACTCTTACTTTCAGGGAGGGTCACTGTAATCAGAACTTTTTTAAGATTATGCACCAGCTGAGCTGGATTGGTCCAGCTGTTTCTTCCTTTGAAGCCAGTGAAGGTAGTGATGTATGTGGCGCAAGTTTTCCTTATGAGAACGACGTTGGCATGCACCCACTTTAACTTTCTCTCCATTGAGGAACCATTGGTTTCTTAACTATGTTTTTAACAAAACTGCATCCCTTAGTCACTCATTGATACCCGTATTTCCCATGACTTAGTGAATTCTTTAGAGTTGTAATTTTCAATTTATTATGTTTTAATTACTGGGATATCCAACTGGGTTGTGACCCTTATTGACTGGAGGGCTTGAGAAAAGCTCAAGTATTATGCACTGATATAATACATAAATCAAAGAACATTTAAGTACAAATACAGATAAAGATGTACAGTAGTCATCACTTTTGGCATAACCAAAATCTTATATTGAATTTGTGATAATGAAGCATTCCTGGAAGTATAGTAAAGTGAATTTTTGAAATTCATGAAGTCTAACAGTCATGAAATGAAGCTAAGAAGCATTCAGTGATGCATTTAATTTTAAAGTCGGTCATTTGTTTAAAGGGCATGTCTTCTCTCACTGCAAATCCGTTAATAAGGTCAGTTACAGTAGACAGGCAGTGCCAATAGATTTCACGCTCAATTTATATTCCTATGCCAAAGTGCAAAGAAGATTTCTAGAATTTGAAGCAGGGATAGCTCACTGTTAATTCACTTCCTTGCGCTTTGGCTTGTTTGTTGTATTTGGAGCAGTAAAAGAATGCCTGTTTTCACTAATTGGCATGCATACCTACCTTACTAGGCAGGCTCAGTAGAGAAGAGTCAGAAGTCCTTTCAGTTTACCTTGGAATGTTTCCAACAGTTATATCCCTCCCTCGGTTCCTGTAAACCTTAGTTGACCCTGGTAAGCAAAGCAGTGTTCCTAGAGGCCTTGCTGGATATTATACAATAGAAACATTCTAGCTTGAACATAAGGTTGTTTTTCTGTCCCAGTTCTTCCAAAACCTGTTAGATGGGGACTGTATCACAGAAAAGGAATCCCTTAGAGTCCTGGGCTCCATGGCATCTTGCAGTCCCGATGGTGTCACTAGCAACACTCCATAAGAGAAAGCTGCAGTTACACATTAAAATCAGATGGTGCCAGCAGTCTCCGTCTCTGGAGTTAGCATCCCCCCTTTTGCCCTGTATCAAAAAAGAGATGTTGTGGAAATCCCAGGTGCCCCTGAATCCATGGGCACCTTTCAAGCTGGTCCAGGTTGCCCAGACTCGCCACAACCTTCGTGGCCATCGTACAGAGAGGGAACTAATGTGGGGATCTGAGGATCCAAGGAATTTGAGACAACAAAGTGAGGAAATGCATGTAAATATAAAAGAGGATAGTTGTAGTACTAGTAGTAAACGCATTTAAATGGATTTGGACCGGGGAACCCTGCTCAGACAACACCATGGTCATGTGGTACATTAACAGGGTCAGGGTTCTCACTCTTACATACTCTGCAGATTAGCATTGCAATCTTGGTCAAGAGTCAGATCTGGCCTTCAGAGCATTTTGTGTATCTTCACAAGAAAATGTTTTCACAGGCAGGCAGAGCAGGTCACGTTTAAACCCTTCTAAGTGGATCCTGTGCATAGATGTGTATTTGGATCTGACCCACAAGTTGGAGGTGGCAAGAGTAGACGTTTTTGCTTCCCCAGAGAACAGGCACCTCAAAAAGTTTTTCTGCAGGACAGCAACTGCAGGAACCTGGAAAATATATGCCTTTTTTGGTCCATTGGCAGGTCTCTTTTCATTATATGCTTTCCCTCGGATATCTCTTATCTCTAGGTTTTTGCTGAAAGTTAAAAGTGGAGAGGCCAAGAATGCTTCTGATAGCTCCTTTTTGCCCAGGCAGTAGTGGTTCTTCCACCTCCTAAGGGTAGCAAGACTAGAACCAATACTGTTATCTCTGGAAGTGAACATTTAGCTATAGAGAAAGTGTCTTTAGTATTCCCCCTACTTCAGAACTCTAAGTTCGACTGCATGGATAATTTATAATTCCATCTTAGGCACATGTTTTCAGAGGATTTGCTTCATGTAATAAGGGAGGCTAGGAAAACAAACATGAGGAAATCACTCTAAGCAAAGTGAAACAGTTCTGCCTTTGGTGATGAACGAGAAGCCAGGACTTTGATTCAGCTAGAATATCTCTAGTTCTCGGCTGCCTGTTGCACCTTTACATGTAAATACTGTCTCATTCCTTCGTGATGGTACATGTTTCAGTTGACTCAGTTTGCTTGGAGCAAAAAAAAAAGGGGGTGACCTGTTTCTGACCATACCGATAAGGAAATGTTCTCACCATGGTGTGTCAGAAGGATAGTTATAAAAAAACATAACCCTGGTACCCTTTGAACCTGCTGCTTACATTTTTTTTAGAAGATGCTGTTTTTAGTGGTTGTGATATCTGCTGGAAGAATTTGTGAGCTGCAGAGAAGTATTTTTGATCTTCCACAAGGACAGTCACTCTGCATATAAACCCTACTTTCATGCACAATGTGGTAACAGAACTTTCTTTGAATTAGGCAGTTCAACTCCTGGTGGTGCTGCAGTAGCGTTGTCGCCTCATAGTAAGATGCTGTCCGGTTCAATTGTCAGCTAGAGCGTCTTCTGCGTGGAGACATGTGAATGGGCGTACCTTCGATGAAGGTTGTGCGTCAGGGCTGATAACTCGGCACGTAAAAATCAACTACCAGTCATTAGCGGACCGGAGTTCTGCTGTGGCGACCCCTAACTGGGAAAAGCCGGAAGACACAAACACAAACTTTGTTTTTATCTGTACCCTCAGAACAAGTGGGGAGAGAACCTTGCACACTTTGGACATGTATAGACAGCTTAGTTTCTGTCTATCATAAAATCAGTTTAGCAGTTTGTTCCCATAGCAAAGGGCAGGTGGGAACCTGTTAGTAAGCAAACTGTATTAGAGTGGGCTTGCCAGCTGTACTTTTTCTGTGTTTTTGCTGTTTTCATGGAAATCCTGTACCAGGTTGTTTCGGGAAACATTCTAGTAAAGCAATAGCAGTCACCACATCATTCCTGAAAAGAGTTGATAGGATTGATGAATTGAGGTCTTTGGGTGGAGGCTTGTCTCATGAGAGAAGTCCTCTAAGTCCACTTAAGCTTTAGGACATAAGACAACTTCCTTGTCTACACATGGAGTCACAAGCAGAGGATGGCATAAATCTATGTCATACCTTAAGCATCCTGATCTTAACATGGTATTGACTCAGCTGAAGCCAGAGTGGACTTGTAATACTCTTGGATTCACGGCAGCCATTGGACTGCATGCAAGCAGGAATCCAAGAAGTGGTGACTACAACAGTGAATAAACTTAAACATGTGCAGTTATACATTTATAACACTAATGTACTTTTTACGTTGCTGTTCACTTGTAAGTGCCTCTGCAACCAGTTTAAGGACAGATAAGTGAAGTTAAATTAGCTTTTGCCATCCTTAAGCCTTCTGGAGTGATCTCTTATGGGAATTTTTCAACATTGCTGTATTTAATTTAGACAAGTTAAAATTTGACTGGGATTTTATCCCACACCAGGTAGATGGACTTCTGATTCTGCAGTGCAGAATAAAGGAGGGGGCGGGGGGTGCTGCGCTCTTGTCATCGTAACAAGCAATTCTGATAGAATCTGTTTCATCGGTAAAAGGCAGGTGGGGAACCTATTAAACAAATAGCTGTTATGATTGTTCTTTCTTCAGTGTCAGTGCGCAGAAAGTAGCGCGCACACACCTAGTTGAAGAAAGTTGTAGGTTCTATTCCCACAGCAGGTAGATGGATTTATGATAGTACAGTGCCACATGGGGGGTTTCTGTACTCCTGAGTGTGTCGTTCTTCAGCTGCGAAGTTAAAATGAGGACCCATCTGCCTGATTTCGTGGTAGTGCAGGTGGATGTAAGAGATCCCAAGGCACCTCTCCAAAAGAGAAGGGGTCCTCACATATTTGCAGAATTGCAATCCTCCATTTCCTACTTTTTCTTATTATACATTCATACCTTATGTCAAATTTTACTGCTTATTTGACCCTAGCTCCTTTTATCATAACTACCATCTGATTTTTACTCAGTATTACTGCAAAAATCTATTTTACATTAAACATAAATTAATCATTTTATTGCATACAACATAAAACATTTGTATTTATTGTTTTGGTATGTTCTTTACTTCTATTCTTATATCTATATTTAGTAATGGTCATATTTATCTTATTTACCTTTTTATATCTTCAAAGAAATTTTCTTTACATAACTTTTCCCATAATTTCACTACTCTTCTACATTTCAGAAACACAGACATTGGCAACCTTCAAACACTGGACCCCACCCAGTTTGGGTTCGTGAAGGGCTGATCTTGTCTCCTGAACCTGATTGACTTCTTCGAATCAGTCTCCAGAGCCATGGACAAGGGTAAGGTGGTCCACACAGCCTATCTAGACCTTGCCAAGGCCTTTGACACCATCCCCCACTCTGGAATCATAGATAAACTTACTAAGCTGGGCATTAATCCCTACGTCACCAAATGGGTTGCTAACTGGCTTACTGATAGAACCCACACTGTAAAAGTAGCTGACTCCAAATCCAGCTCCAGACAAGTGACAAGTGGAGTACCTCAGGGTTCAGTCCTAGGACCGCTGTTCTTTGGCATCTACTTCTCTGAAGTACAGACCAACACTAATGGACTCTCGCTAACAAAGTTCGCAGATAACTGCAAATTGGGAGCCGTTATTGAATCCCCAAATGATGTGGATACTCTACAGAAGGGCCTTACAGAAACAGATGCTTGGTGCCAGAGCCATGGGCTCAAGCTCAATGCCAAGAAATGTATAGTTATCCCCTTTGGGAAAAAACATGTACCCGTGAATTACCATATAGGTGGCAGTACACTAAACACCGAAAGTGTGATAAGAGACTTAGGGACACAGGTGGACAGTGGTCTCACCTTCGATAACCACATCGCTACAGCAGTCAGGAAATCCTTCTGTGTGGCACACCATCACTAAGGGCTTTTCATCCAGAAAAAAGGATGTCATTGTCCCACTGTACTCATCCCTCAATAGACCCATTATAGAATACAATGCCCCATTTAGTATGTACCTGTCAAGACATCTGCAACAACTGGAAAGACCGCAGAAATACCTCACTAAAAGAATCACAGGCCTAAAGCAGATGCCCTATGCTGACTGCCTTAAAAGACTTCAGCTATACTCTGTCGCATATCGTCTACTCAGAGGTGATCTCTGCTTAACATACAAGGCCATGTCAAACCCAGAGCTGTTGGATATGCTACACTTAAAGAAATCCCAATCCCTCAGAGCCACATGCTCCAGGGATCTAAACCTTGTCGTCACAATAAACAAAACATGCTGGAGGGATAGGTTTCTGACCCAGAGACTCCCCAGACTCTGGAATAGATTGCCCATACATGTCAAGCAGAGTGCCTCTTTAGCCCCCTTCAAAAGGAACCTTGACGATTGGATGGGAGAAAGGAAATTCACCCTGGAATTCACGTCAATCGCCCTGCTAGACAGAGGTCCAGGGAAGTAAATAGTGTGGGAAGAAATAGCCAGGGAATTGTTATGGCTAGGCTTGTATAGGCCCTAGGGCTGATAGCCTAGTACCAACCTATGAACATGTTCAGCAGATGTTCTTCGTGTTTCACTGTTGCAGTCATCACATTTGGGTTATCTGCAGTTGGCCTGATTATCAAAGTCTTGGGTCCTGCATCTGTTGCTTTCTCATCTTCCATGACGTCAGGTATTCAGGGGTATAAAACATGCAGCCGACTCCATTTTATCAGTCTTTCTTGCTGTGCGGTGCCCGAAGCCAAAGCAGTTCGCAAATGCAGGTCGGCCAACTCCTGAAATTTTTGTTTTCAAGTTTCAGATCCAAAGTCTTCAACTCAGCTAAGTACTCCATTGGGGAACCTTTTTCTTGCTCTAAACCGATGTCAGTAAAAGTTAACAATTGTATTTCTTTTGGAAAGCAAATGCTTCATAAAGATTTTCATTCGTACTGCATTCCTTGCCTAGGCCCAGACCACGGCATACCTCGCTGTCGGATTTCTGCCCTTTTCAAATGTCGTACTATTCGTCTTTGGTTCATTTTCGCATCTAAATACTTCGGTATCGGTTCAATTATCCAGAAATGGCTTTGGTAAGCCACCCAACTACTGACATTCCAAAAAACGCAAAGATAAAGACAGAGACAGACCGCATAGGTCCAAAGCTGCTGACGATGCTTCTCCTAAGCTAGTCGCCAGTTCGCTGATACTCAGTGAGGCACTTTCTCAGCCCCCTGATACCAGCTACTTCAGATTCACAGGCCTCTACTGAGACCCATTCGGAGTCCGATATGCCGCAAGATGCTTCTTTGACTGTGGAACCTTCGGATGTCTCTACCTTGGATGGGTCTGGAGCCACAGAGCAGGCACCAGCTTCTGAGGGTGTATTCAAGCCTACTGACTTGCATATTAAACCGACGCCATCTTCTTCAAGGCCTAAAACGCGATCAATGCCCAGAAATGATGCCCAGACCACATGGTCAGGCCCCTATGCCTAAAAAACAAATGATAAGAATGGCTGAAGACCTTAATACTCTAATCAGAGGAAGCCACCCTTCTCCCTCTAAAAGACCTAGAACTGATTTTCCTTCTGATTCTTTTGAACAGGATTCTGAAATTTGTTTTTTCTGATGACCAGGATTTACCCTTATCTACCTATGAGGATTCTGATGCAGAGGACTCCATTCCCTCTGCTTCCCCACCAGAGGATTTCTCTTTTGGTAAAACCTTGCATAATCTTAGGGAACATTTCCGCTGGGAAAGCCAGGATTACTCTGAATCCAAAAAGAGGCTTAGGGAATTCTTACTCCTTCCTCAGCACAGGCCTCTAGCTATCCCTCCTGTGCTAGACATTGTAGATGATGCCTTCTCGGAATCTAGCCTGGCCCCTGATACTGTACCTCCTGCTCCCAGAAAACCTGATCGATATTACAGGGTACCTGACTCTCGCAAGTTCCTTTTTAAAAATCCTACTGCTGATCCTGAGACCATTTCACAGGGACCCATAGGGCAGTAAGGCCACTACTGCAACAAATCCTACCCCCCTCTGATAGAGATTCCATGGCGCTGGATAGATGGGGTAAGAAGTATACACTTCTAGGGCTTTAAACTGCCAGATGTTCTTCGTCTTCCCTTGCTGCAGTCCTGACTATTGGGTATAGTCCGCGTCCCAGTCGGCCCGAATACCAGAGTATAAGGCTGAGTCGGTCATGGCGCCTTAGACTGACGTCAGTACGTCAGGGTACTAATGCGCATGACCGACGTCATTTCCTCAGTCTTTTTTGCCGCATGGTCCGATGCAGAAGCAATTTTGCGAGTGCAGGTTGGCGTTCTGAGATTTTCCGAAACCGGAGTTTCAGACCGAAACAGAGTTGGCTAAGTAACCCGTTAGAACATTTTGGTTTTTCCTTGCCTCAGTATTTAACCGGATGTCAGAAAAAGTGAATAACTGTATTTCTTGTGGGAAGCAGATACCGCATAGGGATTATCATACATTGTGTATACCTTGTTTAGGGCCTGAGCACGACGTTGTTGGTTGCCGCTCTTGTGCTAGATTTAACAAGCGCACTATTAAGAGGAGGCTTGATTGTGCTAGGTTAGTGTTTGGGAAGCGTTGCAATTATAATATGCCGCCGGATGCTCCGGCGCCCGCTTCATCCAAGAAGCGCAAGGACAAAACACTGAAACCTAGGGGTGAGGGAACCGCAGTCCCGGACGCCGGTTCTTTAGAAGGCTCAGGGAGCCAGAGGTTTTGCCAGGAGTCTCTATGGAGTCTCAGGCAGATACTTTACTGTTACAGGATGTGCCCTCTCAGGAGGTAGGCCAGGCTGAGGGGGCTTCTCAGGTAACTGTTCTTCCCTCTCTTCCCAAGGTAGTTAGGGCCTCTCCTTCTGTTGCCAAAGCTTCTTTTAGAGGTAGGCCAAGTTCAGCTTCTGTGGGGGCTTCTCCTAGCATTTCGGCTCTGTGCCTAAGAAACATATGCTTAAAATGGCAGAAGATTTGATTACTCTGATTAGAGGTTCTATGCCCCCGCCTGATAAGAGGCCTAGGGTGGAACAGGAGTTTGATAGTTTTGAACAGTGTTCACAGGCTTCAGAGTCTTCTGTGGAAGACTTGCAAGAGTTTCCTGCTTATTCTGATTCTGATGTGGATGATTCCACTCCTACAGCTTCTCCTCCTGAGGATTTTTCATTTTCAGAGACTCTTCACTCCATGAGGGAGCACTTTAAATGGGAAGGCCAGGATTACTCTGATTCCAGGAAAAGGCTTAGGGAATTCTTGTTTTTACCCCAGCATAGGCCCTTAGCTATTCCTCCTGTGTTGAATGTGGTGGAGGATGTTTTTGCAGAGGCTTCCCTGAACCCTGACTCCTTGCCTCCTGCTCCTGTTAAGCCTGATAGGTATTATAGGGTGCCGAAGCTCATAAGTATTTGTTTAAGAGTCCCAGGGCGGACCCAGAAACTGTTTCTCAGGGGCCTAAAGGTGTTAAAGCTTCTGTGGTTAAAAATCCTGTACCCTCTGATAAAGAGGCAAGGGCTTTGGATAGGTGGGGTAAGAAAGTATATACTTCTTCCACTCTAGCCATGAGGGCGTTGAATTGTCAGTTTCATATGCTGAAATATCAGAATTATCTCCTTTCACAATTGAAATCTAAGGTGGATGCTTTGGCGGAAGGTATTGAGTGTAAAGAATTGCTGGATTTGGTTCATGTGTCTGAACAAGTGGGTAAGCATTCTTTGCAGTGTGGTTTTGATGCTGTTCAGGCCTCCTCGAGGGTGGCTGCTACTAGTTCTGTTCTTCGCAGACATGCCTGGTTGAAGGATCAGAATTTAGATGAGCATGTTAGGACCAGGATTTTGGATGCTCCTTTACAGTCTGATGTGTTGTTTGGACCGCCTGTGGAAGCAGTTTTAAAGAAAATGGAGGACAAAGCTAAGTCTATGCAGACTGTTAAAGATTTTTGCAGGTGCAGCCTCCAAGTTTAGTAGAAATTGGCCTGCTAAGGGGTGGACATATCCTGCTTATGGTTCCCAGTCTAGGGGTAGGTCTAGACGTGGTAGGGGCAGGGCTCAAGGTTCGTTTAGGCCTAGATCAGACAGTTCACCTGCTCAGACTTCTGGTGAGGGCAGGGGTCAGTCCTTTCGTAAGCAGAACCAATGACCTGCCTTTTCAGCTGCCAGTGGACTCTCGCCTGGCAGCTCCTTTGGGAGGAAGATTGTCTCTTTTCAAAGAAAATTGGGATTTAATCACTCAAGACAGATGGGTGCTGGATATCATTCATCACGGTTACAGATTTTATTTCCACACAATGCCCCTTTCAAAGGCATGCCAGATGTTCCTCCTCCACAAAGAAAAGAGGCTCACAAGCAAGTTTCTCAGTTACTCCAGATAGGGGCCATTCAGCCAGTCCCTGTATCAGAAAGGGGCTTCGGATTTTATTCTCGCCTGTTCCTAGTACCAAAGAAGGGGAACATGTGGAGACCAATTTTGGATTTATCTATCCTCAACACTTATCTGGACATTCCCAAGTTCAAGATGTTGACGTTACAGCAACTGTTACCTCTGCTGGGCAAGGATCACTGGATGGTAACTTTGGATCTCAAGGAAGCCTACCTTCATGTGCCTATAAGGCTAAGTTGCAGAAAGTATCTGCGATTTCAACTGGAGATTTTCATTATCAGTTCTCTGCATTGCCCTTTGGCTTATCTACTGCGCCCAGAGTATTCACAAAGGTTCTGGCTCCAGTGATAGCTTACTTCAGGCTTCAAGGCATTCAAATCTATCCTTACTTGGACGACTGCCTGATTCTGGCTCAAGAAAAGGAAGACCTTCTACAGCATCTGGAATATGTCATAGCAGTGCTAAGATGCCTAGGGTATTCTGTGAACGAAATAAAGTCCAGTCTAGTACCCTCTCAAGACATGTGCTTTCTGGGTGTGAGACTGAATACAGCAGCCCAGATGGCCTTTTTAACCCCGGACAAACAAAAGAGTCTGTCACTTTACTTCCATCAACTATCTCATCAGTCCGTGCTGACTGCAAGGACAGTCCTTCAAGCATTAGGGTTCATGGCATCTTGTATTCTGGTGCTTCCCAATGCCAAACTGCATATGAGGAAGCTGCAATGGTATCTCAAAAATGTATGGACACAGCACTGCCAAGATTTCGACACTGTCATTCACATAATACCTTGCCTTCAAAAGGAATTTTTGTGGTGGGCTCAGGAATGTCACCTAAACAAGGGACTCTCTGTGACCCGGCCAGAGGCGAGTCAGATTTTAACGACAGATGCCTCGGACACTGCTTGGGGAGCTCATCTAAATGGAAAGTGGATACAAGACAAGTGGCCTGCCAGACTACAGCATCTACATATCAACATGAAGGAGATGTTAGCAGTCCAGTTTGCATTGATGGCGTTCAAGGAGTTACTTCTTCCAGGGCAGGTGTTGATTCTAACAGACAACACAACTGTCATGTGGTACATCAACAAGCAAGGGGAACACATTCTTATCCTCTATGCAGGCAAGCAATGATTTTATGGGAGACTGCGTTAAGCCTGCAACTGACTCTTCAGGCAAGGTTTCTGCCAGGAGCGCAGAACTCCTAGCAGATGTATTAAGCAGACAAATCATGGATCCCCACGAGTGGAAACTGGATATTCATGTATTTCAGAAATTGACAGTGTCATGGGAAGTCCAGACATAGATCTGTTCGCTTCTCCACTAAACCACCAGCTGCCAAAGTATTGCACAAAGGGGTTTCATCACACAGCTTGGAAAGTGGATGCTCTGTCTTTCAGTTGGAAAAACCTTCATGTCTATGCCTTTCCACCTCTGCCTCTTCTTCCAAAGGTATTATTAAAGGTCAGACAAGACAGGCCAAGGATGATTTTGATAGCTCCAGATTGGCCTCGCAACACTGGTACCCACTTCTAAGGAGTCTTGTAAAGAAGCCTCCATGGCCTTTACCTCTGATTCCTCATCTGTTATCTCAGAAGGACGGTCATCTGCTCAATGTCAAGCTTCAATCTCTTCATCTCACAGCTTGGCATATTCTGTGTTGACGGACAGCAGGTCTCAGCTTCCTCAACAAGTTTTAAATGTGATTATGGAAGCTAGAAGGCCTAGTACTAGGAGAGTGTACGCAGAAAAATGGAAGAGATTTTTATTTTGGAGTACAGCAAAGAATTTGGAGATTTCAGAGCCTAATTTGAGTGTGGCTCTTCAATATCTTACTGAATTATTGGACAAAGGTTTGTCCTTCTCTT
This sequence comes from Protopterus annectens, assembly GCF_019279795.1. Taxonomy (NCBI): domain Eukaryota; kingdom Metazoa; phylum Chordata; order Ceratodontiformes; family Protopteridae; genus Protopterus; species Protopterus annectens. The sequence goes on along the minus strand of NC_056750.1, from coordinate 840,395,169 downwards.
CCATAAAGATTCATGCTGCAGCAATTTCAGCTCACTATGATTGTGACCCACCTTTGTTTTCGCATCCTTTGTTCAAGCAGTTTCTTAGAGGGCAAAGAATATAAGACCCCACGAGAGCTCCTACTCCTGCTTGGGATCTCAATTTTGTGTTGGAAAAACTTACTCTACAACCTTTTGAGCCTGCAGCTACTGCTGAATTGAAATATTTGTCATGGAAGACTGCTTTTCTGTTGGCTATTACTTCTGCAAGAAGGGTGTCTGAGTTGCAGGCCCTTATGGCAGTAGAGCCCTGTTTGGTTTTCCATAAGGGCAGGGTTTCATTACGCACTAATCCTTCCTTTATGCCTAAGGTGGTTTCTAGTGTGGCTTTAAACCAAACTATTCATTTGCCTACGTTTTTTGCAGATCCTCAAAATAAAGGGGAAAAGATTTTGCACACTTTAGATGTACACAGGCAATTGCATTATTATTTGAGCAGGACTAAAGATTTTAGGCAGTCTCAGCAGTTACTTGTTTCTTTTGCTTTGAGTTCACAGGGCAAGCCTGTGTCAAAACAAACTATTTCTAGGTGGATTGGCTTTTGCATTGCATTTTGTTATTCCCATCATGGCAAAGAGGTTCCAGCTGGGATTAGGCCTCATTCCACTAGGGCTACTGCCACTTCAACAGCATTTCTAAGGGGTGGCAACTAAGGATATTCTGGAAGCAGCTACTTGGAGTTCAGTGCATACTTTCTCTAGGCATTATCACCTGCCTATATACTCTAAGACTAGGGCTGGTTTTGCCACAGCTGTTTTACAAGGCATGTTGTCAGCTCCTGCTACTTTATAATTTGCCAGCCTCCCTTACCTCTGCTTTGGGATTCTACCCAATAGTCAGGACTGCAGCAAGGGAAGACGAAGAACATAGTACAGTTTTGTACCTACCATAAATGTAGATGTTCGAGGATTCCCTTGCTGCAGTCCAATTTACCCTCCCTCCTTCCCCTCTGTGTTTCAGGGTGGTTGTGTAGGTGAGTTTACATGCTTATATTTTTGTATATATTGCTGTATATTTTGTACATGTTTGTTGGTGCAGGTTGGTTTTGGGACTTGTCTTTTTGGGTCTTCTGACATCTGGGGCAAGAAAAGACTGAGGAAATGACGTCGGTCATGCGCATTAGTACCCTGACGTACTGACGTCAGTCTAAGGCGCCATGACCGACGTCAGCCTTATACTCTGGTATTCGGGCTGACTGGGACGCGGACTATACCCAATAGTCAGGACTGCAGCAAGGGAATCCTCGAACATCTACATTTATGGTAGGTACAAAACTGTACTTTTCATATGTTGAAGTATCAACAAATAAACAAAATATGTTGATTCCTGACTGTACTGAAAATAAAGAATTACAGGATTTAATGCATTCTGCTGAACAAGTGGGAAAACATACTTTGCAATGTGGTTTTGCTTCACTAGAGGCATCTTGCAGGGCTGCTGTCACTGGGTCTGTACTTAGAAGGCATGCTTGGCTTAAGGAGCAATCTTTGCCAGATCATGCTAAATTACTGGATGCTCCCTTAAACCATGACCTCCTGTTTGGCAACAAAGCAGAAGTACTTAAAAAGATGGAGGAAAAAGCTAAATCTATGCAAACTGTTAAAGATTTCCTGCAAGTACAGCCTCCCAGATTTAGCAGGCATTGGCCCTCTAAGAATTGGTCCTTTCCTGCCTCTTCCAGGCCTACTCACTCCAAACCCAGAACAAGCAGAACACCCAGGCTTCAGCCCCAGAGTGCTCACAGGACTAAGCAGTGGGGGGCTCCCACTTCCAATGCAGGGAGTAGTAAGACTACCCACTATGGTAAACTACCTCAATGACTTAACTTCAAACCTTCCAAGCCTGGCTCAACTGACTGTTCCTTTAGGGGGAAAGATTGCCCTGCATGCAAAAAATTGGGAACTCATTACCAAGGACAAATGGGTTCTAAATATAGTTTCCCAAGAATACAGACTCCACTTCAACTCCTCACCAACCCCAAATGGTTGGCCAGCCCTACCCCCAAATCAGTGGGCAGAGGCTCAAAAGCAGGTTCTTTGTCTTTTAAGCATTGGGGCTATTCAGCCTGTCCCACAAGGAGAAATGGGGACAAGGTTTTTACTCAAAACTTTTCCCGGTACCCAGGAAAGACCATTCCTGGCGTCCTGTCCTGGACCTATCTAGTCTAAACACATTTTTGGTAATCCCAAAATTCAAGATGCTAACTCTTCATCAGCTGCTTCCCATGCTAGGCAAAAATGCCTGGTTGGCAACACTGGATTTAAAGGATGCCTACCTACACATCCCAATAAGGGAATCTTGCAGAAGATACCTACACTTCAGAGCAGGCTACATGCACCATCAGTTTTCTGCACTGCCCTTTGGCTTATCTACTGCGCCCAGGGTATTCACAAAGTGCCTAGCTCCAGTCATTGCATTTTGCAGGCAAAGAAATATTCAGATATACCCATACCTGGGTGATAGTATGTCCTGGCTTTCTGCCTGAATTAGACAATTAAATCATCTGGCATTTGTAAGGAAATTGCTAACTTCTCTGGGGTACACCATAAACGAAAATAAATCAAATATTGTACCCTGCCAACAAGTTGTATTCCTGGGAGCAAGCTTGAATACAACTTCCCAGATGGCCTACCTCACGCCAGAGAAACAAGTTCATTTGGCAGCCTACTTCAATCTACTGGCCACAAAGACCCAGCTATCTGCAAGGAAAATACTGCAAGCAATGGGGTTCATGGTCTCTTGCATTCTACTAATGCCATTTGCAAGACTGCATATGAGGAAACAACAATGGTAATTAAAAAGCCTATGGTGTCAACATTCTCAGGATCTAGAATCAGTGATTCCTATCATACCTTGTCTAAAGATAGAGTTCCTTTGGTGGGCAGAGGCCTGCCACCAAAACAAGGGACTGCCATTCACTCTACCCCCTGCTGCCCAAACCCTAACAACAGATGCATCAGACTATGCATGGGGGGCTGACTTGGCAGAGTAGTGCATTCAGGGCAAATGGAACCCAAGTCAAATGCACCTGCATATCAATCAAAAAGAAATGTTAGCTGTACAGAATGCTCTGACAGCCTTCAAGGATCACATTCTTTCAGGGCAATTATTGGTAAAGACGGACAACACCACTGTTATGTGGTACATAAACAGGGGGGAACCCACTCATACCCTCTCTGCAGACTAGCCATGGCTCTGTGGAACACAGCCTTGAGCTACCAAGTGCACCTACAGGCTCAATTCCTGCCAGGAAAGCTAAATACTCTGGCAGACGACTTAAGCAGAAATCTCATCGACCCACACGAGTGGAAACTGGAACCAAAGATATTCAACATGTTGAGAAACAAATGGGGGAGCCTGTTTATCTCCCCTCAGAACTACCAATTGGACAAATTCTGCACAGGGACTCCTCGCAAACAAGCTTGGAAAGTGGATGCCCTGTCCTTCACCTGGAAAAACCTATCAGTTTATTCCTTTCCCCCTCTGCCTCTCCTCTCCAAAGTGCTACTAAAGATCAAACAGGACAAACCAAGGACAATACTTATTGCACCGGACTGGCCACACTGACACTGGTACCCCTTCTTGCGCAGTGCGTCACTGCTGGCACCATGGCACCTGCCTCATACCCCTGCCCTGCTGTCCCAGCAGGAGTGCCAGATTCTGCACCCACAGCTTCAAACACTGAACCTTGCAGCCTGGCTAATTACCTGACATCTCCGTTACCATCCCTCAGTAAGCAAACTGAAGGATGTCATTCGGGATGCAAGGAGGCCTAGTACTAGAAAATCCTATGCTGAAAAATGGAAAAAATTCTGTTCCTGGAGCCAAACTCAGGGGATGGGCACAGCAGTACCCAATTTACCTCATATTCTTCAATACTTAACTGAGATGCTTCTCAGGGGCCTTTCCTTTTCTTCCATCAAAATTCATGCCTCAGCCATTTCAGCACATTACAGCAAGGAACCATCTCTCTTCTCTCATCCACTGCTGAAGCAATTCCTCAGAGGGCCCAAAAATGTAAGGCCACCCAGGAGAGCCCCTACTCCAGCCTGGGACCTTACCTTTGTATTGGAAAAACTCACTCTTCCTCCCTTTGAGCCAGCTGCAAATGCAGAGTTAGTCATAAGTCATAAGTTAGTACTAGGCTAACTGCTCTTATGGGCCATTTTAAGCCTAGTCAATTACCCCATGTCAGAATCAAACCCTGCACCTTGTGTTTCTAAGGTAACCACCTTAACCATTATGCCAGCCTCCCACTGGAGCCTTCCTTCTAGCCATCACTTCCGCAAGAAGGGTGTCTGAATTACAGGCCCTCGTGGCCGTGAAGCTTTTCATTATCTTTCATGCGGAGAGGGTGTCCCTCAGGACCAATCCCTCATTTATGCCCAAGGTGGTATCCAGTGTGGCCCTTAATCAGTCCATTCATTTGCCAGCCTTCTTTTCTAATCCACAGAACAAAGGAGAACGAATACTGCACTCCTTGGACATCCACAGACAACTTAGATTTTACTTGGAGAGGACTAAGCCTCTCAGGAAATCTGAACAGCTGCTGGTGGCATTTGCTGCATGGGCAGAGAGGAAGGCCATTTCAAAGCAAACCATTTCTAAGTGGATAGGCCGTTGCTTTCATTTCTGCTATAAGCACCATGGAAAAACCTACCCCACAAGGGGCTAAGACCACATTCAACCAGGGGCTACATCTACCTCTACAGCCTTCCTTAGATGTGTCCATACCAGGGACATGTTAAAAGTTGCTACCTGGAGTTCTGTAAATACCTTCACCAAGCATTAACACTTGCCAATTGTTTCTAAATCCAGAGCTGGCTTTGCCACTGCAGTCTTGCAGGGCCTTTTAGCTGGTCCAGATGCTATCTAACTGCTTCCTCCCATCCTTAGCTTTGGGAATCTACCCAAATGTAATGACTGCAACAGTGAAACACGAAGAACATAGTATAGTTGTGTACACTTACCATAAATGTAGATGTTCGAGTGTATTCACTGTTACAGTCCTGGTTACCCTCCCTCCAGCCCCCTGACTTCTATTGACTATACCTCTATATTCTTGTTTACTATGCTTAAAGCTTTCTGGTGTATTTGCTTTTTGTTGGAGGTGTAACCTTGTGTATAATTGCTTACCATTATGGGGGCACCTGACATCTGGGGCAAGAAAAAATGATAAAATGGCGTCGGCTGCATGCTTTCTACCCCTGACTACCTGATGTCATGGAAGATGAGACATCAACCGACACAGGACCAAGACTTTGATAATCAGGCCGACTGAGGGCTACCTGCAATCAGATATCCCAAATGTAATGACTGCAACAGTGAATACACACGAACATCTACATTTATGGTAAGTGTACACAACTGTAGTTTCCCTCTTCTGAACCATATAGACGTATTCTTTCACTTTACCAGTGAAAGGAATCGTATATGAAAAGGAATTTATCTATTACCACTCTCGAGCATTTAAAATTAGTGATGTTTCTCTTTTTTTTTGCTGACATTTACCAGTTTTCTGTTTATAAATCTTCTTTGGTGTACTCTAATTTAACATAGTTGGTACTCCTTTTCTTTTCTTACACTTTTTTTAGTGTAACTTGAATTACCATTCTTGGTAATTTTTTCTATATTTCTGTCTTAAATAGTTTCCAAAAAAAAAAAAAAAACAAACTTCTTTTCTATTCTTATTTTTCTTTACTATTTTCAAAATATCTGAAAAAGACCCTTCTGGCTTTATGAAGTGCTGGAAATGCGGGTACAAGTTGCCTTGATTAGAGGCTTACATTTTATGCCTCTGCTGTTTGGGGCCAGACCATCTTCAGATAGACTGTTCTATCTGCAAAGCATTTAATCTGTGAGCAGTGGCAGGAAAAATACATTTAAATCTGAAAGGATTATGTCGTGCATCCTTTTCAGAAGCTATTTCTGGGACTGAATCCCCTAAACCCAAGACAAAGGAGCCTTCATCCAAGTCTTGGAGGCCTTCGGGGTCCTCTGCTCCCTCCTCGGATCCAGCCCCACAAAAAAAAAAAAAAAAAAAAACATAGGTTGGATCTTAAAACTGCTCCTGCCCAGCCGGCATCAGAGTCTACAAAGGCTTACTCAGAACCTAGCTGTTCGGATATGAGACCTTTTCCTAGGACAAGGTATTCCCCCATCTTTGGACCGGTACCCTCTAAAGTACCTTCCTCTTATCTCGAATCATAACAGCACTCTAGGTCTCCATCAGTGGTGGTTTCTCATTCTTTCAAAAGTCTGACCAAGGCTGATGTGGACAAAATGATGAAATTTCTCTGGGTGCAGATACAGATGAGATTTCTTCCAGCTCCTACCCCTTCAGGTCAGGAAGCCCCTGTTTCTACTACTCCACCAATATCAGCTTCTTCTCAGATCTGACCTATCATTTGGGAACCTCTGGTTCCAAGCTTTCCGGGTCTTTCTGGATCGGATCTGAAGATGTTAACATTTTCGGCTTCGAAGCTATCACCAAGTGCACCATTTCCAACTTTTTCGGACCCAGTTGACTCTCAGATTTAAAGGGTCCCTGTTGGATCTGAGGCATTAGAGCCAACTCCAAAGTTTTTGGAGCCGTCTGTCCCCCTTGGAGCCTCTGCATTGGGCAGCTCAGCTCCGACTTCCGCCATGGGTAGACTGCCTTCGGGGCAGGGGCAGATGATGTAGTGGAAGCATGGCTTCTCTGTTCCATTGGCTTCATTCTTCCTGGATTGTTCTGCCTTTGAGGTGATGAAGAGGGTGTTCTGTGCTTCGTCAGGGTGAGCAGATCCTATTCCCTTAGATCTTCCTCCTGGATCCTGTGTCTCTCTGCTCCTTGAGCCCCATCATTCTACACCACAGGGACGGATATCCTGAAGTCTCCAAGTTGTCCAGCAGGGTTTTTTCTATCACTTGTGACACCTCTCTGGACCTCCCCACTGAGGAAGTCCCTAGGAAGAGGAAGTGCAAGAAGAGGCACTTAGACTCCCCTCAGGATTCAATTACAGAAGATGCTGATTTCCGTGAAGGGGAAGGCTCCCCAAGATCACAACCCAAAGATGTATCTTTTGACGACATCCTTGAAATCCTTAAACAGATGGGTGATTGGTCCACTGACAACCCTTCTCCAGAGGAATCTGTATTCCTGGAGGCCCTTGGGACTGGCCTGTGTACGTCCTAGGTCACTCCTCCAGCCAATGAGCTCATTGACTTGAGCTCCATGTGGGAGTGCAAAGAGCCTGACACATTTGAGCCAATCCCTAATAGAACAGATGGGATTCTGGCACCACCTGCAGGAAGGGAGTTTTGGAGCAAGGGAGTGTGCCCATAGGTGCCATGGTCGAGACAGCAGCCACCAAGAAGGAACTTGCAGAACAGAGTTCCTCTGTTCATCCCCCCTAACAGGGAGTGTAGGGCTTCTGCGTGCGTATGATTCAGCAACTTTTGCCCTAAGGCCGCTGAACTACCTGGCACACTTTGAGAATACAAAGGGACTTGATAAAGGAACTGTCAAAATCCCTTTCTGGGACTACTACTGCCTAGACTCAGATTTCTGTGGCTTCACAGTTGGCTACCCTATAATCTATTTTTAATTCATCCATGAGGCTTATGTCTCATGCAGCTGAAGGTACCTCAAGGGCAGCGGTTTCAGGCATTTCCATCAGGAGGAATGCTTGGATGCACTTACATGATTTTGTCCTCATTTGTCAATGCACCCTTTGACGGCAGTTCATTTTTTGGCCCTAGATTAAAGGGCACACTCTCCAGGTGTGAGCAAGATGGAAAGACACTCTCAGCAGTGGGAGTACAGTTTTCAACCCCTCAAAAGGACCTTTTCCAGGAACCAATGAGAAGGACGAAAAATGTGGTTTAATAAGTCCCAGGGTCCTTTCTGAGATCCATGGGGAGATTGCCAAAGGGGGGAACTCAAATGGAAGACACCGCCCATGTGGCACAGGAGGCCCGCAGAACCAAGGGTCTAGAGATTCTTTCTCTATCTGAAGGGAGGAAGGAGACAGGGTCATTATGGGTAGGATAGGAGCTCAAATCCGATGTTGGAGAAATGCGGCCAAGTCGGATCTATCCCTGATCCGTGTCCCACAGGTTGAAGACAAATGAAGAGCAACAACTCAGATGGTGAGTACATAACTTTTTTCCCTTCCAACTCCATCTGTAAGAAAATTTCCCAATGTTCCACTCAAGAGGAAAGCTGCAGCATTAGCAATACAAAAGCTGTTAGAAAAAGAGTCGTCTGAGAGGTCCCACCAGACCAGATAGAATCTGGAACTTGCTCAAGATTCCTTTTTAGTGCCAAAGAAAACAGGGAGTGGAGATGGATTTTGGTTCTCAGCAACCTGAACAAATCAGTCTGGCATACAAAGTTTCAGCTAGCCACGGTTCAGTCCATTCTGCCCTTCTTGTGCATGGACAACTGGATTTGCTTGATAGACCTTCAGGATGTGTACCATTACATAAAAATGAACAGACAGTCCAGAAGGTATCCATGCTTCTGACTGGGAGCCAGTCATTACCAGTTCAGAGCTCTTTTCTTTGGCCTTTCACAATTGATTTCTGGAAGAACGAGAGTTGATAAGGACACCACTGTCCATGTTGAACTCCAGATATGGCTTCTTCTGTCAGAAATTTAAAATTAGTATTTCCTACTTTGTTATCCAGCAAACATGATCTGAGGTATGTTAGGTGTTGGTGCATTATGGGTAAGGAAGGAGTTTGAGAGTTTTTTTTGGTGGACAGGAACTAAAATAACAGCCAAGTTGGATTTGCACCCAGCTGTTGAGGAAGAATGAAAATGAACAACACAAGTGAAACATGGTGAGTGTACATAAGTTATTTTTCTAGGAGAGCATATTAGTCTTTCTGCAGTAATTACAATGCATGCCAATAAACCAAGTAAAAACTGCCAAAACAACTTGCGGCAGCATTACATTTTTCATCACTGTTGTGCAACCTCTTAGTAGCTTTATATAAGTTTGGGGGGTGTGAAGGTGTTCCCCCATGAATGGTACAGTGTTGCTTGACCCCTTGTAGGAATTAAGTAACCTCTTTGATTTGCCAAAAGTTATTTCAGCAGATTTTTCTTTGGTGATGTGTTGTCATTTGCTGCAAATGTTTTCAATAGAGCAACATGATTCTATTTTTTTTTTTTTTTTTTTAATCAGTCATCACTTCACAAGCCACCTGGAAATTCTTAGCTTTTTTGTTTATTTTTGGCACTAGGTACATGTGATTTAGCATTTAATGACCCTTTTAAATGTTTTTTTTATTTAGCTTTGGACCTCTGACCACCACATCCACATCAGTACCAATACCAGTGCTTTCTGGAGTACAAGGTAAGAAGCTTAGAGCTAATGCTTAACTGTATAAAGCAGACTGTAGCAATGCTGCAGCTGGTGAAGTTTTGTCATGAGGAATGATTACTCTAAGCTAAGCAGTATTACACATAAACTCTCAAATCACCTAACTGCATGTTACTTGATGAGTGTGCATGTCAATATTGGGCACAGAAAGTCAAAGTAATGTGTCTGTGTCTGTTTTCAGGGAGAGGATTGGTTCCTCTTCTGTAGTGTTTGCCAGAGCAATGAAAGAGCTTGCAGTAGTGGGGAGCAGGGATAGACCCACCTCCTCCCACTTCACCTTTAGCAGTCATGCTAGTGGAAGAATCTTGACTTCTTATTCTCCATCTTTTCATTTTTTATAGTTTAAATCTTCAGGGCAGTTTTGAGGAAAGTACTTAATCCAAAAATAGTACTAATCTATGAACCTATGAACATCAGTGAGTATCCTTGATGGTTTCTTGGTTGTGTGTATCTTCATCATCAGGCACAGTTTTTGGGGTTGTCATGTTCTTTCTAAGGGGGCTTGTGAGTAAATGTTTGTGACGTTTTTGTTTACTAAAAAAATAAACGTTTAAGTTGTATTTTTGACAGAATTTTCTCACATTTTGTAGATTTGTGTACTTATGGGAGGACATTGTGTTTATGGGTGACTATCTGTTTTGCTTACTTCAGTACCATTTGATGTTCTTCATACTGATCACTGCTGCGGCAGCCATAGTTATTTGTGTTATATCCTGCCAAGGATATAACAGACGGACACCTTCCAAAGCTTCAGGGCACTTTTCATGTGCCCAAACTGTCTGGCAACTCTAACTGAGCTAACTAAAAGACAAATTTGAGACCGAAACCCTTGAGAGCTTTACAGCTGCCAAAGAGTACTTTCCTCTGAGGCATTTGAGGATTGGCAGCCTGTTTCTGCTTTCCCTTGATGGGTTGATACATTCTCTTAGAGTGGAACTTCCATTTTCTTAAATTTATTTTAGTTTATTACTTTACTCTTCTGGAAAGTTATTTTAAAGTTGAGTGTTGTGTTTTAATGGACCATTTTCCGACTGTAACATTCTTTTAAATGGAGCATTAATTTTCTTCTGCCAGTTTAAAAGTAGTGTAAACTAACCAACTATATTTTCTTTGGAAAGGTTGTGTTTATTTTTCAGCTGTGGAGCTGCCATAGTTTTTAAAGTGCTTTTTACTGCATTTTATTCTGTCAAAAAAGTAACTTGAGGACTGATAGTTTTACTGCTGTTATTTGTTGCATGTTTTCCCTGGGAAAGAAGCACCATTTTGCCTTGACCATGGAACAGATTGCCAGTCCTATGATCAATCCTTTTTCCAGCTGCAAAAAGAAAAAGTTAAGCGAACAACATTTGCCACCATAGCAGGCTAGCAGTTTGCCTCAGCTGCAGGTGGGTGACTCTGCTGTGGACATTTGTTGTACCTTAGACCACTCATCTTTTACCCTGAAACCCTGTAGTGTAACATCTGCTACCACAATGGACAGGGGTTAGTGGCTTTTGAAGTCCCCACAGTGGGCAAGCTAGAGACACTCTTGCTGGTCCTAGGAGAGGGAACAGGTAAGTTTTCCCTGTTGTGTCAGAATGCTATGCCCATCCCTAGGGAAGCAGCTGTCGCCATTAGTAGCATGGCTGGCCCTATTTTTTCTGTCAAAATAAACAGAAAACCAGCCATGTTATCTAATGCTCCTCAAATTTCTTTGGATAGTAGTTTACTGGGGCTGACTGTGGTAAAAGAAAGATGGATTCCTCTTTTCCTGAAGAAATTCAGGATTCTGAATCTGAAAAGGAAGATGCTGGGAAAAAGTCAGGATTTTGTCCTCAGATTTCTTATTCAGACTAAGAGGAGAGCTCCATTTCTGATTCTCCCTATGGAGGTTTCTCTTTCTGTGAGACTATTCCTAGAATGTCTCCATGTTTTCAGTGGAGAAAGAGGATGTTCTTCGTGTTTCACTGTTGCAGTCATTGCATTTGGGTTATCCTGCAGACAGGTTGCCCTCAGTCGGCCTGAATTCCAAAGTCTTGGGTCCTGTGTTGGTTGCTGTCGCCTCCTCCCTGACGTCAGGTCGTCAGGGGTATAAAAGATGCAGCCGAAGCCATTTTCTTTAGTCTTTCTTGCCGCGCAGTGCCCAAAGCAGAAGCAGTTCGTAAGTGCCGGTTGGCCGACTACTGAGATTTTTGTGTTCGAGTTTCAGATCCAAAGTCTTCATTAAAAGCTAAGTACCCCATTGGGGAAACTTTTTTTCTTGTTCCAGACCGATGTCAGAAAAAGTTAATAATTGTATTTCTTGTGGGAAGCAAATACCTCATAAGGACTTTCATTCTTACTGTATTCCTTGCCTAGGCCTTGGCCACAACGTTTCTAGTTGTCGGTTTTGTGCAAGATTTAACCAAACGCATTATTAAGCGTCGGTATGATTTTGCATTAAGCTATTTTGGGAGAAGATTTAACTATACAATGTCGAATAGCCATCCGACTACCGGAGTTCACAAAAAAACACAAAGAAAAAGACAGGCAACCGAAGTCCAAAACCGACAATGACGCTTCTCCTAAGCAAGTCGCCGGTTACTCGGTTCTCAGTGAGGTGCTTTTGCAGCCCCTGACACCCGCTACTTTAGAGTCGCGGGCCACTACCGACTCCCACGTGGAGTCGGCCAGGCCGCTGGAAACTCAAAGTATTGGAGCCTCGGAGATTATTCCCTCAGATGGGTCCGGAGCCGCTGAGCAGGCATCTACTTCTGAGGGTGTATTCAGACCTAAATAATTGTATATTAAACCGACTTCAAAGGCAGACTAAAACACCTTTGAAGGCAAAGAAACAAGTTCACCAGCCACATGGACAGGCCTCCACGCCCATAAAACAGATGCTCAAAATGGCCGAAGACTTAATTACCTTGATCAGGGGTACCCATCCCCCTCTGTATAAAAGGCCTAGGCAAGAGACAGACTATGAATCTTCAGATCAGGTTTCCATTTCTTCTGATTCCTCTTCTGATCAGGAATATTCTCTTCCCCCTATGAGTATTCTGATGCTGAAGAATCAATTCCTTCAGCTTCTCCTCCTGAGGACTACTCTTTTGGGGAAACCTTGCATACCATGAGGGAGCACTTCCACTGGGAGAGCCAAGATTTTTCAGAATCTAAGAAGAGGCTCAGAGACTTCCTTTTACTACCTCAACACAGGCCTCTAGCTGTTCCACCTGTGTTAGACATTGTAGAGGATGTGTTCTCAGTCTGACCCCTGACTCCTTACCTCCAGCTCCTGTTAAGCTGGACAGATGCTACAGGGTCCCTGACTCTCATAAATTTATTTTCAAAAACCCTACTGCAGACCCAGAAACTATTTCTCAGGGTCCCAAAGGGGTCAAGGTTTCCACTGCAAAAAACCCTACCCCCTCTGACAGGGATTCTAGGGCACTGGATAGATGGGGAAAAAGATTTACACATCTGCTACCTTAGCTATAAGGGCCTTAAATTGCCAGTTTCATATGCTCAAATATCAGCAATATATCATGACACTGCTTAAACAGAAAATGATGGTAAATTCTGAATGTGCAGGAAACAAATGCAGGATTTATTGCATGCAGCTGAACAAGTTGGAAAGCATACTTTGCAATGTGGTTTTGATTCTCTAGAGGCCTCCTGCAGGGCCACTGTTACGGGTTCTGTCATTAGGAGGCATGCTTGGTTAAAGGAACAAAATCTGCCTGATCATGTTAAAGCAAAATTATTAGATGCTCCATTACGACATGATACCTTGTTTGTGTTAAGGCAGAAGAGGTGTTAAAGAAAATGGAGGACAAAGCTAAATCTATGCAAACGGTCAAGAATTTCTTACAGGTACAGCCACCTAGATTTAGCAGACACTGGCCTACAAAGAATTGGTCCTTTCCAGTCTCAGACCTCAAAGGGGCAGATTCAGATGCCCTAGAGGCAGTTAACAGCGGCAAGGTTCCTCCAGGTCTAAGCAATGGGGTGTTTCTACCGCCAAAGGTGGAGAAGATAAATCACAGCCATATAGGAAACAGTCCCAATGACTTCCTCCTGCCTGGACCAAGCACTTATCTTTTGGCAGCACTCTTAGGGGGAAAACTAGCACTTTTTTCTCAAAATTGGCACATTATAACCCAGGACAAATGGGTTCTAGACAGTGTCACAAGGCTACAAGTTTCACTTCCATACCCTGCCAAGGGCAAACGGTTGGCCAGACCTGCCAAAAAATTAATGGACAGAGGCTCAAAAACAAGTCGCAGCTCTCATGGACATGAGGGCTATTCAACACGTGCCTCGGCAAGAGCAGGGATTTTACTCAGACTGTTCTTGGTACCCAGAAAGGACAAAGCATGGAGACCAATACTGGGCCTATCTATTCTAAACACTTTCCTGGATATCCCAAAATTCAAGATGTTGACCTTGCAGGAGCTTCTGCCCATGCTGGGCAGCAAGGCTTGGCTCATGACTTTAGACCTAAAAGAGGCATACCTGCATGTCCCAATCAGACAATCATGCAGAAGATACCTCAGATTCAAGACTGACTCAAAGCATTACCAATTCTCTGCACTGCCCTTTGACTTATCTACTGCGCCCAGGGTCTTCACAATGTGCCTGGCACCAGTAATTGCTTACTGCAGACAAAGAGGAATACAAATATATCCTTACTTGGACGACTGCCTCATACAAGCAGAGAACAAGGACATTCTACTACAGCATCTGACATTTGTGAAAAGACTTTTAACATGCCTAGGGTACACAGTCAACAAAAAGAAATCAAAACTAGTACCCTCTCAAGAGATAATATTCCTGGGTGCCACCCCAGACAAAGATAACTGACCACCTATTTCAAGGAAATGGCAATTCTGCATCCTGGAAACAATGATTACTCTCATTCCCTGCCTGCAACAGGAGTTTCGATGGTGGGCAAAGGCTTGTCACTGAAACAAGGGACAACCATTCTCACTACCCCCAGCCAGGCAGAGCGTAATGACGGATGCATCAGATTATGCCTGGGGGGGCGCACATGGCAGGAAGAGGCATTCGGGGCACCAGGTCCACAAACCAAAAGCATCTACATATCAATCAAAAAGAGATGCTGTCTGTTCAAAATGCCCTGACAGCCTTCAAGGACCTACTCCATCCGGGACAACTACTGATAAAGACTGTCTTTAACAGTCACAGTACATAAACAAACAGGGGGCCCCACATTCTTACCCCCTGTGCAGATTAGCCATGGCTTTATGGGACACAGCAATCAACTTACCAAGTTCATCTGCAGGCACAATTCCTGCCAGGAAAGGAAAATACTCTGGCAGACGAACTAAGCAGAAACCTCATGGATCCCCACGAGTGGCACCTGGATCCACAAGTTTTCAGCATGATAACAAAGAATTGGGGGCACCCGGAGATGGATCTATTTGCCTCCCCTCAGAACAATCAACTAAAAAGATTCTGCACAAGGGCTTATCACAGTCAAACTTGGAAAGTGGACGCCTTATCTTTCAACTGGACATACCTATCAGTATATGCCTTCCCTCCACTGCCTCTCCTTCCCAAGGTACTCCTAAAGGTCAGACAAGAGAAACCAAAAATGATTCTGATTGCCCCAACTGGCCACGCCAGTACTGGTATCCGAGCTTAAGGAACTTGTCCCAGTACCCAGCCTGGACCTTACCTCAAATACCTCATCTCCTGTCCCAGCAAGACAATCAGATTCTGCACAGCCAACTCAGGTCCCTAAACCTGGCAGCATGGCGGATAATGTAGCCATACAAACCACACCTCTCAGTAAAGCTGTGATGGATGTCATTTTAGAAGCCAGAAGGCCTAGTACTAGAAAATCCTATGCTTGGAAATTGAAGAGATTTTGTGGTTGGAACCAAGCTCAAGGAACTGATACAGCTGTCCCAAATATTCCTCAGATTTTGCAATACTTAACTGAGATGCCGGACAAAGGTCTTTCTTTTTCATCAGTTAAAATCCATGCCTCTGCCATTTCGGCTCATTACAATACAGAGCCACACCACTCTTTTCTCATCCTTTATTAAGGCAGTACCTCAGAGGAGCCAAAAACTTAAGACCTCCAAGGAGAATGCCAATACCTGTATGGGACCTCAATTATGTCTTGGAAAAACTCACCTTACCTCCTTTTGAGCCAGTTGCTACTGCGGATATAAAATTCTTATCTTGGAAAACAGCTCTGCCCCCAGCAATAACTTGTACAAGACAAGTTTCAGAGCTACAGGCTCTCATGGCTGTGGAACCCTTTATCATTTTTTATCCAGACAGGGTCTCTCTGAGAACAAACCCTACATTTATGCCTAAGGTGGTATCCAGTGTAGCCCTTAACCAAACTATTCATTTGCCAACTTTTTATCCAGATCCGCAGAACAAGGGGGAGAAAATTCAGCATTCTTTGGACAAACACAGACAACTTAGATTCTACCTAGAGAAAACTAAAGTTTTCAGAAAGACAGAACAATTACTAGTGGCATATGCCCCAGCATCACAAGGAAAGGCTATCTCCAAGCAGACTATTTCAAAGTGGATAGGTCACTGCATTCGTTTCTGCTACTCACAGCATGGCACACCAGTGCCCAAGGGCATTAGGCCACATTCAACCAGAGCTGCAGCCACATCTGCAGCCTTTCTCAGGGGAGTACCAACCAAAGACATTTTAGAGGCTGTTACTTGGAGTTCAGTGCATACCTTTACAAAACATTACAATCTACCTCTTTACTCTACATCCAGGGCAGATTTTGCCACTGCAGTTCTGCAGGGCCTCATAGCCGCTCCTAATGCTGTTTAGCTCCAGCCCCCCCAACCATAGCTTTGGGGCTCAACCCAAATGTAATGACTGCAACAGTGAAACACGAAGAACATAGTGCAGTTGTGTACACTTACCATAAATGTAGATGTTCGAGTGTATTCACTGTTGTAGTCCAGGTTACCTACCCGCCATCCCCCTTATTTTTGCTGGAACTTACCTTTACTTCTCTAATCTTTGCAACCTAGGTGGTGTATTTGCTTATAGATGAAGGTAAAGCTTATTTTGGTGCATGTATGTTTTATTAACATATTTTTAGCCTACCCTTTTGGGGGGGCACCTGACATCTGGGGCAAGAAAAACTGAAGAAAATGGCGTCTGCTGCATCTTTTATACCCCTGACGACCTGACGTCAGGGAAGAGGTGACAGCAACCGACGCAGGACCCAAGACTTTAGAATTCAGGCCGACTGAGGGCAACCTTGCCAGCAGGATAACCCAAATGTAATGACTGCAACAGTGAATACACGCGAACATCTACATTTATGGTAAGTGTACACAACTGTACTTTACTCATTTCCTCAGAAAATACCATGAGTTGTTACAAAAGTATTTTCCAGAACCTGCAACCATTCCTCTTGTTCTGTCTGCTTTAGAACACGTGTGTCTTACTGTCTGCAGTTTTCCTGATAGTCAGCCAACTGTCCCTAAAAAGGTATATAGGATGTACTACATTCCATAGCCTTTTAAAGTTGTATACACTATTCCCAAGCCTGACTCTGCTGATAACCACTTATTTAAATTCTAATCTTACTCTTTCTAATAAAGATGCGAAAATTATTGATAAGTATGGGAAGAAGTTTGGTACGGCTGTAGTGTTGTTACCTCACAGCAAGAGGTTCTCCCGTTCGATTCTCGGCTGGGCTTGGGAGTGTCTTCTGTGTGGCGTCTGCATGTCCTCTCCGTGGTTGGGTTGCATTTGAAAGACATGCTTGTGTAAATGGGCGTGCCTTTGTTGAAGGTTGAGCGTCGAGCTGGCACCTCGGCGTTTCGTAAAAATCTACTGCCAATCATTAGCAGACCGGAGTTCCGCTATGGCGACCCCTTACTGGGAAAAGCCGAAAGACAAACAACAGCATGGGAAGAAGTTTATACTTCTGCGACCTTGATTTTCAGAATTTTAAACTGTCGAGCTTATAGGGAAATGTTTATTCTGACAAATTGTGGAAGTATGGGGAATGTTTTATCTGCAGTTTCTTCTTGTGAAGAAAATCTACTTTAACTTATTTTTTTTCCTGTTACACAGGTCACTACTCATTGTTTGCAATGTGTATGTTATCAGTCTGATACTATTTCCAGTGCTATGGCTGCTGGTACTGTTTAAGGAGGTTTGCTTGGCTGCATTCTCAGAATCTCCAGGATGAAGTAAAATATGAGCTTTTAAATTCTCCATTGGCTAGAGATTTAGTGTTTGTCCCGTTTGCTGCAGATGTGATCAAAATGTGTGATGAAAGGGGCAAGCTAACACAAGGAGGGCATCTCTAATATTTTCAGCTGTCCTTTTCCAAATAGTCCAAGGGATTTTCTTTCTTCTCACCAATTTTAGTAAAAAAAAAAAAAAAAGATGAAAAATCTCAACAGTATTCAGGTAAACAGACATTTAATAACTGGCAGAGTGTTTCAAAAGAGAAGTCTGTAGCCTCCCAAAACAAAGGACAGTTTAAGTCTGAATAACTATTCAAGAGACCTTGTGACCCCCTCCAGCCCTGGCCTCTTTTCTCATCCAGAAAGTTTTAATCTTCATTTTTCTCTTTGGCAACAGATTGTTTCAGACAAATGGGTTCTGAAAATCGTCAGGGTTACAGATGGCAGTGGGAGAAAATTCCTCCTTTCCAAGGGATCATTTCTCATCCTGTAGATCAGACTTTTTCGTTTCCACCTGTTCGTCATCACATTCTGTCCCAAGGTGTTATAGATCAAATTCCTCCTTCCCAGGATGTTCCTAGTGCCAAAGAAAGAAAATGCTTGTATACCAGTTCTGTATCTTTCTTTCCTGAACCTGTTTGTGATGGTGCCCAAATTCAAAATGACATCACTTCACAACCTGTTACCTCCTCTTCCAAGTTTCCTGGTAACACTAAAATTAAAAGATGCTTACCCGTCACATCCCTGTTCATCCACCCTTGGTATGTTTCGTAAGGTTTGATGTGTTTTGGATTGCCTTATCAGTTCTCTGCCTTACCTTTGGACTATCTGCTGTACCATGAGTGCTGACATTCTGTCTAGTTGCAGTTATAGCTCATTGGAGGCTACAGTGTATCCCCATTTTTCCATATTTAGATGATTTGCTTATCTTTGCAGAGTCTTTTTCAAAATGTCTGGACTCTCCCTTGGGTGAGAGGTCTCATGCACAAGCTGGGATTCCAAGAGAACCTTCAGAATTTGACTCCTCTCACAAAGGACTGTGTTCCTGGGATGTCAACTTGGACACTTCAGTTGAAAGAGCTTTTCTTACACAGGAAAAAATAGATGATGTGATGTCGATTTCGTCTTTTTTCTCACGTGTGGGTCGGATCGGATGTGTCAGATTTGTCTCGGCTAATACTCCAGCTCGAGGGCTTCAGCAAAGCTCGTGGGTCTCATTCTTTGCCCATAATGCATTCCCCTGGTTAATTCAGATCTCGTTTGCCGTGCAGCGAAGAGGTTTCGTCAGCTATAGCTCTAGGGTAAGTACAACTTTTCACTTCTATATTTTTCTAGCATTGTTTAACTTTCTAGTTTAAATTCTTTAAAATATCTTGTTAACCTAACTTCTTTACCCAACTTTCCCCTTTACACGTCCGTTTAAGTTAGTGGGCACTTAGGAACATCCGTTTAAGTTCAGGACGTTCCTTACCTTCCCTGTTAAATATTTTTTAACTCTTTAGTATATATAAACATATAAAAAAAATCTAGAACTTTCTTTTGATAGCATATTTCCATTTCTTCTTTGCTTGTAACATTTGTTTTGTGTGTGTCTGTGTGTGTCTGTGTGTGTCTGTCTGTGTGTGGTTAAGTCCATTTAAGTTGGAGGACTTACCCCTTCTGAGAGTGTGAGTGATTCTGCTATTGTTTGACTATTTTTATTTCTCCCTTAACATTATGTCCCAAAATCAGGAAAGTAAGGCTTTAAGAAGTGTGAAAAGTGCAATAAGATGATGCCCCTTAGCGATTCACACACTTCCTGTGTTTGTGTGTGTATTGTTTGGGGCTTCTTCATTTGCAGGAGTCATTTTTCATTTGCCACAGCTTTAATCAGCAGGCTTTAATGGAACGCAAAAATAAACTGATTTTGAAAGGCTTTTTGAAAACTCCTTTCTCTGAGGCTATATCCTTTCATCCATTTGAAAAGCCAACCAAAAGACCTTTATCAGAGTAGAGATATTCATTGGAACCGAAGCAGAAGGCTTTGAAATTGACAGACCCGAAGGCTCTGTCGGAGCAGACATCTCGTCCCGGCTCCAACACTCCTTCGGAGCGGGAAACTACATTGGCACCGATAACTTCCACTACTCATGGATACAGGAGCTGATCTCCTTCCAGGCTCCCTTCTCCACTTTTCGCTATGTCAGGGTCACCTACCCTGTCCACTAGGTGTACCAGGAATTTATTTGATGAAGAAATGGATAGGGTTGTACAGAGACTTTTTAAGTCATCTGCTTTGGCCAGACTTCTCATGGATCCAAGCCCAAAGGAGTCAGAGCAGTCTCAAACCCCCTCTTCTGTGACAGTTCCTCCTCTGATCCGTCCTCCTCCTTCGGAGCTGGAAGATTCCAATATCCAAGCTGTCGGTGTAGGGTCCAGGACCCTCAATCTCCTTGGTTCCGACATCTGCCTCGAGTGTCTCTGTGCCTTCGGAGAAGGAGATCTTGCTGAGAGCTGACACTTCCTTGTCAGGTGTGTGAGACTCAGGTCTCTTTGGATCCGACCATGCCTCTGGGAGCCTCGGCACGGGTGAGTTTGGATCCTACCTCTGCTTCGGAGCTGCTCTCTTCTGCTCCAGAGATTTCTTTGGCTCCGATGACTTGTCGGATCTGGGACTTCTCCGGGGACTTCCTTGGAGCAGGGGAGTCTGCTTTTGAAGTAATGAGGAGGGCTTTGACTTCTTCGCAGTCTAGGACACAGTCTTTTTCGGTTCTTACTCCCTTTTCAGGCGAAGTGTCTTTGTTTTCTCATGAGCTCTCTCCACAAGTGCATAGAGACGTTAGCCTGAGGTACCTCTTGAGGCCTATGGCCCCCTCTTCACAAACCTCTCCAGAGTATTCTACTGAAGTGGTCCCTTTGAAGTAGAAATGCAAGAGGAAGTATCTGGACTCTCCAGTAGAGTCAATCACATCCGACTCCAACCTTGATGAAACAGAAGGGTCCCCACATTCACCTCCTGATGATGTCTCTTTCGAAGACATCTTGGAACTCTTGAAACAGAGAGGTGATTGGCAGTCCACAACCCCTTCAGCTGAGGAGTCTGCCTTCCCGAAGGCCTTTGTATCTTGCCCATTTACTTCCTGGGTGACTCCTTTTGATGAGCTTGTGGAATTAATCTCACAAAAGGCTTGGGAGACCCCAGTCCTAGGGGGCAACATAAATCACTGCCCCAAATGAAAAAGGTTTTCTTACAAACGGTATAGGAGTTCATAGGTTCATAGTTTGGTACTAGGCTATCGGCCCTAGGGCCAATACAAGCCTAGCCTTAACAATTCCGTGGCTATTTCTTCCCACACTGTTTACTTCCCTGGACCCCTGTCTAGCAGGGCGACTGACGTTATCCCTGGGGTGAATTTCCTTTCTCTTATCCAATCATCAAGGTTCCTTTTGAATAGGGCCAAAGAGGTTGGTGCCGTGGTTGTTATGTCGGTCACTAGAAAGGAACTCTCTGAGACTAATACCTCAATCCATCCTTCTAATAATGACTTTAGGACGATGGATAGATAATGGGAAGTGCATCTTCGCATCAGTGACCTTTGCTTTGTGGTCACTGAATTATCTTAATCACTTTACCAGACTGCAGAGGGACCTGATTAAAAAATTGTCAGACTCCTCCCTCCAAGCAGCTGTAGCTGATGCAGCGGCAGAGAAAGTCAGTGCTCAGATTGCTACCTTGAATTAATTTGTGAACTCGTCCGTGAGACTGATTTCTCATGGAACGAGTAGGGCAGCAGGCCCAGGTATCTCTCCTAAGGGAGGTCTAGATGTGTCTTTGTGATTTCGTGGAGACCTTCAAGTCTTTCTTCATTAACCCCTTTTGACAGCTCATCCCTTTTTGGGCCAAAAGAGAAGGAAAAGCTCATCAGGTGTGAACAAGAGGGTAAGACCTTGTCTGCTGTTGGAGTGAGTTTTTCCACTCCTGCTAGACCTTTTCAAAAGGGTCAAAAAGGTAGTGGGAAGATGTGGTTCAGAAAATCTCAGAGGTCGTACCAGGACACACAAGGTGAAATTTCCCCCAGAGGTAGAGGGGGGAACAATAATGGAAGAAGCTGCCCTCATGGCGGGGGAGGGGTGCAAAACCAAGTCTACAGAGAATATTTCTTTGGGAGACCTTTCCAGCACTCCTGAAGGAGTGCCCGATTGCTCAACTCTGGAGGCAGTTGGGGGGGGGGGGTGATTGTCCATGCACCAAGAAGTCTGGCTATAAGATAAATGACAGATGGGGTAGGGCATAATATCCAGAAGATGCATCATCCCCTTCTCCCTTCCTATCCCCAGAAACAAAGTGGCTCCAGATGTTCCACGCAGTCAAAAGGAACAAGCAATAGATGTTCCATGCAGTCAAAAGGAACAAGCAACAGATGTTCCACGCAGTCAAAAGGAACAAGCAACAGATGTTCCACGCAGTCAAAAGGAACAAGCAACTAATAGAAATTCAAAAGTTGCTAACAAAAAGAGTCATCCAAGAAGTCCACGCAGGCCAGAGAGGATCTGGAACTTACTTAAAATTCTTTTTAGTTCCAAAAAGAACAGAGGACTGGAGGCCCATCTTGGATCTCAGCAGTCTGAACAAATCAGTAAAGAAGGCCAAGTTCTGGATGGTAACACTGCAGTCGATGCTTTCATTTCTGGAAAAAGACATTTGGATGTGGTCTGTAGACCTTTAGGATGCGTACTACCATATTCTAATGGACAGGTGGTCCAGGAGGTTCTTGTTCTGGCTAGGAGCCAGTCACTTCCAGTTTTGAGCTCTGCCCTTTGGTCTCACTATAGCCCCCAGAGTGTTTATCAAATGTATGGCAGTGGTAGCAGCTCACCTGAGATGGAAAGGAATCTGCTTGTTTCCATACTTGGACGACTGGCTCATAATTGCCCCAACCAGGCATCACTTACTCCAATCAAGAGAGTATGTCCTTCAACTCTGCTCTTCCCTGGACATTGCTGTAAATTACAAGAAATCTGTGCTAGAACTGTCACAAACCTTACTGTTCATAGGAGCACAGATAAACACTACCACTCGGATAGCAAGACTTTCACAAGACAGGGTAGGAGACTTCCGTCATCTTGTCAGAGTTCTTATAAAGAAGTCCAGAGCCACCGCAAAACTAGTTCTTCAGGTCTTAAGAAAAGTGGCTGCTTCCAGCATACTAATTTCCCTAGCTCACCTCCACATGAGGGTTCTCCAGTGGATGCTGTTTACTCAGTGGTCTGTCTTGGAGCTTCCACTGTCTCACAAGATCATGATGATCAATACCTGCAAGAAAGACCTTCAGTGGTTGATCAGTCACCATCAGAACTTCAAGGCCGTCCCTTTATTCCTCCACAACCTCTGGCTACAGTGAGCACGGACACTTCCCATATGGTTGGAGGGAGGGCATTTTCTGAGGAAGATGGTTTAAGGCATCTGGCAAGATTACGAGGCTCACTTGCATATAAATGTCCTAGAGATGAGAGTGGTGCTTCTAGCATTGCAAGCATTCCAGGACTCTTCCTATAGGAACTATTGCAATCCAGACTGACAACATGTCTGTAGTTTGGTATATCAACAAACAAGGGGCAACCAAATCTTACCCACTTTGTCGAGAAGCTCTCGGGGTATGGGTGATAGCCTCCAACCTCTTTCTAATATGTTCATAAGTTCATAGGTAGGTACTAGGCTCTCGGCCCTGAGACATATATAAGCCTAGCCAAAAAGGTTCCCTGGCTTTTGCCACCCAAGAAAATTATTTTCTGTCCCTGTCAAGCAGAGCCACAGAAGTGATCCCCAGGGTAAATTTCTTATTTCCCAAACAATCGTCAAGATTTTTCTTAAATTGGACTAATGAGGAGCTTCTTTGTTTGACATGAATAGGTAGTTTGTTCCAGAGTATGGGAAGTGTTTGGGACAGGAATATTCTGTTCCAGCATGTTCTGTTTATTGTGATGACAAGGTTTAGGTCCCTGGAGCATGTGGCTCGGAGAGATTGGGATTTCTTTTAAGTTTAGCATGTCCAGCATCTCTGGGTTTGACATAGATTTGTATGTTAGGCAGAGATCGCATCTGAGTAGGCAATATGCGACGGAGTAGAGCTGGAGTTTTTTGAGACAGTCTGTATATGGCATCTGTTTGAGGCTGGTAATCCTCTTAGCGAGGTATTTTTGTGGCCTTTCCAATTGTCGATGTCTTGTGAGGTTCATGTCAAATGGGGTATTATACTGTATAATGGATCTGATGAGGGATTAGTAGAGAGGAAAATATGACCTCCTTTATTCTGGAGGAGAACCCCTGTGTGATGAGGTATGCCATGTAGAAGGATTTCCTGACTACAGTGGCGATATGATTATCAAAGGAGAGACTGCTGTTCACCTGTGTCCCAAAGTCGCTTATCACACTTTTGGTGTTTAGTAGGCTACTGCCTATGTTGTAGTTCATGGGTGCAGAGCTTTTCCCAAAGGGGATGACAGTGCACTTCTTGGCATTGAGCTTGAGGCCATGACTTTGACACCAAGCATCTGTCTCAGTGAGGCCCCTTTGTAGAATGTCCACATCATTAGGCGATTCTGTTATGGCTCCTAGTTTGCAGTCATCTGCAAACTTCATTAGCCAAAGACCTTCTGTGTTAGCCTGAACTTCAGAGAAGTAGATGCCAAACAGGAGCGGACCAAGAACCGAACCCTGTGGTAATCCACTTGTCACTGGTCTGAAGTTGAATTTGGAGTCTGCTACTTTCACTGTGTGGGTTCTCTCAATGAGCCATTTGGCCACCCATCTTGTGACATAGGGATTTATGCCCAGTTTAGTGAGCTTATCTATAATTCCAGAGTGGGGGATGGTGTTGAAAGCCTTGGCGAGGTCAAGATAGGCTGTGTGCACCACCTTACCCTCGTCCACGGCTCTGGTGACTGCTTCAGAGAAATCAGTCAGGTTTAGGAGGCATGATCTACCTTTTACAAACCCAAACTGAGTGGGGTCCAGAGTTTGGAGGTTACCTATGTCTTTATTTATAAGCTCCAAGATGATGCGTTCCATGGCCTTGCAGACCAGGCTTGTCAGGCTAATGGGTGATAGTTCCTGACGTCCGTGGTGGCACCCCCTTTGTGGAGTGGGATAGCCATCACTCTGCGCCATTCAGTAGGCACAAAGCCTGAAGTGAGGCTATGGCTGAACTGGTACCTAGGTGGGGTGCCAGTACATTGTGTAGTTCATGTAGAACACAGCCTGGGATGATGTCAGGTCCCATGGATGCTGTGTACTTGGCTTTGGAGAGTGTGTTTTTTTACCTGTGCAGCCGTGATTACAGGAACTTTGCATTCTTCCGGTATAGAGATGGGCCGTTTAGGGGGTGAGAGGGGGGTAAAGTTAGCACTGAACCAATCTGCCAGGATGTTGGCAATATCAGTTGGTTCTGTATATTTAGTGCCATTGTGCTGTAACTCAGAACAGATGTGTGTGTCACTATTGAGATTCTTGACATAGCTTTAGAATGCTTTGTGGTTGTCTTTAGAATTGGTGGCGATTTTATTTTTGTAACTTGCTTTGGAGGATTTTATGTGGGATCTCAGCTTCTTACTGAGGCTGACCAGGGAGTTCCTCCAATCATGGGATTTTACTCTTTTTTGCAACAGCTTCTTCCTTCTGTTGTAGTGTTTGTTTATGGAAGGGGACCAGCAGATTGGCTTCCTTTTTTTTGGAGGATAGCGTCTTGGTTCTGTTGGGGGGATGGCACAATCTATGCACTTGTGTATCTGCTTATACAGTGCATTTGTATAAGATTCCGTAGTCGTACATCTGTTTTCCGTCTGCATGGGTATCGTGAAGTTTCCCACTTCTGTCTTAGAACACCGGTTACCCATATTGGTAATAACTAGGTCCAGGATATTGCTGCCCCTCGTGGAGGTGTTGGCAAGCTGATCCAAGGCGTTGGAATTTATGAATTCCAGAAAACGTTGAGCAAATGAGTTTGTACAAGAGTAGTTTTCCCAGATGATGGTGAGGTAATTGAAATCACCCATTATTAGGGTATTGGGTTGTACATTAATATTTTCCAGTATATCAAGAAATGAGGAGTGAGAATCCTGGGGCATGATGGGGGGGGGGGGGTCTGTTACAAGCTGCAACCTGGTCTTGCCCCAGTGTTAGATTCACTTGGATAATTTTGGATGCATTATGTTGAGCAACTAGCCTGAAGGTGTGGATATCCTTAACGAATATGGACATACCTCCTCCTTTAGTGTTACTGTCCAGGTTAGGTGGCTGAAAGGTGTGGTATGAATTATAGCCTGGTAATCCAGGGATGCTCTCTGGAGCCTTGAACCAGGTCTCTGTCACTGCACAGATGTCGATGTTCTCCATTTTAAGGAGTTTCTCGAGCAAGTGCATTTTGAAGTTTAGACTTATAGCATTGAGTAGTATTACAGACAGATTTTGCTTGGTTGTACCTGTTATGGTGGTGAATTTGTCATTTGAACCTTGCCTAAAAAAGGCACTATAGGGGTGGCAAGAGCCTTAGCCAGTATCTGGAATCCCAGGGATGACAGGTGCAGGCCTTTTCTGACAAAGCATCGTGGTCTGTCGATCATGTCGTCCCAGGCAGACAGATACTGGATCCACTTAGAGTGACACCAGAAACTTAGCTAATTGTTGAAGTTATTCATTTTGTCCTTGTACTCTGGTGTCATTCTGGGCAATGGCAGGTTGCTACTCAGGGCTAGGGTCATACCTGCCTGGGCTACAAGATCGGAGAGCTCCTCCATGTCTCTTTTCATGTAGTCCAGGGAGGTACATCTCAGGTAATTCACACCAACATGGACAATAACAGAGTCATATTTGTACTTAACTGTGGAGTGACATGAGTGCGTGCGTGTTATGACGGATCCTGGCACCCGACAGGCAGCTGACAGTAACTTTCTCCTTGTTTAGCCTGGTAAGTGGGACATCAGTTTGCCTGACTTTAGAGTCACTGTGACTAGTGTGTTGGGTACGTTGTTTTGCCTTATGGGCTGAGGCTGAGTGGCACACTGATTTTGAGGGCTGTGTGTCATTTGGGTAGTATTGGGGGTGGTGGTTGCTTGCATTTCAGCTTAGGAGGTCTCTGTTGCTTGGGTGGATTTTTATTAAGAAGCCTCCATGAATGTAGGTCTGTCTTTTGTGTTTCTATGTGTGAGTTTTGGTGGTGTGGGTTTTAAAGGACTATGTGTTGAGTGTGGTATAGTGCAGGTGTTTACCTTCTCCTCTTGACTGTCAAGTCCAGTCTTGGCTTCCAGTTTGGCTATATAAGTGCATCTCTCACAGGTTGTAGTGTTGGGTGGTAGTAGAAGAGCGTTGTCAATGTACATAAGGAAATTTCTGCATTGCTGCAAGATGCCCAGATTCATCAGGTGGACAGGAGAAAACACTGGGAGGCTGACCCTTAGACATGCCTGGATAGGTGCTTATTAATTTGAGTACTAAAAACTGTTTTCCTCTTGACAGATGAGGAAAGTTTTTCTTTTTTCTTTTGCGGCTGCTTTTTAGGCCTTGTCTTTTCTCTATCCCCTTTTTTTTGTAGTCAGAGAATCCGTTTCAGTTACATGATTCTTTCACCTTCCCTTTCTTCCGTTAAGGAGTCACCATTTAAATTAGAGGCATCTCCTCAGGGTGGAGGAGATTCTTGTTTAATTTAGAGACTTCTCCTCCCTATTCTTTCTTGTAAAAATAAATGCCTTTCTGTCTTGCTTAACTTTTTTTTTGATAGTTAAAGTTTTTGCATTGTTGTGTTAGTTGTTTTTTGACAGTTAAATATGTCGAAAAAAACTGTTAAAGAACATAAATCTGTATTTAAAAAGTGTGATTCATGCACTCAAAAATTGTCCATAACGGATGGACACACAAGTTATGTCTATTCTCTAGGATATGTCCATCTCCAAGACTCCTGCTCCGTTTGTTATAGTTTCAATGCCAGGGTCTTACAGGAGATGAAAAATAAGCTCATTTTAAAGGGCTTGTTGAAAGTGGATGATGGTAATCAGACTTCAAAACTGAAAAAATCAAAAAAGTCTGCTTCATCGGCTTCGGTGTCTGAGCCATCAAGCAGTGTCAAAGTTACAGTATTCTCGGATCCAAAAGTTTCCGGTTCCGACAAGTCTGGTCCTCCCTTGGTTCCATCTGTCTCTTCGGAACCATTGTGGAGCCGAAAAAGGAGTCTGTTACCATCTTTGGAGCCTGTCTATTCGGTGCCACAATCTCCTTTGCTACAGTCTGTGGCAGGTAGCCACAAGTCTTCAAGCCATTCCTCTCGATTCTCCAGATTGTCGGACAATGATGTGGAGCAGGTCATGAAAAGGCTGCTCCGGACCAAGGCCCTAGCAGAAATTCTCTCGAGCCCAGCCCATCGGATCATGAAGCTGCCAACTGTACCTCTGATATCGTCGATTCCTCCCCTGACTCTGGCGAGTTCGGAGCCAGAGAGTATAGAATTTGTTGTGCTGGAACCGCCAGAGCCAGTAATCACTACTAATATTTCTGCTCCAACGTCTGCTGTGATCTCTTTGATGCTGTCTTCCATCGAGGGATCTGGGGGCTCATACTCCCTGGTTGGCTTTGGGAGTGTGGGGGAGTCGAGTCGGACCCATGTCGGAACCGGCTCTCCCACTCGGCGCCTCTTCTCAGGTGAGTTAGACTCCTATATCAGCCACAGAGCCACCCTCCTTCGTGCCTCTGAGATCTCCCGGCCCCTCAGGGCCGTAGTCTATCTCGGCCCAGGACTGCAGTGCCTTCAAGGTGATGTGGAGTGTGCTCTCCAATGAGTCTGCTCCACCTTCGTCTCTAGCCTCTCTACCCCCAAGGGACCGATGTCCACCTCTTCATCATCCCTCCATCACTCCCAGAGTAGAGAGACAGTGCCCCAGGAAACCCCATTGGGTGGAACATCCTCTTCCGATACATCCCTTGAGCATCCCCCCCGAGGAGGTCCCTCGGAAGGGGCAGCGTAAGAGGAAGCATGTAGACTCCCCTAAGTCTGTCACTTCTGATACTGACTTGGAGGAATTAGAAGGGTCCCCACGATCGCCCTCTAAGTATGTCTCCTTTTCAAATATCTTTGGCGATCCTTAAGCAGAGGGGCGGCTGGAAGTCCCTTTCCCCTTCTGAAGATGAGTCTGTATACCTGGAGGCATTTGGCTCTCGCCCCTCCATCTCTTGGGTGTCTCCATCTTTCGACCCTCTCCTGGGTGTAGTGAGTTGGAAGGTGTGGGACTCTCCAGAATCAGTGGACCCCGTTCTGCGGAGGTCAAATAAATTTATTATGGCTTCAGAGGACAGACAGTATCTAACTAAGGGAGTTCCAGTAGATGCGATAATGGTGGCTGAGGCCACAAAGAAGGAATTAGCTGAAACTTCTGCATCTGTCCATCCACCGAACAAGGAGTCTCGCACGATGGACAAGTACGGGAAGCGTACTTTCTCCACAGCTGCCTTTACCTTCCGGTCGCTGAATTATTTGTCACATTTCATCCAAATTCAGAAGGATCTCTTAAAAGAGCTGGGAGATGCCCTACAAGATGCTTCAGCCCAGGATTTATCTGAGATTAATTCTTAGCTGGTAACCTTAACCTCCATCACTAACTTCTCCTCCATGTGCCTCATTTCCTATGCAGCTGATGGAGCAAGCAGGGCAGCAGGCACAGGAATAGCTCTTCGGAGACATTCCTAGATGCGCCTTTGTGAGTTTGCCGAACCCCATAAAGATGGACAGGCACTCCAGAAGATTTCTACACTTCCGGCTGGGAGCCAGTCATTACCAGTTCAGAGCTCTGCCCTTTGGACTCACTACAGCTCCCAGAATGTTTACCAAATGCATGGCAGTAGTTACGGCACATCTAAGACGTCAGGGATTCCAGGTGTTTCTATACTTAGACGACTGGCTCCTAACTGCCACCACCAAGCAGCTACTAATCAAAGCAAGAGACTACACCATCCATCTCTTCTCAGAACTAGGCATTACTGTAAATGTGAAAAAATCTGCCTTGTTGCCATCACAGCGTATTACCTTCAAAGGTGCAGATTTAAGTACAAACGACATGTTGGCAAAACTACCCCAAGAAAGGATCCAAACGTTGCGCAGTCAAGTACTTATCTTACTCAACAAGAAAAAAGTACAGGCAAAATTTGCCCCCAAAGTCCTAGGCTCTATGGCAGCAACGATAACACTACTTCCCCTGTCGCAACTTCACATGCGAATATTACAGTGGCTACTCTTCGCTCAATGGTCCATACAGGAGCTACCTATGTCTCACGAGATCCTCATAACAGGCTCTTGCAAGAGGGATCTGCTTTGGTGGATTTACTACTCCACTCGGGTAACAATGGCCAGACCGTTTGTACTCCCCCAACCAGTCGCTACAGTAACCACGGATGCGTCCCAGATAGGGTTGGGGGGCTTTATCTGGGGCAGATGGTCTAAGGGGGTTTGGAAAGACCACTAGTACTGTTTGCACATCAATGTCCTAGAGATGAGGGCGGTGCTTCTGGTGTTGCAAGCATTTCAGAACTCTCTTCCCACGGGCACTATTGCAATTCAGACAGAAAATATGTCGGTGGTATGGTACATCAACAAATGGGGGGAACCAGATCCTACCCCCTATGTCGAGAGGCCCAGAGAGTTTGGCAATGGGCGGTATCTAAAAGCTTTTTGACAGCAATGCACATCCCAGGGAAATCCAGTGTCATAGCAGACACGCTAAGCAAAGCGATTCTCATGCCTCACAAGTGGTTCCTGAATCAGGAAGTTGCAAATCAAATTTTTTACAAATGGGGCCAGCCTTGCTGTGACCTTTTTGCCACTTCCTTCAATGCAAAATGCAGCAACTACTTTTCTCTCATTTCCCCTCCGGGAGAGTCACCGAGGGATGTACTCGTTCACAATTGGCCCCCGGGACGACTTTATGCTTTCCCCTGTTTCCTGTGTTTCTAAAAGTTATTCAGAAAGCCAAGTTGTTGGGTCGCAGGTTAATTCTCATTGCTCCATACTGGCCTGTTGGATCTGGTTCCCTTTCCTTTCGCCCCACCTTCTGGAGAGACCCATGGATCCTGGACGCAGTGCCGGATCTTCTGAAGCATCAGTCAGTAACGCTGCATCCTGTCCTTCAGAGCCTCAAGCTCTGACAGCTTGGTTTCTCCAGTTCCAATCTTAGCCAGGCTTCCAGAATTTTTTCTGGCAGTACGCCACATTTTGTTATCTTCACACAAAAAGACAACTAGGAAATGTTATGCGAGCAAATGGAAGAGGTTCTCTTGTTGGGCGGACAAGAAACACACAGATCCCTTTACAGCCTCTATACCTGAAATTTTGGAATTCCTGACAGAAATTTTTAATCCAGGAGCAGCGGCTGCCACTATTTGAGTTTAGCTAGCTGCTGTATCCAATTATCATGAGGGTAACTCTGATCCAATGTAATGTCCCACAAGTTATGCAAGGCCTTCCTCAGAGGCACCTTTCTGTTAAGACCTCTTGTAGGAGAAACCTCCTCCACCATGGGATCTAAATTTAGTATTATCGGCGTTGATTCTTCCCCCTTTCGAACCAGCATCCTGTTGTTGTTTAAAATTTTTATCCTGGAAGACTGTTTCTGACAGCAGTTACCTCAGGTAAGAGGGTTTCAGAGTTGCAGTCCTTATCCATCCATCCTTCCTATTTGATCTTCCACAATGGTAGTTTCCCTCAGAACAAATCCCCCTCCTTCTTACCAAAAGTCTGTTCTTGAAACAAATTTAAACCAATCTATAGACTTGCCTGTGTTCTTTCCTAATTATAGCAGCAAGGCATAATATAAGCTTCACGAATTGGATGCACATAGACAACTGTGCTTTTATTTGCTCAGGATGAAAGAGTTCATAAAGTCATATCAATTGTTTGTGTCCTATTCAGAAAGAAAAAAAGGCCGGGCAGTCTCAAAAGTTAGAGACTATCAAATATGCTTGTCACTCTCATGATAAAGAACCGCCAGAGAAAGTGAAAGGACATTCAACTAGAGCAGTGTCTACTTCCATTGCATTTCAGTCCAGACTTCCATTGGATTCAATTTGTGCTGCTGCTACATGAGTTAATCCTTACACCTTCATCTCTCATTACAAAGTAGATGTGGCCTCCCGGAACAGAGCGTCCTTTGGTTCCACTGTCCTGAAGAGTTTATTCCCTTGAGCCATCCAAGATAAAGGTGCTGGGGGCTCTGTCCCAACCAGCATGAATGAAGGTAAGATAGGACAACATAACATAAAGAAGTTATGTACTCAACATAATGTTCAATTTTTGTTGTCCAGTATCTTGCCTTCATTATTGCATCCCACCCAGCCATCCCCCTCCTGGAGGATCTAGAAGAATTTTACAAATTGGCAAATATGGTCTGATTCCCATCTTGCCTTCCTTTTTACCTTTATGACCAATATATTTCATATATTTTCTCTTTCTGGATATTAGACATATCATAGGGAGCTCTCTCCCTCAAACAAAATCTGGGGAACAGCCGCTAAGCACCATGGGATAAGTTATAGCCTCGAGCCAGTAGAAGTTCTCGAGCTTTAGTATATGGCCGAGTCCGGCTCCAAACTCACCCAGCAGGAATGAAGGCGAGATACTGGACAACAAACATTGAACGTTATGGTGAGTACATACCTTCTTTTTCTTCGTGTTTCACTGTTGCAGTCATCACATTTAGGTTATCCCTGCCAGGTTAGCCCTCGGCCGGCCTGAATACCAGAGGCTTAGTATTTCTGCTTCGGTTGCGGTCGCTTCAGGACTGATGTCAGATTGTCAGCAGTATAAAGTAAGGCAGCCAACGCCATTGCATCAGTCTTTCTTGCTGCGGAGCAGGAAACAGAAGCAGTTCGCACAAGTGCCCGTCGGCCGCTACCTGAGTTTCATCTTCTGAATTGAAACTGAAGTCTTCTAAAGCTAAGTACCCCATTGGGAATCCTTTTTTCTTGCTCTAACCGATGTCAGGAAAAATTAACAATTGTCTTGCCTGTGGAAAGCAAATACCACACCGAGACTTTCATTATTACTGAGTCACTTGCTTAAGCCCAGACCACGATGTCCCTTGCTGTCGCTTTTGTGCTTTAACGCCAGAACTATATGTTATCGGGCCCTTATTGTAGCTAAATATTTTTGCTTACAGTCCTCAAATTCTGATATGGCTTCGGTAAACCATCCGACAGCAGATATTCTGAAAAAAAGTAAGGATAAAGACGGAGACGGACCGCACAGATCCAAACCTACCGATGACGCTTCCATTAATGTAGTCATCAGTTCGCTCCCCAGTGAGGCGCTTTCACAGCCCCTAATGCCCACTTCTGTAGATTCGCAAGCTGCTACCGAGACCCTTTCGGAGTCCAGTATGCTGCAAAACTCTTCTTCGACTAAGGATCCTGTGGTTATCTCTACCTTGGATGGGTCCAGAGACTGCACCGGCTTCAGAAGTACTTTGCACTACTGATTCTCGACATAAACCGACAGCTTCTTTCACAGCTACTGTTCTTTCGAAAACTACCAGGTTTCTAAGGCCCAGGGTTGGAACCACACCCAAGAAAACGACGACCCAATCTCAGGCACCTGCTTCCTTGCCTCAGTCTCAAATGCTTAAAACGGCAGAAGATCTTCTTATGCTGATCAGGGGAAGCCAAGCTACCCCTTCCAGAAGAAAAAAAGAAATGAAGACATGCAACCCCTCTCTTCTTATGAGGATTCTGATGCAGAGGAATCCATTCCTTCAGCATCTCCAATGAGGACTTTTCCTTTGGGGAAAACCCTTCATACATTAAGGGAGCATTTCCAGTGGGAATGTCAGGACTACCCTCAGTCCAAAAAGAGACTCAGAGAATTCTTAGATCTTCCACAGCACGGACCCCCCTGGCCATTCCCCCAGTCATGGATGTTGTGAACGATGTTTTCATGGAATCTCGTTTGACTCCTGACACCCCCCCTCCTGCCCCCAGAAAACCTGACAGGTATTACAGTCTCTCACTCTCTCAAATTTCTTTTCAAATATCGTACTGCTGACCCTGAGGTAATTTGTCAAGGGCCTAAAGGAATTAAAGCAACTTCTGCTAAGAATCTCACCCCCCCACCCTCCAGATAGGGATTCCCGAGCACTAGACAGATGGGGTAAAAAAGTATACACCTCTTCTACTCTTGCTATCAGAGCACTAAATTTTCAATTCCATATGCTAAAATTTCAGCAGCATACCTTGGAACTCCTCAAACAGGAAGTGTCTTCCTTTCCTGCTTGTGCTGAAAATAGAGTTACTAGAGTTAAGGCATTCTGCAAGTCAAGTAACTAAGCACACCTTGCACTGTGGTTTTGATGCCCTAGAAGCTTCTTGCAGGGCAGCAGTCACCGGTTCTGTCCTTAGAAGGCATGCTTGGCTTGAGGAACAGCCCTTGCCAAATTTAAATTATTGAATGCACCCTTGCACAAAGCCAACTTATTTGGCACCAAGGCAGAGGAGGTCTTAAAAAAAGATGGAAGAAAAAGCTAAATCTATGTACACAGTTAAGGATTTCCTACAAGTCCTGCTACCCAGGTGCAGCAGGCATTGCCCCTCCAAGCACTTGTCCTTTCTTGTACCCACCAGGTCAGTTCAGCCCACACCCCGGGGAAGC